>NW_026889763.1:6942500-7497500 GCF_033153115.1 Saccostrea echinata | reverse complement strand
ATAGCTTTTTAACTATCAATATTTTGTTATCAGTTACTGAAGCAATAATGTTTAACTTAAAGATTTGCCACTATATATTATAAAATTAAGATCATATGTTGCGTAATAAGGGGCCAAAAGGGGCCAGAATGCAAAATCTCTGACGCTTCATATCTCAACAAGGGGAGATATCTTAATAAGCAATATTGAACAAAAGATGTTCAGAATAATGTTCTGAACAGTATGCATCCTATCAATTTTTGCAAAACGGCCCCATTAAGGACTTGAAGGGTTGTCCCCTAAATATTTCTATTCTACATATCTCGAAAATGACAAGAAACTTCTGAATAGTTGTTGAGCAAAAAATGTTTAAAATCACAAGTCTTTTCAATTGATATCAAGAAAAAGGGGCTGACCCTTCAAATTAGGGGATCAGAGGGGCCAAAAGACTAATATGTAACTCTCAAATGACCAAGAATTTGTTATAAATTACTGAAGCAAAAATTCTTAACGAAACAATATGCAACAATATGTTGTAAAATTTTGATTCTCTATTGTGTAATTAGGAGCCAAAACGGGCCAGAATGCTAAATCTTTTACGATTCATATCTTGGAAAGGGGAAACATTTTGAGTAGCAAAATTGAACGAAAGATGTTCAAGATTATGTTATGAAATATATGGAGATAACGAACAGTATTCAATCTCAAAAGTCCATTAATCAATACAAAATAGGAGCAGAGCAAACACGGACTTTCAAACATCAGAGGTGGGATCAGATGCCATGAAGGAGTGAGCATTCCCTGCCAACCGGTCACACCCGCTGTGTGCTCCTTGTCATGATCGGGAAATAACGGAAAAATCCGTTGACAATTCAGTGTGTAAATAATGGCCTAACAATTAGTATGAAAAACGTCAGTCAGCATTTGACTCAATGATAAATTGTATTTGCTGACAAGGTCATTGTATCGACCATAGAACTTACGAAATGATGACTTTAAACGAGACAGCTGATATTCTTGTTTCATCAACTTATTTGTCAATAATTTACTTTGTTTTAGAAATTGTACATACGTAGAGCATGCTCTTGCGTATCGAATCAACTGAGAGATATATACCCCGTATGCAGGTGATGAAGGTATATTGCTGCATAAGTAAGGGAAGTTGACGATTGAAAAGTTAAAGTCATCACGTTTATCATAAAGCTTGGTTGTTAGATTACCATTAACGTCTTTTTCAAGTAAAATATCCAAATATGAAACAGATGTGTCAGACTCTGTGGTATCTTTTATCTCAAGTTCACAAGGATATATCGTATCGACATAAGAATGGAAATAGCCATTGTTAATTGACAATACGTTGTCGATATATCTAAATGTCGAGTTGAAGGCCACAGCAAGTGTTTTCTTCTTTTCACGTACAAGATTTTGAACAAATTCTGCTTCATATGAATACAAAAAAAGGTCTGCTAATAACGGGGCGCAATTGGTACCCATGGGAATTCCAATAGATTGTTGGAAGACCTGGTCTCCAAAAACCACATAGATATTGTCAATCAGAAACTCAAGCATCTTTTTAATGTCAATTTCAGAGTACTTGTGTGAACAATCAGAATGTTTTTTAACAAAATAATTTTGCAAATGACCAATGACAAGGTAAGTATATTTACGAGTTCCATTTTTATTGAAAAAGCAGCTGTCAATGATATCAAAAAGCCTGGACTTTAATTTATCGTGGGGAATGGTTGTGTACAAAGTTGAAAAGTCGTAAGTTTTTAAGCTGTTGATTTTGGTAAAATCTTGTGATTTCAAATTTTCCAAAAGTTCCTTGGAATTTTTAAGTATCCACATCTGATTTACACCACTTCTCGAATATATTGTTGCACAGTACTCTTGAAGTTTCTCCTTCACCACTGTTAATATCTTAGTGAGGAGTAAAGATAGAGGCTTGGTTGAACATTTACTGGAACCCAATATGTATCTTTGTTTGTAAGGATTTTTATGAAGTTTCGGAATCCAATATAAATATGGTAATTCAAATTCATTTTGGTTGTTTGGAATATTAAAAATATTCAAAACTGACATATGATTTTGAAGAATATCTTCCTTAGAAAGGGAACTATGAGTATAAGTTGGATTACCACTTGTAGAATTAAATCCAAGTTCCTCTAAAATACATTTAATATAATGAGCCTTGCAAACAAAGACAATGTTGTTACCTGCTTTGTCAGCAGGGACCAGTACGTACTGATCATGTAATCTATCTAATTCGTTATATAAATCCAAAGAATGAAATCTAAGGAGGGAAATCTTTATATCATTATCATTTAACGAAAACTTAATAAAAATCACATCTCATCTCATCGAAAAATCGGACGGAAGACCTACTCGTTGCTCGCAACGAGATCTCATCTAGTTATTATTATTATTAAAGCATGGAAATATGTCTCATCATACCAATTCAATAAATTATTACCAAGTGCTTGATCGATGAATATCTTGTAATAAATAACACAACAGAAAAGCCTATATTCCCCATATTTCTTGAAAAATATCCCTCAAGTGTGCAATAAGACCATAAATTTGGCCCCAGAAAGAACAAGGCTCACTTAGGGCCTTTTTTGGCCCTGTGAATTTCTGAAAAACTGAAACTGCTTAGGTTTAGTTGACAGTTCATGAAATCTCATTTCTAATAACACATTTGGCGATTGCGAATCTACCAAAAATGACGTAATTTTCTGGCTAGTCAATGCATTTTGACGTCATGAAATGCGTATTTTCCTCATATCCTGAAAAATTCAACAAAAACAGCCAATTTTTAAAGCTATTTTTTGATATTTAATAATGAGCGCTATCTCTGATCTAAAATATGCAATTATTTACTGATAGAACCGTTTCTGAGGATTACAAAACATGTTTTATTTTTTAGATCAGAGGGTGCGCTCATATTATTTTTCTTCTCAGAAAGTACTTCAATATACCTGTTTTCCTTAAAATTCAAGAACATTGCAATTCCATAAAGCTTGTTTTCCAAGACCTGGACTTTAAGGAGAAAAATTTTAATAGGAAATGAAAACCCTAAGTCTCTACTTTATCTTGATGTTTAAAATGGAACATAAGGTGTTAGTCAATAAATTGGTATATCTACAGGGCCATTTTATGCATAAAGTGAACATAGCTCTTTGCCCTATAATTCAAGAATACATTAATTTTTTATTAAAACAATGCATACAAAGAAAAGAAGAATGTCTTTGAATTCACTACATGTAGTTAATGAAAATGCTTATCTGGTGATGAGAAAGATTGTGTTTAATTTTTAGTGTGCTAATTTTAAAATGTATATTTACATACAATCTTTTTTTGTTTATAGGGACAATTTCACCACCTTCCTTTGTGGTTCCTACAGTGCCCCAACAAAAAAATAATGGTAAGAAATAACTTTAAATATTGTTATACTTTCACGTTACTCAATACTTACTAAAATCTGATTGGTTTAAATGTTGTTTAACAATTCATAATGTTACCCTCAGCATTAGCAACATACTTGGCAATGGGTACCACAACAACAGTGTCACTTGTGTAATTTATGCATGTACAATTCGCTGTAGATTCACAAAACATCAGTTGTGTGTTTGAAGAAACCGAATAAATTGATGTCAATTGAGTGCAACAATAATGAAATGTAAAATGATAAAGGGCATTCTTAGTATAAAACAAACATTAAAGAGGTCGGTGAATCTTTTTAGAAGCCATCTTATTGAGAAAAACCAAAGTGGGGAGTTTGAAATCTGTTCAGAATGTGAACTTAACTTAATCTCTAATTTTTTTTGTTGAACATCATATATCAATGACAGTGAATAAATAGTGTATGTTTTTGAGGGTATCAATTGAAATTGACACCTCTCGGACAACCATTGTCAACCTCCGCTGACGCGTCAAGTGACAACTGTTTTCTGTTGGGTTGGGAGTGTCAATTTCAGCTCTTACCCTCAGAAATATGCACTTTATATACAATAATACCTTTGAGATATAATGGTTTAATGTTTTACAATTCTGAGTTTTTTTTAATGTCTTAAAAAGTTCAGTTTAATCAATTTGTTTTTGAGCAGCGCAGGAAAAAGATTCAGACTTGGAATCTGAAGGCTCTCAGTTGGTGGAAGATTTGGACAAAAAGCTGAAAAAAATCGAGAAGAAATTGAGGCAAATTGAGCTTCTAGAGGAGAAACTGGAAGAAGGGTACAATTTGACCAAGGAGGAGGTATGAATGTTTATGATTGATTGTATGTTGTTTAACTTCCCTCTCGAGAATTTTTCACTCATATGGAGATGCCACCACTTGCCGGTGGAGAGCTACAAATTTTGTCCTATACTCCGGCACTTATGGCCATTGAGCAGTGAGGGATCTTTTTTGTGCCAGCACCTACTGCGACACGGGACCTCGGTTTATACGTTCTCATCTGAAGAACCGGTCTCCACATCCCACAGTGGGATTCGAACCCGAGACATAAGGATCAACTCCTTACTTCGCGACTGTAGAGCAGACGCTCTAACCACTGCGCCACGCGGGCAACTGAATGTTTATGTAAGCTGTGGTTATGTATCCCGCCTCCTGTCTAAGGAGGAGATATTATTGGGATATGTCAGCTATGGTTATGTATCCCGCCTTCTGTCTAAGGAGGAGATATTATTGGGATATGTCAGCTATGGTTATGTATCCCGCCTTCTGTCTAAGGAGGAGATATTATTGGGATATGTTAGCTGTGGTTATGTATCCTCTTGTCTAAGGAGGAGATATTATTGGGATATGTTAGCTGTGGTTATGTATCCCGCCTCCTGTCTAAGGAGGAGATATTATTGGGATATGTTAGCTGTGGTTATGTATCCTCCTGTCTAAGGAGGAGATATTATTGGGATATGTTAGCTGTGGTTATGTACCCCTCTGTCTAAGGATGATCTATGATGGGATATGTTAGTTATGTTTAAGTACCACCTGATTAGGGGATAAAATTTCTTTGATATCCATATAGTCATTGGAATAGATCAACTCTTACATTGCAATCTTTATGTAATGTAGGTATTTTTACTTTGCTGTACAATTATGAATTTTAAACATTTGTCTGGTCACTTTTTACAAGGTGTTTATCATCTAGTTAGCAGTACAATACCATTTTGAAGTATGTATTTCCCGTTCTAGACTTGCACCAATCTGCTATTTATAAATCAGCACATCTTATAACTTTGAATTAAAATAGATGAGTACATATGAACATCTTGATAAACATGCTACAAGGCCACAGCCTGACATCGGTTTATACATGTATTTTGATTGTTGTTTCAACGCATGTACATGTAATTGTACATGACAATGTATGTATACATGTTTAAAAAAAGTTTGGTTATTGCTTAAGTTTGTTCATGTTGATTTTAAACATTTTTGCAGACTGCAAAGGTAAATATGAAGGAGAGTCTAACAGTGGAGAGAGATAACCTACAGGAGAATGCCAGGTTAAACAAGTAAATGGATAAATGATCAACAGGAAGGAAAGGATTGTACTGTATATAGATAGCAATCACTCAGATGTTTTGCAGGAACTTTGCATCTTTTATTTTATACCCTTTTATATGAGTTGTTTTAAAGGGGAGTTTTATTTCAATACTCAAAGCATTTGCTCTGCATGTTAGATGGTAATGTAATATCAGTATATTAATGTCTGAGGTTTGTCTGAAGCTGTTTAGATATTATTATATAAACGTAATGTAGGAGCAGATATGATTTCTTTTGTCATTCAGTCATTTGTTTATTTGCAGAATTTATCTAGCTTGTCATTACTTGTGCTATGTCCATTTAGCACCATACTTCACACGATAGTCTTGTTTGTGTAGAAATGGATTATGACCTTTGCCATATATGGAATTTCAGATGTTAGGTGATTTTGACAGTTGTGCAAAAAATTTTGTCAAGCCCATATTTTTGAGGCCACAAAACAGAGTACTTTACTTTCACTCACTACTTTGAAAATGCTTTGATCCAAAGTCAAATCTAAAAGTAGCTAAATTTTTTGTTGGACAAATCTTTGAAGATACACAATGAGATTTGACAGTGTACTTACATGCAACTCTATTGTCGCAGTGTCATCAAAAATATAGACATTTAAACTGTATTGCATTTGATGCCGATACAAATTAGATCTGTGTACTAAATTTCCGTATCGCAATGTCAAAATATGTAGACAATACAGTTGTATTTTGTCAGATTGATGCCCATTATAAACATGACATACTGGTGATGGTAATAAAATTGTTTTGGAAGTAAACATTTTACACTTAACCAGGATGGTTTTATATACTACAATGTATTTTACAGTGCTCATGTATATTTTATCACTCCAGTTTTGTTTAACATAAAGGAATTTAGATGTTGCTTGTTCTTTTTTTCTAGTCTCTAAAAAAATGACAGAAACAGGGAGAGTTACTTTGAAATGAGGAAACTAAAATGTTCCAAGAACATTTTGACTTTACAGATAGTAATATAAATTTATACTTACCCTCATGGTGAAATAGGAAAATGGATATTTGCTCAGAGGAAGGTCAGGGGTCAAATACACGGGTCTTGATATTCTATGAAAGGATGTGAGATGCAGTATATGTGAACATAAATATGTAAGTCCCACCTCTCAATGTAAATTGGATTAAAGTTTGTAAAGCAGATTCAAGTTTGTTCAAATCATGACCCCGTGGGGGGGGGGGGGGGGGGGGGGGGGAGGGGGGGGGGCGCTATGGATGATCAGAGTTTTACATAGGAAAAATCTTTAAAATTCTTTTGCTCAAGAACATCAAAGTCATGATTAGTCACATTTATATGGAAGCATCCTCAAGTAGTGTAGATTCAAATTTGATCAAATTATGACCCAGGAGGGTAGGGTATGGCCACTGGGCGATCAAAATTTAACACAAGAATACATGGACCAAATAACCTTACAGTAAAAAAATGCTCAAAACCCCCCATCCCCTTTCAGAATTAAATGGTAGTCCCCTCAAGTCCCATCATTCAAGATATACCATATACTTCTTGAACCTCCACGACTGTCTTGAGATAAATTAATACTGTCTGATCACAATAAATTTAGTTCTCAGTTGTAACTTGTATGTAAAAAGTTTGATGGCTAAATACTTCTGCAGAACAAGAGAGTATATATACTTGCAAAATAATTTGGGAACCCCCCCCCCCAATCCTACGGGCCTGTAAACTGATAATGATCTAAGTCTAAGGAATCTCTTCCTAGCCTAATGGTGAGGCCTGGAATGTAGCTTGTATATTTAAGAATGAAACAGATTTCAAAGAAGATGGGCGAACAAGGCGAGCGAAATGCATATACTGCGACAAACGAAGGTGAAAAATTAAATCTCAATTATAACAAAATTGTCCTTGATAATTCATCCAACATTAAAGTATACTTTATCTTAAATCTCCACAATTTGCAAAATTCTTACAAAGATTGAAATTATTTGCCTATGAAGTAGATACACACTAAAGAGGACAAAAATGATCATTTTTATGCCTGCCATGAGTATGGCTGGGACATAAAGAGTTTGTCATGTCCTTCGTTCTGTCCGTGGCACTTTGCATTTAGCTCAGTTTCAACGAAACAATTCAAGATATTTTTATCAAACTTAATATGCTGATACATATTTATGAGAGCTACATGTATTCAACTGCATGAACATTTTTTGACATTGACCTTTCCTGTGACCCTGACCTCACTATTTATAAATTAGTGTTTATCTCAGTTTTAAAGAAATATTCAAGATAGTGTTATCAAACTTCGTATGCTTGCTGATACATACTAAAGTTAGCTTTTCGACTGCATCAACATTTTTTGACCTTGACCTTTCCTATGACCTTGACCTTACTTTTCTTAAAAATGAGCGTTTAGCTCAGTTTTGAAGAAACCATTGAAGATACACACTGAAGTAAGCTATTCGATTGCATCAACATTTTTTGACCTTGATTTTTCCTTTGACCTTGACCTCACTTCTTAAACTTGTGTTTAGGTCAGTTTTATAAGAAACCATCCAAATGAAGAAAAAAAAGCATCGAAATCGATGCACGATTAACAGAGATATTAGGGGAAAACCCAAATTCACACCTGAGCGGTTTTCTGAATCGCGGTTTTGGCCTTTGTTTCAGTGTGACGTCACTACATGGACCGGCTATTTTGAAAACAAAGGAAAGTGTGAATTTACGAGGACGTTTTAAGAGCTTTATTTAAAGCGACACCGAGACGCACAAACGGGAAAATTGACGAACATAGAATTTTTGCATGATCCGTGCAATTCCGGATAGTATTAGGTTTCAGAAAATTACAGGTTTCAGAACCTAAAAAATCTACTTTTATGAAGAAAAAATTTTGTATGGCCCAAGACAAAAACATTGCTGTACTTCTTCCTCCTTATTGTACACGCAGAAAAGTTGAAGACGTTACCATGGTCTCAATTAAAGACCAAGACCAAGAATTTCGATACAATATTCAAAAAAGATTATTAGAACATATTTCTCACCTTTGCATGCTCCAAGTGATACAAGTTTACGCTAAAAATAAAAGTGGCGTGACCTTGACATGTACGATAACAACGAAACGGTAGATACGTTACCTTTGTTTTTCCAGCACTTGTATTGTGCAGTCTTTTCTTGCTTTACAGAGCAGTTTAGTTGTCATATCTTCGCTATACTCGCACTTTTCATAAATCTTTATGATACAGCTAGATATCTTAAAAGGAACACGTGATTTTGACTCACTGTGTAACTTTAAAATTGTAGTGACCTGTGTGAACTTCTGTTGTATAGTGACTGTAGTATTAGTGTGTAGTTTTATTTAGAATTAGTTTTTAGCGTATATTTCGTTGGATTATTGTGATATTTCCGTATAAACTGAGGATGACGGAGACCCCTGTCCCCAGAGTAGATTCCAGAGGTAGACAATGTGTGGCTGGAGGCTGCAGCAACACAAAGATGGAGGGATCAGCCTGCATTATTTTCCCTTTAACAGGCTTGTCATTTTGCGTATATGGACACAGTTTGTGCAACAGTACAGGCAGAATTGATATGTATTAGTGAGAGCTATTCAAAGGCGGATCCAGCGCCGGTGCCGGGCGTGCGCCCCCCCCCCCCCCCCCGTTTGAATTTTTTTAGAATTTTGTTTGTATTATCCTAAAATCAAGGGGAAAACACCTCTTATTTATTAGAATTCGTCAGTTTCCGGGGACCCCCACCTGGAACCGCTGGGGGCTTCGATGCAGCCCCCCCCCCCCGCCTTCTACTGCGCCCCCCCCCCCGTTATGAAATTCCTGGATCCGCCATTTCTATTCAACAAAAACTTTTGACCTTGAACTTTCCTGTGACCTTTACCTCACTTTTCTTACATCTGCATTTTGCTTTTTTAAAGAAACCATTTTTTATGCTAGCTTATGCACTTATACATAATTTGATGAGAATTTATCATCTATATCCAATTTTTTAGATTTCAATTTCATTTCTAAAGCTATATATATATGGCGTATCTGAGCTAAAAAATAAAAATACGAGACTGATCGAGTGTATATAAACATGTTTATGTTATTTACGTTCAAATTAAAAATTTCACCGATTTTGAACTCATATGTTTCCATAGTTAAATTGATTTTAAACTGTCTTTTAATTAAATGAGGAGTCGGTAAATAAATCGGTTATTGTTTTAAATTTCTAATATCTTTTAAATGTGATTGGTTTATATTGTGTAATTTACAGGAAAGTCCTATCTTTATATAAAGTAATAAAACAAATAGAAAGATCTTTTTTAATTTAAGTTTGTCTGAACTTATTAAAAATACGCCATATATGACTTTAAAGAAACTTCAACTATTCTCATTTAACTTCATACACTAATACAAATTTACATGTTGCATAACTAATATACCCTTGTTGGGGTATCATGTCCTATGGACATATTTCTAGTTTCATACTACATGTATAACACAATTTTTTCGATATTATTAATTGGATCTTTGCTCCATTCAGTTTTTAAAAAGTTTATCCTCAAAGTTTCCATAAAAATATACAATTTTTGGTTTACAAAAACATGGAGCAAAGACCCACTAAGTCTTAAAAATACACGACACAACACAGGGGCGGATCTAGCAATTTTTGAAAGGGGAGGTGCAGGTCGGTGCCCCCAACATTCATGCATAGAATTACGCCACAGGCACTTCAAGTCCGTAGCAATGGTTTATCAAAAGGGCCAACCTCCGAACAGAGTTGACAAGTTAAAAAAAAAAAAAGCAACTGTGCGCCACATTCTTACATCCTATTTCGGGGTAAAGGGGGGGGGATCCTCTTACTTTTCGGCACTTTTTTTGGTTTCAAATGCTTGAATTGCGTATTTTGAACTTCCAGCAACAAAATGGGGGAGCATACAAATCAAAACTTGCATATTAAAACTACAGCAAAAGATTATTCTCAGAAAAAGTGAACCCACTTCCCCCGTATACCACTGGAGCATTTTACACCTTTCTCTTTATAGATTAAAATATCACCATAATAGTCTCTTATGTATGCTCCCTTTCATGACTTTTTATTCATACTGTTTAAAGTTAGTTACTTCAGAAGATGGTCAGTGGCATAGCTGAAGGTCGCTGGAATCTTCCAATGATATCAAAGTGAAATCTTGCATGTTACTTGTGGGTGGTCGGGGCCAAGGTTCTGAAGGTACTTGGAGGATGGAATACGGGACACTCTATCTAGCGAGCAGAAAGGGCAGAGATTGAACTACTTATTTTATTCAAAATATTAGACGTTAAATTAACTATATTACACTGAGAAATCTCTCTCTCTTTCTCTCTCTCTGCAAAAATAAAGGGGGGTTCCAACCCCCGCAACCCCCCCCTCTGGATCCGCCAATGCAACATCCGCATCTTTCCAAGAAATAATTAAAGTCCATTTAGTTAAGGGACATATATCACAAACCTGATTTAAATGCCATTATTCATCAGCCAGAGTTGTGTAGCGTAGTGGTTAGGCGAGTTAATTTCAAAAGAAAATGATACTCTAGATTTTTATCGCTAGGGTTCGAACCCCATGAAAACCACATTATTTTCTAATTGAAGTGGGTCGGTACGTGATCAAATCTTCTGAGAAGGCCTTCGGCCTTCACAGGATTTGATCACGTGACCGACCCACTTCAATTCCCATTGAAGTTTTTAAACTTGTTATTTATTTCTTAATAACAGAATAATTTTTGCCGGGAAAATTTTCCTCGGCAAAGTTTTTTTTATCATAATTTCATGAAAACTTCTTTAAATACTATAAATATATACGCTTTTTATATATCTTGTTAAAGAAAATATATATCTACCACATGTAGTAGTCTAGATATATACACATGATACAAATATTTATTAAACAATATTAATTAAGCTGGGGAGTGCCTAAATGCTGTTTTATTGATGATCTTGAAATGTACGAAACAGTGGCGGTTAGCTCTAGTTCTACAGCATCCATTATTACAGAAGAGAAAGTTCTAGGAAGTGATGAAATGAGTTCTGAACAGAACTTCTTAATTATATAGGTAAGATTTTTTCCATCATGTAATATTATGTTTAGTTTATATTTTGAAGAGGAAGAAAAACTTTTTAAAGACAACAAAATCATTAGGCTAGTTGTTGTTTTCTGCAGACTTGACGCTTCACAGGCGCTTGTTTCATACAGAGACGTCTGTTTCATACCTGGACGTGGAAGTTCATGTAAATACACATGGAGCCTATATAGTATATATGCCTTTTTAAACATGAACATACTACAGATTTTCAGTAACTTCTAGTGCCCATGGTTTCACAGTATATTACAGCTGCATTACACACGTTTATGTCGGCAGGCGGTAAAACTAGTTTTGCAGACTCCCGACTCTCTCTGAATAATGTATTTCGATAACAGATTCGGTTCAACAAAATATCAATACTGCATTAAAAATCTTTAAAAGAGAGAAAGAGAGAGAGAGAGAGTTTAACGGCATGAAGAAATGTACATATAAAAGATTAGTCGTCTATAAATTAAATTGTCAAAGTGTTTAAACTAAGAGATTTATAGTGGAACAATTAAACTAAAAGAAGAAAATGAAAAAAAAAAAAAACACAACCCATTTAAGGATAACATAAGCTTTCAAAGCAATGTTTTAATGGACTTATATTGTGAACTTTTATTACTTTGCCCTTGCTATTACAATATTTTAACATTCCAAAATGAACATCATGATACTTAGACTCTTCAAAATTATCGATCTCACCTTTTACCAACACATGTTGAGTAATCTTGAAGAATGTCAGACACCTCAGCCCAACGACACCTTGGCCCATTGACATCTCTGCCCAATGACACCTCGGCCTTGACTGGTCGGCCCAAAATTTAAGACACCTCGGCCCATACATAAGACATCTCGGCCCAAGCAAACTTTTATTAGGAAGTATTATATATTTCCAATCTGCAACTTCAATAAAATTTTGACCGAAAAAAGTAAACGATCAAGGTTATTTTTAGTAATAAAAAGACCTTCCACAAGCTGCATGATTGACGATAATCAAGGAATAAAAAGACAATTATAATTTAAAAGTGCTAACCGATAAACAAATAAGATGCCGCGACACATTCTTTGGAGTCTCCAGTGCTTGTCATATTGGCGACAATGAGGGAATAATTACGAGCAGGGTTAATTGTGAGACAGTCATTCAGAACATTTACATCCATTTATTTCTGAAGAATTCCACTTGCATTAAAACCCAGATTTTTTAAAATTTTATTTTTAGCTATCTGTATCAAACATTGAATATGATGAAACATACGATGAAGTTCAGATCAATAATGCAATTATTTTACGTACTTAAACCATTTTTTTATACGATTATTTATACTGACATAAGTATAAACAAAAATCAGATGTTTCAGATCGTCAGAGAAATAATGCAAAATGTTAAGATAGAATATTGATATATATATTATAGTTCCACTTAAGTGTATATATTGGGGATTTTTCACAAGAGATAGATGTTAGTTAAGGACGTGCTGATCTGATTTCCTTAGGGAAGTTCACCAATTTTCTATTATAGACCCCCCCTTTGAATTTTTTTTAAAATCGTTTGTCCGTCAGAAAGAATAATTACATCGATAATAATAACAATTTAGACACTGGATTAATTTTTTCTATCATAAAATTTCGCTTGGGCCGAGCTGTCTTTTATATGGGCCGACTTGTCAATAATCTTGGGCCGACCTGTCAGGGCGCCGAGGTGTCAGACGTCACAGGCCGAGGTGTCGTTGGGCTGAGATGTCTGTCTACCATCTTGAATGAAAAATCTTTGAACACCTTTAACTTGTAATCATGATCATTTTTAAAATTAATTTTAAATTTTTTCCTCTCTTGTCTCGACACTACATCACTTGTGATGCAGACATTACAAATCTTAAAGGGGTTGCTAATCTAATTTCAAAAAGAAAACATTATGGAAAGTGCTTTCTGTAATATAAATTATTTCTAATATTGAAATGTAAACACAACACTTCTGCCGTATTGCCGGATATTAATTCTCACCTGTCAGATAAAGAAATACATTGTATAGCCGGCAGTCACATTCATGTTTAACTTTAAACCAATGAAAGTGTGACATTTCAATCCAAGGGAAAATAAATTGTAATAGCAAGGCACTGAAGTTTGTGATATATATATCCAATATATACATTTTATTATCTGCAGTTACACCTTTTATCATTCTTGGTTGAGAAAGCAGCATAATTATGGTTCATAAGTCATTTTAATAAATGCAAAAGTTACTGTTCTTTGTTTGACTAAGAGTCTACAGCCAAGTTGTTTTGAAAGGTCTGGTAGATGGTGAAACTGTATTCTTCTCCAATATCAGAAGATAAAAACTGTCCTCCAAAAAATGGAGGCCACCTAGACCTGTTAAGCCTATTGATACTTTTTCGAAACATTTATGTTTTGTATTATAATCCCCTGTTTGTTGTTATGCTTTAGTGACATCACAACAAGCGCAAGGACAGTATGGCCCAGTACAAAGTTCCAGATCCTGACAAAGATGAAGTTTGTCCTTATGACAAATCACATGTCTTTCCAGCCAAAAGGATGCAGTATCATCTCATGAAGTGCAGAAAGGTCAGTTTACACGCTTCAGTAATAGCACTACAGAAACCTCTTTCTTGATTCTGTCATACTCCAGTAAACTCTCATGCTCAAGAAAATAAAATTATTATCAACATTGAACATTTTTTTTTTTTTTACATGAAATATATGGATAAACACACATCTATATATTTCAAAGTACACGTAATTATACCCCCCCCCCCAAAAAAAAAAACAAAAAACAAAAAACAAAAACAAAATTTAAAAAAAACTGAAAATGGCTTGCTGTATTGTCTAACAACAAACCAGAGTCAGTTAAGATGAGATTCTGTCCTGACTCTGCTTGACTGACCAATAGGAAGTACTTTTACACTTATGAATATACTCTCTTGCAGAACCACAAAGGAAGTGTATTTGCCACCTGTCCTTTCAATGCAAGACACGAGATGCCTAAACCAGAGCTGCGCTTCCATCTAGAAAATTGTCCAGACAAGGCAGTGATTGAACCGATGCTAGCTCATGGTAAAACAACTATGTAATGTCATATATAAAAATATATTTGTTAAAAGAAATTCAAAAGGAATTGTCAGGAAGGTCTTGTGTTAGTTAGTCAGTTAGTTTTCAAACACAGGGACATATGCGAACATTCTCCACATGTGAAGATGGAATAAAGATATTTCACTTGCATATTTATAAGTTTATAATATTCTTTGGCATAACCAAATATGGTTCTTGAGGCCTGATAGAGAGGAACACAAATAGTAGGTCACAATGACCTACTTTCTGTAATGTACAGTTTATCATTTAAAAAAAAAAATACCGAGATATTTCAGATGCTAAGAATCATCAGACCTTTTCAGTTGGTACATCTTAGTGCCTTAAAGCACAGCGATTTGCATATTCAGAAGTAGGTTATAGTTACACTGTTATGCAACTGATTCTAGGTCCTTGGGCCTCTTATTATGTTCCCCAAACGAAGTTTGGGAACATATTGTTTTTACTCTGTTTCTTATTATTAAGGTCTTCCGTCTTCACGGAAGACCTTATAGTGATTCTACTGTTTCTTATTATTATTATTCTTATTATTATTATTATTATTTTTTTGACCAAATTTTGTGCAGGCGTTTTCTCGAAAACTATTCATTGGTTCTCCGTGAAACTTTCAGAAAAAATTGGTCATTGTATGAACTTGTTTCATCACAAGAAAAATTTGGAAAATTCCATTTTGGTTCCAAGTTACGGGCAATTTCCTGATTTTAAAATGAGATTTTGTCGCCCCTTTTTTTCAAGAATGGCTAAAGATATGAACTGGAGACTTATTGGAGAGCATAGAACGTGACTTCCAAATTTGCAGAATCGCATTTTCGTTCGTCGTCGGCACTTCCGGTCGTTTACGGAAGTGATCAAAGATATCGTAAAATTTCAACTTTCTTTTTTTAAATCAATACTTACATCACATTATTGCACCTCTTTTGTAGTTTCGAAATATGTTGGTCCCACCGGAAACAAAAACGTCAACTTCCGGTTATAAGAGAAAAACTACATAATTTGAGTATTTTTCTTTCCCATTAATATCCTTTGTAGATAAAGTATTTGAAATGAATTTTAAATATGTTATTTAGACTGCAAATATCTAGAGTAATGTCAAATATCTTTGAAAAATTCACTTCCGGTCGCGTGATTTCCTGTCCTCAAAATGAAAAGTTGTCTGAGCAAGATCTCAGAAACGGTGAGAGATTAAGACACCAAACTTATATGAGCAACAGAGCTTAAGATATAGGCAAAAACATTTGGGTTCAGAGCGTCAGCCGTCACTTCCGACCTTCACAGGAAGTGATCAAAGAAATCGAAAGTTTAACTTTTTTTTTTAAATTAAAAATTGCATCACTTTATTGCATCTTTTTCGCAGATTCGAAAGATGTTGGTCCCACCGGAAACAAAAACGACAACTTCCGGTTATAAGAGAAGAACTACATAATTTGAGTATTTTACTTTTCCATCAATATTTTTTTTCTAGATAAAGTATTTGAAATGAATTTTAAATATGTCATTCAGACTGCAAATGTCTAGAGTAACCTCAAATATCTTTCAAAAATTCACTTCCGCTCGCGTGTTTTCCTGTCCTCAAAATGAGTTGTCTGAGCGAGATCTCAAAAACATGTGAAAGATTAAAACACCAAACTTTTATGAGTGATAGACCTTGAGGAGTAAGCGAAACCATTTGGGTTAAACGCGTCAGTCGTCACTCCGCTTGTCACGGGAAGTGATCAAAGAAATCAAAATTTTATCTTTTCTTTTTTAAATCAAAACTTGCATCACATTATTTCATCTCTTTCGCTGTTTTGAAATATGTTAGATTCCACCGGAAACAAAAACATCAACTTCCGGTTTTATGAGATAAACTACGTTATTTTTATATATAACTTTCTCATAAATATTGATTATCGATAAAGTACTTGAAATGATTTGATATACATTGTAAATACTGCAGATATCCAGAGAAAAGTCAGAGACTTTTTTAAATTCACTTTCGGTCGCGTGTTTTGCTGTCCTCAAAATTAGAATTTGTTCTCACAATATTGCTCGGCAACAGTAAACAACTGAAGTCTAAAACTTTCAGGACTGATAGTCAGTCATCAATTTATTTGAATCGTGAGAAAATCTTGTATCGCTGTTTCTTCGGGTTGTGACGGGAAGTGGTGCAAAAAAGTGACTCGTTAATGGTTAGCACGTTGGATTTTCACGCTGACGACCAGGGTTAATTCTCTAGAGTGTCTGAATTTCTTTTATCACTTTTTCAGCTTGAATTTCCGTTTTTATTTTCAGAATCTAACGGAAGACCTCTCATTGCTCGCAATGAGTTTCTAGTTAAGGTCTTCCGACTTCAGCGGAAGACCTTACTGTTATTCTTAGGTTTCTTTTCCACTATTTTTATTATTGTTTATTTTTCCTACCGATTTTGTGCACGCGAGTTCTCGGAAACGGCTCGCCCGATTTTCATGAAACTTTCAGGTCTGATAGAGAATTAAAAATTCTAGATATATATTTTTTTATTTTGATGACGTCACTTCCGGTCCGGAGATTTTCGAGATTTGGTGATTTTAGAGGGTTAGTTTGTCCGGGCATTTTCAAGAAAAGCACTTAACACAGGAACGTGAGATTTTCAGTGATGATAGAGTAACATATGTAGATTTGTACTTGGAAGTTCATTTTTACCCGAAATACCAAACATCAACGTCCGCTACTGCCCAAATTTTTATCTTCTTTTTCCTACTTGTTAACTTTGATGCCTCATATCTTGCTTATTTCTCAAGGGATTTTAATAAAAATTTCAGAGTTTATAGACGTTACAAAACTCTATCAGAATAATATAATATTTTTCCAAAATCCACTTCCGCTTTCGAGTTATTTCCCTTTAAGTGAAAATTTAGGGTCTTTAATTTCCAGACAAATATTCCGAGACTACGAAAGTTGGAACATAAATACTACTGAATATAGGAAACAGAAGCAATGAAGTTGTGAACATTGGTTTTTGTTTTTTGATTTCTGCCTTCAAACTGCCGCTAGATAGGGGTCAAAAATTAGGACGCATGAAAGAGCAAAAATTGACACATGTTTTCCTTTGTATCTTTTAAATAAGAAATATTTTATTAAGACATGTAAAATAAATGTTGTGTACAATTTAATTACCTTTTATTTGATACCACTAAAAAGGAGCTGGCCCCTTAAATTAGGGATCTAGGGCCCTTGAAAGTTTTTGCTTTATAACTCAAAAAACGAGAAAATATTTCGATATGGCTGTCGATAAAAAGTTGTCCCTTTATACCTTCTTTGTCTCATGAAAATATTATTTTGTTCGAGTCTTGTGTATGGTAGGGAAAAAAAGCTAGACCCGTAAACAAGGACCCGTTTTCATTTGGCTAGTGAAGAAGAACTCTGTATGCGTATAACTGAAATAAACTTGCCATAAATAATATATCTTTCAACGCTGTATCCTAATTTTTTTAAATTAGGCTTTAAACGTGCTCTTTGGTTCCTGTTCAGATTATTCGGTGACAACTTTCTCTCTTTATTGTGTTTTAAAATAAAGAACCTTCCAAGAGAGAAAGAGAGAGAAACAGAAAAAAGTACAAGTATCTTTTCTTTGTTCAAATATGAAAGCAAACAGTATAAACGCCAAAAAAAATTTAAAGAGTCAAATAATTCACAATCATTAACTGCGTGATTCTTACATTCATCTGAACCCCAGATTCTATTCTGTTTACCGTTACGTAACCCATCCCTCGATCACGCGCGGCCGAGAAGATCTAAAGCAATCCACCGCGTGTGAAGCATTGACCCACAGTCGTAAACAAAATAAAAATCGGCGTATTAAGTCTATTTTGTAAACACGACAATTAATGGACAATTATTAATATCGAATATTTGAGATTATGTTGGTTTATCTTTGTTTTAAATTTGATCATGATACATGTAGCCTTAATCCAAAACGTCTAGCCAGGTTTTTGTGTTTGTTTACAATTACGCAACCATTACATGTAACCATTCCTTCGATCGTTATCTCCATATTTCGATTGTTTTAACGTTACCAACAATTTATTTCCCATCTGCGGTTACTTTAATATAACCATTAAACACACAAGCTTTGCGCTTTCTCTGCGTTTTGAAACAGTAAATGTTTTCAACACAAATGTTTCCAGTCATTTTTTTTTCATCACAGGTTTTTATCATGATTATACCAACTTCAAACTTTTAAAGAGAATCTTCCTAATCATAAGGGTGACCAGTCTTACTTTAAAAATGATTCGTTATTTTGAAAAGTAAACAATGAAATGAATTAAATATTGATAGGTAACTCCGTCACGTGGCCAAGGTCTGAACTTCATAAGCGACTTCTGTGTTGCACTATGCCTATTTATATTACAGGGTTGATAGTAAAGTTTCACAAAAATACCTTAAGAAAAAAAGCAATGAATTTTGTTTTTATAATTAATTCAAAACCCGTAAATTATCTTTTTTAAGTATAGTATGCTAACATCATAATTTTGTTGTGGGATAAAATATCGGTAGCGGGCTATACATGTAGATAACAATAAACCTATATAGTATGTCCAGAACTGTAAACTTCAGAATGCATATAACATATTTTTTAAAGTATCAATTGGGACGGAAAAGGTACACACCGGGAAAATTTTAGTATCACTTGAATACCCCGGTATCTAACTGCAGAACTGTACATGTAGCTTTCCGAAAAAAAAATAATTTATTGACGGACCGGAGTCTCTGGTCATCCATCCCATTTTTTTTTTTTAGACCAGTGAACTTCAGCAACTGAATATCACAAATATATCATTCTTAATACACTTTGACAACTTTATTTCAATTATTAAAATCATAATCGGCAGCCTTTGTATCATAAACTATTAAACTATTTGTATCGTTTACCGTATAGAATTGAGTATTTTCTTTCAAATAATTGACTTGTAACTTACGTACATTACTTTTCTGGGTTAGTTTTAAAACATACGATCGAGAGAGAGAGAGAGAGAGAGACTCATTTGCTCATGTACATATATACCAGGTAGTTCCTGTATGAAATATAGTCCAATTTTCTTAATTTTATTTACAATATCAATCATAATCTCTCTATTCTGTAAATCTATTTGTTGATTATTTTCAACTTCAATCACAATATGTAGTACTAAAATGAAGTCCATGCACGGGTGCTTTTGTACACCTGGAAATATTTTTGATTTAATCCTTCGTCCATGCCTTCCTCCTTCACGGAAAAAAGATTAATTAATAAATTAACCGAACGAGGTTGAAAAAATGCCGGACTATTTTTTTTCTCAAATTAACTGGATTGAATATACTTTTTTCATTTTACTGTACACGTGTCCGGAATAAAACTGTGTGGTTTGGGTTTGTCAAAATGTTTTTAGACCAAGATAAGTCAGTCGCAACTTCTCGGGCCTTTCCAACTAACGGAAAAAACTTCGAAAGTATTACGTAGACCCCCCCCCCCCCTTTCCCAAACTTTGAAATAAATGACTAAAAAAGATCTTCCTTCTATGAAGGAAGATATTTTATCTGTTGAGTATTGAGTTTAATTTTATGGATGTAAAGAACTCCGTCTATCCTTAATAAATAGGAAGCGACTCCATCTTGTATAAAATTTTAACATCCGGTAATGTTATAGTCTTGTCCCATGATCCCTTGCACTTCGTTATTGGGGACCCCAATAACGAAGTGCAAGGGATCATGGGACAAGACTAGTAATGTTAAAACATTCGGGGTTGTATTTCCGACCTCTGACGGAAACGCCCGAGATGATGCGATTGCGGAATCAGGATTTTTAAACATCTTCATTGGACAGTTTCGCTTATTTTGCACTACGGGGTTTTTGAAAAAAAAATGTGTTGATCGACATCCGAATAAAATGGTAATTAAATAGAGTGCCAAATATATCATTGGCGAAAATTTGTTTTATAAAAAGTGTTTCTTACAAATAGAGATTTATATATGTACATGTAGATAACCCTATTTATAAAATTTATTGGTTTTGTCTATAGCAGATGTTAATTTAGTTCTTAGCTGACATTAACTTACGTGTATAAATAAATATAAAAGCCAATTGTATGTATGTATGTATGTTGTTTAACGTCCCTCTCGAGAATTTTTCACTCATATGGAGACGCCACCACTTGCCAGTGGAAAGCTGCAAATTTTATCCTATACTCGGCACTTACGGCCATTGAGCAGTGAGGGATCTTTTTCGTGCCAGCACCTACTGCGACACGGGACCTCGGTTTATACGGTCTCATCCAAAGGACCGGTCTCCATGTCCCACAGTGGGATTCGAACCCGCGACTTAAGGATCAACTCCTTACTTCGCGACTCTAGAGCAGACGCTCTAACCACTGCGCCACGTGGGCGACCCATGTAATTGTAACCAAATATTACGAAGCAATCATTCATATTTATAGGACCGATAGTTGATTAAATTTCCTCTCATCAGTAAACGTATATCCCCCCCCCCCCCCCGGAAATAGATAAAATGCTTCCCTTCAGAGGCGAAGTTTTCAATCATTTTTTTTGGGGGGGGGGGGGTGCGTCAAAACGTCGATCGTAAAAAAATTGACTATATAAAATAATTTCAAATTTTAATCAGTACCCTATCTCTCAGGGCCCGTCTGTCCCTCCAAGTTTGCCCAGGCTATGACTTTTTGGATTAACTGGAAGCTCATACATGGTACAAAGATTGCCAATGATCCTAGGGTGTGTCATGGTCTTGATCCAAGGTCATTCCAGCAAATTCAAGGTCAGTGGAGAAAGAATAAATGTTTTGTCCGAGCCATTTATTTGTAATTGAGAATCACTGGAAGCTCATTCTTGATACAGAGATTGCTTGTGACAAAAAGGTTTGCTTCGACTTTGACAAAGAAAATTGTATTATTACGGTCTAGGCTGTAATTTTTTATGTTCGCACTTGGTACAAAGATTGCTTATGGTCCGCCGGTTTTAGATGACTTAAAATAAGGTTATTTCAGCAAATTCAGGGTCACTGGCAGAAAAAGTTGTAAAATGCCTGTCTGGGATATGAATTTCTAAGGGGGAATCACTAGAACCTCTTTCTTAAAACAGAGGTTGTTTGAGATTGAGGGTTTGTCTTGACACCGACCCAAGGTTATTCCGTCAAGTTCAAGGATACTGACAGAAAAAAATTAATTTCTATTTCATGGTATGATTTAGTAATAGAAAATCACTGGAAGCTCTTACTTGAAACAGAGATTCCTTATGAACGGAGGCGGTGTCATGACCTTGATCAAAGGTCTTTCTGGCAAGTTCAAGGTCACTTGCAGAGAAATAAAAAAACATGTCCAGGCATAATTTTATTATTGTTTTTTTCCTACCGATTTTGTGCACGCGAGTTCTCGGAAACGGGTTGTTTGATTTTCAGGAAACTTTCAGGTCTGGTAGAAAATAAAAAAAATCTTAGACATTTTTTTTATTTTAATGACCTCACTTCCGGTTCGGAGATTTCTGCGATTAGCAGATTTTTAGAGGGTCACTTTGTAAGTTCGTTTTCTAAAAAAACACTTAAAATAGGAACTTGATATTTTCAACAATGATAGAGCAATGTTCATAAATATGTACTAGGTAGTTCATTTTTTCCAGACGTGTCGCACTTTGACGCTTGGTATGCTCCAAAAATAGTCTTATTGAGAATATAAAAGTTTTTAGCATTTTTTCAAGAATATCTCTTTACTTGTAAATATTTTGTTAAAAGATATAGAACAAAAGTTGTGCAGAATGGCAAGATCTCTCATTTGATATCAAAGGGATCTACAGGGGCTGAAAGTGTTTTCTCAATATCTCCAAAACTATTGAGAATTTGTGATACATCGAAGAAGCAAATTAAAATGACAAGTAGAAGTGAATAAGATTGCCGAAAGTCGTCAAATAACGTCACTTCCGGCCAAAACGGAAGTAGTCAAAAAATGCATATTTTTGCCGTTTTCGACATGTTATTAGTTAATTTATGTAATCAGAAGCGTCCAACCAAATTTATCATCCCTCAACATCACTTCCGGTCAAACCGGAAGTAGCCAGAAATAGCTTATTTTGCAGGTTTTGATGCAAAAATTGTAATTTTAAAGTCACTGGAGACGTCTAAACTCATTCCTTTCTCTTGTTGACGTCACTTCCGGTCAAAACAGGACGGAAGACCTACTCGTTGCTTTGCAACGAGCTTTGCTCTAGTTATTATTATTATTATTATTCTTTTTTTCTACTTTCTTCTTCGGTACTTTTTTGTCCAGGAGTGTTCTCATAGAACCACTCATCCGATTGACATGAAACCTTTTTAGGGTTAATAGGCATGTTGTGTAGGTGTTCGGAACGAAGGTCATTTTGCGCGCACATGCATGCACGTGCGCGCGCGTGCAATGAGTGAAATGACTGATATACTTGATGAAGCCGTAACTTTTATATTTCTTGATGAATTGCTTTGAAACTCAAAATATAAAGATATATTAGTAGTCTAGACAAGATAACATGGTCAAATTAGCTTGAACTCACGCACATGTACGTGCGCTCTTCTCTGATTGGCTGATACAAAAATCTCAATAATTTCCCTGTTTTTTGACAAAACACTTTGAAATTTAGAATATAAGTATATATTATAAAGTGCTACAACATGTTATATAGGAAATTTCTTGAAAACACGCGCATGCAAGTGTGCTGCAATCTGATTGGTTGAAACTTCAAATGTCTATAACTCCCTTGGTTTTCAACAAAACAGGTTGAAATTTACGACATGGATAGGCACATAGAGCTCCTACATTATGATACTATCAAAATTGAATGCAAGGCCATGCATGCGCGTATGCTGAATTCTGATTGGCTAATACTTAAAGGGTTACATCTCTTATTTTTCAATGAGATTCTTTAATATTTAACACAAATGTATGTATTATGAGACACTATAAGAAAATTAATGTGAAAAATGTAGAAAACATGTGCAAGCACATGCGCTGAAATTTAATTGGCTAATGCTCATATGGCTATATCGGAGTAGTTTTCCAATGAAATACCTTAAAAATAAAGTGTCCATCTATATTACAAAAGTATTGTCTAATTTATTGAAGCTTGTAGGGAATTGAACATCATAAGGGATTGGGGAGCCGTTTGGGGAACATCTGTAACGGTTCCCGTTACAATTAGCACTAGTTTTTATTTAAATTGCACTTTGACATTACTGTTGTGTTTGAAAACTAACTGAACATAAAATTGTCATTTGCAAATAAATGTCCCATTAGAGAAAATGTTGAACATTGTCCATTGTTTTGACAGAGAGTAGTAAGAGGAATGGAGAAGATGCGTCCATGTTTAGAGGATGTACAGATCTACCTGTGTATGATAATGTTGTAATTAACAGCGAGGAAAACTGGGATGATGGTATATCTACACATCTACCTCCAGCAAAAATTTCTGTTTCAAAAAAAAACTTGAAATAAAAAGCAGTTGTTAGTACTTCGAAATTATGGCCCTAATAGTTGTCAGTCCAGTTTGTTTTGAGTTGACATTGGATACGGTACATTCAATTTGTAAAAGCAAATTGTCATGTAATTTAAACTCATGTCTCATATGCTAGAAGTTCACAGTTGCAAATTGCAATAGGGGTCCAAAGTTTTTAAAAGAATATACTGAAAAAAGACAAGGCTTATGATAAAATAAATTTTTATACTGATATCTTTTCTTTTAGATATAAGATGTTTAAAATGTTCTCTTTGGTCTAATGTTAGGTATCTTCAATTTTAAAAATGATGAGATTTATAATTTCTTGAGATATTGCAGCATAGTTGTTTTTACAATTATTATGCACAATAAATTGTGTTTTACAGAGATTCCCTCTGTGGCCAGGATTGGGGTGGACCCCCAGTTCTTTGCTCGTCAAGACCATATGATTATCCCAGGGTAATATATTCTTTACTTAAAAATATAAATTTGTATTTGTGTATGTAGAGGTGTGTTTATTTATTGTTGTTTATGGATATTTTAGACTGACAAAATCAGAGAAGAAAGAGTTTTCAAAACAAATGTACCTTCCTGCAGAAGATAGAAGGTATATGGCATTAATTGTTAATGGAAACCAATTGTCCTCAATTACTGTCTCACAAAATTTAGAAATGGCATCATCAATGTTCATCAAAATATAATTGATATTATGTGATTTCAGACATTTACTTACAGAAATTAATGATGTGAATTTTGTTTTTGTCTTAAGCTTTCTTATGACATTTGTTCTTTATAGAATTAAAAGGGTTCCTATACATATTCAGTTCTTGATACTTTGAATTTGAATCACTCAGACAACCATTTCAAATTGCAGTTGATATGATTTTAAAACAAGAAGCTTTTTGCAATAAATCAATATCGAGAAATATATAAAATAATGTAGCATTTCAGTAAGCCTCAGCTTTTTTTTTTCAGTTTCTAAAACACATACATGTAAATTAGTACCCTTTGTCTTTGAAATTAGTACCCTTTGTCTTTGAATATGGAGTAAATAAAAATGACCAGTATAAAATATTGTTATAAATTTAATTAATTCACTTTATAACAGGTACTTGTCACATAACACAGAAACAGAACAGCCATTAAAGGATGAGCAGTCGAAGCTGCGTCTCCCTAAAACGGCAGCCCAGACTTATCTATCCAATCAGAATAAGTCGTTTCAGCAGCCATCAGCAGTGTTTGCATATTCGTTATCTATGACAGGTGTTGGTAGAGGACTACCAGGTAACAGACTGAGATGGTTCATATAAATTAGAAAAAAAAAAATTTTCATGGTCAGAGAGTTGTAAATGCTAGTTAATTAGTTAATTAAGTTGTATGTTTTACATTCATTTCTTTACAGATAATGGTATGAGTAGAGAAGAGAATAAAAGGCCAGATCGAAGCAGGGGGAGGGGCCGTGGCTCCATCAAAGCAATGTGCAGGGGAACCACTATTGCTGAAACAAATGGAAATATGCCCTTTGGAAGGGGGTTTAACCACAATAATAGTGGTCCATTTTCGACTGTCCAGACAGGAACCCCAGCAGCTGTAGGTCTTGAGGGCCTGAAGACCACCCCCGAGTTTAGTGTGGGAGTTGGTCGAGGAAACAGAGCATCTTATGGTTAGTATGTTCTGTACGACCAAATAAACTGATTATTCATATCATGAATGTGTTGCTTGAAAAGTATATGATGTTGTTGCATTTTCAATTGTTTCATGTATTGCAATTTGAGTTCATGATACAGGTACATGTTATAGAAATGTTAGTTTTTATAAAATTTTAAATTACAGTAAAATCAAATATTTTCAAGAGATCCACTTTTCAAGGTTTGAGGAAAAAATGTCTGTCTGTGGGGATTTGATTTCATGGTTGACGAATTGTTGATTTGTTAAACATTTGAAATTTTGCATTTCGTGGAGGACATGAATTCATGGGTTACAAATTCAAACCCTATGAAAATTAGTGATTTCACAGTATATACAAGCAAATATTTTGTATTTAAAACAAGATTTCATTTCTCCTGAATTGTTTTGGAAACATCAGAGAAGAGGAAGTTAATACTGAACTCTTGATAATTTCAGGAATGTCATCCCCAGTCTCCTCTGTGATTGCTGCAATGCCTCAACAAAACAAAAACGGTAAGACATTGTACATTTACTTATTTTTAAGAAGACATTTTAATGAATGTGGATTGCTGAAGCAAACAGTAAGTACATGTAGTGAAATAGTTATCTAAATCACCTTTTAAAACTACAGCAGAAGAAGACTTGGAATCAAATGACAGTGTGAAGGATGGGGACAAAAAGCTGAAGAGAATCGAGAAGAAGCTGAGGCAGATTCAGCTGCTGGAAGATAAGATGGAGAAGGGGTACACTCTGACAAAGGAGGAGGTATCAAAAGTGTTGGCTCTTTAATAGTGGCAGATAGTTTTTCTGAATTACTCAGCCTCTTTAATAGCCAAGTCAATTTTTATCACCATTCAAGTTTTCAATGTTATAGGATCTGTCATGAATTTTATCTTTCACGTATCCTGGCATCCATTGTCCTCTGTGTTGGAATCACACCTTATGTCCTTGTTTCAAATATGGAAGATCTTTCTGTCCACTGTTAGAATAGTACTTTTGTTGATTCTGTGAGTTTCTTCTCTTTTCATAAGTTTTTTCTGCTGGAATAACTTTAGGTCTGAGCTGTTCTTTGGTGATAGGTAGAATAGATCTAAGTTGTCTACTCATCAGTAGTTGAACTGGGGAGTCAACATCTGTTGGAGTATTGCAATATTCCAATAGACTGATGTATGGATCCTTTCCATCAATTCTGGCTTTTTCCAACATACGTTTTACTGTCTGGGCAGTTTTTTCAGCGAGTCCATTTCCTTGTGGATTGTAAGGACTTGAAGTAGTATGTTTGAATGACCATTTCTTGGCAAAATCCTTGAAATCTCTGGATATGTACTGCGGTCCATTATCACTTCTCACTTCAAATGGGATACCATGGCAAGCAAATGCTGACTTCATGTGCATGATGATAGTTTTGCTTCTGGTGTTTTCAAGTTTGGCTAATTCGAAGAATTTGGAGTAATAATCTACAATCACCAAATAATCTTCATTGTTCAGTGTAAATAAATCAGATCCTACTAGTTGCCACAGACCATTTGGGATAGGTGTTGGTCGCAATGGTTTCTTTGGATCTTTGGATTCTTTTTCCTAAAGTCCATGCAGGTGTTACATTTGGATATCTTCTCTGCAATGTCTGTGTTCATTCTAATCCAATAAACTACAGTTCTTGTACGAGCCTTCGTTTTCTCAATGCCGAAATGTCCTACATGTAAGTATCTAAGAATTTCTGTTTGTAGAACTTCTGTTAGGCCAAATAAAAAAATATGTGTGGTTCCGGTTACACCTCCAAACAAATTAGGGTAGGTAGTTAGGTTTTTTAGCTCACCTGAGCTGAAAGCTCAAGTGAGCTTTTCTGATCACCCGTTGTCTGTCGTCCGTCCGTCTGTCCGTCCGTCTGTAAACTTTTCACATTTTTGACTTCTTCTCAAGAACCACTGGGCCAATTTTAACCAAACTTGGTACAAAGTAACCTTATGTTAAGGGGAGTTTAAATTGTAAAAATGAAGGGCCAGGTCACCTTCAAAGGGGAGATAATCAAGAAAATACAAAAATTGGGTGGGGTCATTAAAAAATCTTCTTCTCAAGAACCACTGGGCCAGAAAAGCTGAAACTTATGTGGAAGCATGCTGGGGTAGTGTAGATTCTAAATTGTTCAAATCATGACCCCCGGGGGTAGGGCGGGGCCACAATAGGGAATCCAAGTTTTACATTGAAATATATAGGAAAAATCTTTAAAAATCTTCTTCTCAAGAACCACTGGGCCAGAAAAGCTGAAACTTATGTGGAAGCATGCTGGGGTAGTGTAGATTCTAAATTGTTCAAAACATGACCCCAGGGGTAGGGCGGGGCCACAATAGGGAATTCAAGTTTTACATTGAAATATATAGGAAAAATCTTTAAAAATCTTCTTCTCAAGAACCACTGGGCCAGAAAAGCTGAAACTTATGTGGAAGCATGCTGGGGTAGTGTAGATTCTAAATTGTTCAAATCATGACCCCCGGGGGTAGGGCGGGGCCACAATAGGGAATCCAATTTTTACATTGAAATATATAGTAAAAATCTTTAAAAATCTTCTTCTCAAGAACCACTGGACCTGAAAAGCTGAAACTTATGTGGAAGCATGCTGGGGTAGTGTAGATTCTAAATTGTTCAAATCATGACCCCCGGGGGTAGGGCGGGGCCACAATAGGGAATCCAAGTTTTACATTGAAATATGTAGGAAAAATCTTTAAAAATCTTCTTCTCAAGAACCACTGGGCCAGAAAAGCTGAAACTTATGTGGAAGCATGCTGGGGAAGTGTAGATTCTAAATTGTTCAAATCATGACCCCCAGGGGTAGGGCGGGGCCACAATAGGGAATCCAATTTTTACATTGAAATATATAGGAAAAATCTTTAAAAATCTTCTCAAGAATCACTGGGCCAGATAAGCTGAAACTTACTTGGAAGCATCCTGGGGTAGTGTAGATTCCAATTGTTCAAATCATGACCCTTGGGGATAGGGCGGGGCCACAATAAGTACTACGGGGGGGGGGGGGGGGGGGAATCAGGTGAAAAACAGCAAGGCCAAAGTTACTCAGGTGAGCGCTGTGGCCCATGGGCCTCTTGTTTTTTTTTTTTTTTTTTTTTTTTTTTTCACGTCAAAAATATCATTGAATGTTTTTGAATTAACTATTGGTGATAATTGGTGAGATAATACTATTGCTTTCTTTCAAGTGGTGATATTTGTAACTGACAAAACACTTGTACTGTGTGTTGAAACGATGTTGTCAAAGAAGGCCACCATTACTGAAACTAAAACTAATACCGGAGCCAATGAGGGAAATCGGGGAAAATTCTGGAAATTTGAAAATTGCCAAAAAAAGTTTAGGGTCGGGGTAATAAAATAGGGACGGTCGGGTAACCGGAACCACACATATTTTTTTATTTGGCCTTACATTTTTTCCCAAATGCTGGGCATTATCCTTTTTCATGATGGCTTCCACATTTTCCAAATGTAAAGGATTTTGTGTTGGTAGGTTTATTTGGCACACTTTGTTTTCTAGGTTGATACACATTTCCCTTCATATATTTCTGGGGTGAGGGTTTGTTTCCTGTAGACACTTTAACAGACTGTTTAGATTTTACAGCATCAACATGCTCCTCATGTTGTAGATCTTTTAATCTATTTTGTGACTCTTCATTAGCACGACACATACTTAAAGCTTTTTGATGTGAGTTCATTGTCTCTAAGTAATCTTTCTTCAACTTTCTCTGAATAAACTCCACATACAATTCTGTCTCTTAGCATTTCATCTTCTAATGCACCAAATTTGCAGTTTTTTGAAATTATTTTCAATCTGTGACATACTGGGCAATGGTTTCTATTTTACCTTGAACTCTGGTGTGAAACCTATGTCTCCAAACTGTGATATGTTCCCTAGGGGCACAATATAGTCTTTGAACTTACTGAACAGTGTATCAATTTTGTCAACATCTTCATCTGGTATTATCATTGTGTTGAATATTTCTCTGCCTTCTTGACCAATAATATACAGGAAAGCACTACACTTATCTTTTTCGTTTCTGTCATTCATACATATAAACTATACACTACATATTCTGTGCACCAATGATGTACAATATTTAGTTCACATACTAGTTGCACTGTAATTTAGAACACATACACTGTGCATAACAAGTACACTTACACTGTGCATAATGAGTACACATACACTGTACAGTATTCAGTATACTTACACTGAAAAACGTTTTATACTTTATTGTCCTAGTTATGATCAGTATAGATTACAATATTGCGATATATTTAATGCTCAGTGTTACATGAAGGAAAACCCTATTATTGACATATCAACCCTCCAAGTATTAAAATTGCCAGAAGAGTATGTAACTTTCTGAAAAAGTGCTTTGATATTAGAAAAGAAAAACTTCAACATAACTGATATGCTTACTGGAATAATTTTTTATTGATTTTATGTATGTTATTCTTTGTTGTATTCATGACTGTATGCCAATGTATGATGGTGTTGTCAATAAATAAATTGAAATTGAATTAAGTAAATAATGGGTACACTTACACTGTACATAATGAGTACACATACACTGTACATTATTCAGTACACATACACTGTACAGTTTCAGTACACATACACTGTACAGTATTCAGTATACTTACACTGTACATAATGAATACACATACACTGTACATAATGAGTACACTTACACTGTACATAATGAGTACACATACACTGTACATAATGAGTACACATACACTGTACATTATTCAGTACATATACACTGTACAGTTTTCAGTACACATACACTGTACAGTATTCAATATACTCACACTGTACATAATGAATACACATACACTGTACATAATGGGTACACATACACTGTACGTAATGAGTACACATACACTGTACATAATGAGTACACATACACTGTACATTATTCAGTACATATACACTGTACAGTTTTCAGTACACATACACTGTACAGTATTCAGTATACTCACACTGTACATAAAGAGTACACATACACTGTACATTATTCAGTATACTTACACTGTACATAATGAGTACACATACACTGTACGTAATGGGTACACATACACTGTACGTAATGAGTACACATACACTGTATAGTACATGTATTTAGAACATACAAATGTGCAGAGTACAGTTCCATATAGGAGACCTACATTTGGTACAGTATGCAGTACACATATTATACACTCTAAGGGTTTCGTTCTTCATAAAACTTTCTTATTTTTTAGGCTGCAAAAGTTGGCATGAAGAGAAGTTTGACAGCTGAGAGAGATCAGTTACAACAAGAGAATGAATCAAGAAAAATTTAGAGATTTTTGCAAGTTGATCAAATTTTTTCCAACTAGTGTCAGAGATTTTTTCTTTTTTTTGAGTTTTGTATATAGTTTTCTTCATAATTAACGTGTAAATAGTATTTCATACATTGACATTAAGCACATATGTTTGAATATGTGTGAATATCCTCTTTAATTAAAAAAATTGAAACCAAGATGCTTTTGAAATATTCTTTTAAGGTATAGATCTAACTTTAGTTAGTTGGTGCTAAGACAGGTTAGAAATGGTGAGGTGATGTGGATGTTTAGAATAAACACATATTCAGATGATTTTTAGCTCACCTGAGCCGAAGGCTCAAGTGAGCTTTTCTGATTGAAATTTGTCCGTTGTCTGTCGTCGTTGTCGTTGGTGTTGTCGTAAACTTTTCACATTTTCATCTTCTTCTCCAGAACTACTGGGCCAATTTCAATCAAACTTGGCACAAAGTATCCTTGGGTAAAGGGGATTCAAGTTTGTTCAAATGAAGGGCCACGCCCCCCTCCAAGGGGAGATAATTACGAAAAATCAAAAAATAAATGGCATTATTGAAAAATCTTCTTCTCAAGAACCAAAGGGCCAGGAAAGATGAAACTCATGTGGAATTATTGTCAGGTAGTGTAGACTCAAATTTGTTCAAATCATGACCCCCGGGGGTAGGGTGGGGCCACAATGGACGATCAAAGTTTTACATAGGGATAAATAGGAAAAATCTTCAAAAATCTTCTTCTCAAGAACAGCAAAGCTATGATTGGTCATATTTATATGGAAGCATCCTCAGGTGGAGTAGATTCAAGTTTGTTCAAATCATGATCCCCGGGGGTAGGGTGGGGGCCACAATGGACAATCAAAGTTTTACGTAGCAATATATAGGAAAAATCTTCAAAAATCTTCTTCTCAAGAACAGCAAAGCAATGATGGGTCATATTTAAATGGAAGCATCCTCAGGTAGTTTAGATTCAATTTTGTTCAAGTCATGACCCCCAGGGGTAGGGTGGGGCCACAATGGAAGATCAAAGTTTTACATAGGTGTATTTAGGAAAAATTTTCAAAAATCTTCTTCTCAAGAACAGCAAAGCTATGATTGGTCATATTTATTTGGAAGCATCCTCAGGTGATGTGGGTTCAAGTTTGTTCAAGTCATGAGCCACGGGGGTAGGGTGGGGCCACAATGGAAGATTTAAGTTTTAATTAACATAGGAGTATATAGGAAAAGTCTTCAAAAATCTTCTTCTCAAGAACAGCAAAGCTATGATTGGTAATATTTATATGGAAGCATCTGCAGGTGGTGTAGATTCAAATTTGTTCAAATCATGACCCCCAGGGGTTGGGTGGGGCCACAATGGATGATCAAAGTTTAACATAGGAGAATATATATAGGAAAAATCTTCAAAAATCTTCTTCTCGAGAACAGCAAACTTATGATTGGTCATATTTATTTGGAAGCATCCTCAGGTAGTGTAGATTCAAGTTTGTTCAAATCATGACCCCCGGGGGTAGGGTGGGACCACAATGGACAATCAAAGTTTTATGTAGCAATATATAGGAAAAATCGTTTTCTCAAGAACAGCAAAGCTATGATTGGTCATATTTATATGGAAGCGTCCTTAGGTGGTGTAGATTCAAGTTTGTTCAAATCATGACCTCCAGGGGTAGGGTGGGGCCACAATGAAAGTTCAAACTTGTAGAGAAAAGAAGTCACAGTTAGTCAAAAAATCATGTAAGCATCCTTAGTTAGTGTAGATTTAATTTTGTTCAAATCATACCCCCCCCCCCCTCCCACTCCCTTTTAGGGGTAGGTTGGGACCACTTATGCATTTAAGCTTTTCAATACTAAACAGATTTTCCTAGCCACAGTGCTCAGGTGAGCAATGTGGCCCCTGGGCCTCTTGTTTGTGTGCTACATTAAAGTCTTCAAAATACATGTACGTAAATATATTTCTAGGCCTTTCTTTTTTCATTTTGTATCACAGTAGCACTTTATTTCTGCAGTATGATTCTTCATTAAAATCTCAGCAAGGGAACTTCGCAATGAAAATAGTTATTTATTTGTTACAAATTGTATATTGACACTTGCTAAAAATGTTGGATCCCCAGGATTCCTCAAAGTAGGGGATAACAGCCCCCCAATCCTCTAGTGTCTGTGATGGTTGCAAAATAAAAATATAGCATGTGAAAGAGTAAATATATGTATGTTTAAATTTACATAAGTTCTGAACAAAATATAGATTTGTTTATACATGTATATACATACACATCTGTATGCATACATATACATGTATATATTATTTGGTTTATAGATAGTTTTCATATGACGTATTTTCTCTCTCGTTATTTCCCTTGGCCGCCATCTTAGTGGTCAACCTGGTAATTTTTCCTCTTTGTCTTACAAATCTAAGAGGATGTAGCAGAAATATTTGGGGGAAAATCTTTATAGAATAAAAATAATGAAATAAAGGAGGCTTTAACAAATGTATATTTTTCAGAAAAACAATGCTTCCTACCCCAGTATAAAAAGTTAAAGTTGTATATAATGAAGTAATATTGAAGTAATATGAGCATGTTGCCCCCTAATATGGCGGCCAACGGAAAATAACTCTTGCTAATTTGGGTCTACTGAAAACTATCTATTCCCCCTTTTTATGTTTGTTTTCTGTCATGCAACACATTTCTCTTGCGCATATGTATATTGCATGTTTTTGACCGTTTATAGGTTTTAACAATGTACTTGCTTTTTATCCCTTGAGAGCCCTACATGTATTTTAATTGGTAAATAAAGTCATTGAACTAGATACATGTATAGTTTTGTTGTATAAAATGTTCCAACAGAGTGAGTCAGGGTGCATTTTTTATATTTGCTTAGGGTATGCAATTTTAAAAAAGTTTCCATTGTCTAAAATGCCGAAAAAATTGTGCATGCATAAAGAAGAAACCAGTGTTGCCGTTAGTTTACTGTATGAATTATTACACGAACGACTGTCTTCAGACGTCAAATGACGTAATGAAATTGCGGGAAGCTGAGAATTTGCCCAGTCTTTTTTGAGTAACAGTTTAGAAAAGATGTAATTTGGTCAGTCAGATAAGGTAAGATGAAGTGTAATTAGTGGACGCATAAATTACATGTACGGAGAAAAACGTCTCTCTACTTGGAATCGAGAATCTGTAAGAATGACCTGTCGATTGCCAATTTCATTCAAACACAAGCATTGCCTGTCGAGTAAAACAGGTTGGGTCCAATCGCCCAAATGGGATATAATAGCCTGTTTGGGATATGATATCTTAAACGGGATATAAATTCACAGTGCATAAAATGGAAATTTTCATTTTGGCTATAAATATCATAAATCCGCATCAGAATTCTTAAAAAGGAATAAATTTTGGCATACAAGTTTTTCTGCAACCCTACATTTTGTTAGATTGATCCCCAAGAAGTTTAAAAACTTCCAAGGGATCAATCTCCTAAACAGTGGGCATACAGAAAACCTTGTAAACCAAAAGCTATTCCTTTATAAGTATGTTGATGCGAATTTATGATATCAGGGACCTATATATAGGTCCCTGATGATATTTATAGCCAAAATAAAAAATTTAATTTTTTGCACTGTAAATTTATATCCCATTAGGGATATATTCAAAACAGGCTATTATATCCCATTTGGCAATTGGTCCCAACCTGCAAAAGGGAGTCTGTATCAAGATGGTGGTTATTTGTTCTGTTAACCCTTTAAGGACATATGCAACGTACCTTACCTACTGATAATTTTTCCAGATATTCTTTATTTAAGATTGTAGTGCCATCAGATGTTCGTGGACAAAAAATCAGCATGTATTACCAGGGGTTTTGAAAAGATATCAATTGACGAAAATTCTCGTATAATTCAAAGAAAAATACACAAAAATTACTGATCATATATTCTACATGTTTTGTTTATTAAAACTTGTTTTAGATGAAGTGTACAAAAGCATATATAGACATAAAAATGTAGCACACAATTATTTTAAGTATTGAAACTCTTCAACTCCAGGGAAAAAGACAATAAAGTTCAAACTACGTTGCGTATGTCCTTAACTACCAGGGATTTTGCATTTCTTTGCAAAACCAACTAAAAAAATTCAAATAGAAATTTAGACATTTCCTAGTTACTTTTACATAAAGCAACCTATATATTTTCTGAAAGGTAAAATTCTAAAGTATTTAGTTAAGCAGAGTAGAATGACGTCACAGTAGCCTTAGCAACGAATAAGACCCATAATTTCTGAAAATATGTGTTTTCCCCTTTTTTCTTCCCAGAAATACAAACAAATTTACAAATAATACTTCCATAAAAGAGGATTTAGTGATAGTATTAAAACAAAGCATGCAGTCAATTAGTTTTTAGTTATACTGGTCAATTTATTTGATAGAAAGAGTTTATACAATTACACAATGTCCATTATCTGCAAGTCTTTGGCTTTACAGCTGTCTGAGTGTCGTAAGCAATTTGAAGCTGCAATATAAAGGGAATGGTTATTGGAGGGGGAGCCCTATCCATCTTATTATGGTTTACACAGATAAACGAGTTTCTTACAACTCAATGACGGCATCTCTGTGTGTGTCTGACAAAACACCATTCTCTTCTATTTCTTTATTCAAAGTCGCAGTAGAAATGTCGGAATCTGAATTGCTTCCTGAACTTAGATGTACTTCCATGCTATCCCCCTGTCCCCTCCTCCTGCTTACAAAACAACCGTGGTAACAGAAAGGGAAATAATTCAAACGAAAGTCTGATTTTTTTAAAAAATTCAAAATATCACGATGTATCTTTTATTTTTTTGATTTTCATGTTCATTTGAAAAAAAGAAAAATTTTCGTGTCGTTTCCATGCAATTTGTGCAGGAAACAAAAATCGACAAGAAAATTTAAAACCCACTACTATTCCCCATGATTTCATTATAATTATGGAGGCTTTTGATAATTTTTTTATTGTGACAGTTTCTTCATCTTTTAATCATTAAAAAATAATAATAAAGGCTAACTCTGTTGTCTATCCTGTCGTTTTCCTAAAAATGCACTTTTCTTTTCAAAGTACATTTAAAATACTAGTACTCGAAAAAAAGCAAATTTAAAATGGTGTTTAAAAGAAAGATTTTTATGCTTGTATATTTATTTCATTTTTACAAATAAGAAATCCGAAGATTAGGAAAATGGTAGCAATAATATTTTATTATTTGATTAATTATTCCTACTACATGCAGGACTCGCACAGAATTCGACAGGGATTTCTGATACAATGGGTGAGCACAATCGGGGCATTGGACCAAAGAAGACTATTAGTACATGTATATAATATCTCTCCCAAAGTTAAGGAAAATTCCTTTTATTACATGTTTATGGCTCAAAATGCATCGTACATTAACTCTTCTTTACAAATAATTCATTTAAGGTTTTGCCAAAGGTCAACGTGTCCAAAAATTTATTTTTACAATAGCTCGAAAACCATGTGGTTTATAAAGTTCAAACTTTTACAGTTTATAAATATATCATTGATTAACATATAGAAAGTATCACTTGATAACAAATACTTAAAGAAAGTATTTATCGAGAAAAATTCTTTTAAAAAAAATGCATATATTTTTAAAAAATACACCTAATTAATTTCGTACTTTTAGTGAAAGCCATCATTGCAGAAACAATAAACGTTTATCAATGAAAGGCAAGTTGGACTTCGATAGCCTCTGGAAAGTTGTTTTCCCTGTTTATTTTGTCCAAATGTTAAGATTTGAAACCGAAAGTACATTGCAAATGGTGGATTTTAAAGGGGTCTTGTCTTTATACATGTCATGCTTTCAATAACAGCCTTTCAGAGACCATTCATCCAACTTGCCCTTCATTGATAAACATATATTACTTCTTCAATGATGGTTTTCACTAAGAGTACAGAATTAAGCAGGTGCATGTTTTAAAAATATGCAAATTTTTTGAAATTGTTTTTTCTCAAAAAATATATTTTTTTGTATATTTGTTTTTAAGTGATACTTTCTATCTGTTAATCAATGATATATTTATAAACTGTGAAAGTTTAAACTTTATACCTCACATAATTTTGGAGCTGTTGTAAAAATAAATTTCTGGTCATGTTGACCTTTGGTGGTGAAACCTTAAAAAAAAATAAATCTGTTCCATATATCAAAATAATCAGTTTGTTTTACACTTCACTTATAAACGATTTCATTGTGCATGTAAAATGTCAAATGACGTCATAGTGCATTTTGTGTGTTTTATTTGTAAAAGTTCCAAAATTCAACAAGAAATTATCTCTGTAACTGATGCACGTACCTTATAATGTCCGTAATAACAAATGTAGGGAAAATTCCCAACTTTTAGGCATTTCTTAATGATTAATGAGTTTAGTGTGAGGAGCTAACTGGTAGAGCATCTCTGATCAAGCAGGTGTTATCTATATCTCTTGGGAACTGGGCAAAAAGAATCAGCCAAGTTGGATTAAATTGTTGGCTAGCCTAACTTTTAAAATGAATTTCGTGAAAAGTAATTCGTGAAAAGTAATTAAAACTTATTTGATTTTGTATGATAAATTAATTTGATATTGTATAATAAACTAATTTGATATTGTATAATTTAATTAAAACTAATTATACTAGGGAGGGGGGTGATATTGGAATCAGCATGCCTGTTGTTCGTATGAATTGCAGCTTAAAACCAGTCTGACATTAAATCTAAAAAAAATCAAGTATTTTAAACAAAAAAGTTTTAATTATGGTAGATAGTCCCTACAAATCTAAGAGTAATGCTGGAACCTTATTAAAAATGAAGATGAACATCAAGATTACACAAGTTTTTTGTTTCCTTTTATAAATCTTTTCAACAAATTATAAAAAAGATCTTTGTTTTCAAATTTAATTTCAGAATGACATAAATATGCATTTTTATTGCACTACAAAGCAGATAGCATGTATAGATCCATTCATCTGTTGGGAGTAATGAGTGGACATGCATCCAGTTAAAGATTAATTAATGAGTTCAGTGTAGGGAGGCTAGCTGTCTCAATCATTTCTGTTAGAGGATCTCTGATCAAGCAGCTCTTATCTGTATCCTTTGGGAATTAGACAGAAGAACTGCTTGTCAGTTTATAGCATATGTCATTTGATGGTCAGCCTTTTATTTTTAATATTAATTTGAAATAGATAAAGTTGTTAAGACTAAATTGATATTGTGTAATATGATATTTTTATTGAATTTTTTGAAAATATCAACTAATTCAGAGCATCATGTCTCACAAATCTGAAAGCTGGGGGGGGGGGGGGGGGGAGGGGTGCAGATGGGCATTTGTCAAGCTCTAACACAACCAGTTGAGGATCTATAATGTAATATTTGTTATAATTAATGTCTACACCACAGGAGATGTATAAACGAATATTATAAGGAATGGAAAAATCCTTCAAATCCTTGTATCAAGGTAGACATGATTTTCTTGCATTCTATACTGTTTATGACAATTGAACAATATTTGACGGGTGTATCATGCTGTGGCGGGGCACTTTATTGTTTTATTTTGTGTTGTAACTAAGATAAAGCCAACAGAAGATAGCACAAAATTGGTCATTTATGTGTAATTTTATCAACTTCCTTCAAGGATGTGCAATATTAACTTCAAGTTTATGATAATTTCTTAACAAGGCACAGAAAAACTTTAAGTAAAAAAATGTTTAGTTTCTTCTCTAGTTTCAGAAAATATAAATTGTTTTGTTATAACTCGAATATTTAGAAAACACCAACAATGTAATATCTGTGATGGTGAAAATGCGTCCAAATGCGTCTCTGGGGGTTAAAGGGTTAATGCCTGTCTGAATATGAGGATTTAAATTAAAACATAAATGATGATTTAGAAGTTTTTAACAGGTCCAGTCCACAGACTATTTCTACTTAGGTAGCTATTAATAGCTACATACAGGTATTTAAACCTATTCAAAGTAGCTATTTTTACCTACTTTTTGTATTACTTGCATTTTGTGGCCAAACGGCAGAACGGCGCAACATGGTGAGTACCAATCGAATTTCTTGATACAGTCACAATGATTATGAACACGGTAAAATTTTAGCCAAAAAAATGATTACTTTGTAAATTAACAATTTTGCATAGAAATTAATGCTGTTACAAAGGAATGGGGAAAGGAAGCCAGAAAAAAATAGCACATTCATATTAAATGAACAGTAAAAGATTATGTTCAAGAAGAAAAGGAAGGGCACCCCCCCCCCCCATAACCTTCTACTATGTGCATGATGATAGATTGTGTTATCAGATGCTACGTGTAAATTCATCGATCTGAGGTACATAATATTCTGTGAGTGAAAGTGAAAAAAAAATGAAAGGGATGAAGCATTAATTTAAAAAAAAAAGAAAGAAAAGATTGTCAAAACTAGTTAAATAACTATTGTGTGTTTATTAGCTTGTTGGGGGGGGGGGGTCCCTTTTTAGCTCACCTGAGCTGAAAGCTCAAGTGAGCTTTTCTGATCACCCGTTGTCCATTGTCCATCCGTCTGTCTAGCTGTCCGTCCGTCCGTCTGTAAACTTTTCACATTTTCAACTTCTTCTCAAGAACCACTGGGCCAATTTTAACCAAACTTGGCACAAATTATCCTTGGGCAAAGGAGAGTTTAAATTGTTAAAATAAAGGGCCAAGTTCCCTTACAAGGGGAGATAATCAAGAAAAGATAAAAATAGGGTGGGGTCATTAAAAAATCTTCTTCTCACGAACCACTGGGCCAGAAAAGCTGAAACTTATATGGAAGCATTCTGGGATAGTGTAGATTCTAAATTGTTAAAATCATGACCCCCTGAGGTAGGGCGGGACCACAATAGGAAATCCAAGTTTTACATTGAAATATGTAAGAAAAATCTTAATCTTCTTCTCAAGAACCACTGGGCCAGAAAAGCTGAAACTTATGTGGAAGCATCCTCAAATAGTGTAGATTCTAAATTGTTCAAATCATGACCCCCAGGGGTAGGGCGGGGCCACAATAGGGAATCCAAGTTTTACATTGAAATATAAAGGAAAAATCTTCTTCTCAAGAACCACTGGGCCAGAAAAGCTGAAACTTATGTGGAAGCATCCTCGGATAGTGTAGAATGTAAATTGTTCAAATCATGACCCCTGGGGGTAGGGCGGGACCACAATAGGGAATCCAAGTTTTACATTGAAATATATAAGAAAAATCTTTAAAAATCTTCTTCTCAAGAACCACTGAACCAGAAAAGCTGAAACTTATGTGGAAGCATCCTCTACTTGTTTAGATTCTAAATTGTTAAAATCATGACCCCGGGGATAGGGCAGGGCCACAATAGGGAATCCAAGTTTAACATTGAAATATATAGGAAAAATCTTCTTCTCAAGAACCACTGGGCCAAAGAAGCTGAAACTTATATGGAAGCATCCTCAAGTAGTGTAGATTCTAAATTGTTAAAATCATGACCCCCGGGGGTAGGCGGGGCTACAATAGGGAATCCAAGTTTTACATTGAAATATATAAGAAACATCTTTAAAAATCTTCTTCTCAAGAACCACTGGGCCAGAAAAGCTGAAACTTATGTGAGCATCCTCGGATAGTGTAGATTGTAAATTATTCAAATTATGACCCCTGGGGGTAGGGCGGGGCCACAGTAGGTATTACAAGGGAAGAAATCTGGTAAAGAACAGCATGGCCAAAGTTACTCAGGTGAGCGATGTGGCCCATGGGCCTCTTGTTTACCTCACCTGAGCCAAAGAGGGGCTCAATGGAAGATCAAAGTTTTACATGGAAATATATATAGAAATATATATAAAAAAAAACTTTTGAATCTTCTTAAGAAAAAGAAGTGTCATGGTTAGTTGTATTGATATACAAGCATTCTCACTTGGTGAAGATTCCAAGGTTGTGTAATCAAGGCTCCCAGGGGTAGGATGGGGCCACAAATAGGGGATAAAAGTTTTACATAGGAATATTTAGTAAACCTTTTCTCAACAAGTTTTTTCTTAACAAGTTTGGCCTTATATGTCATAATAATATACAAGCATTTTCAGGAAATGCAGATTTAAATTTGTTCAGATCATATGATATTTTGAGGTAGAGTGGGGATTAAATTTAAATGGAAATATTTGAGAAAAAAAGAAAGAAAAATTTTTAAAATCTTTGCTATAACAACTAGGCCATAATAAGTTATATGAGGACATCCTTGGGTAGTGAAGATTCAAATTTATTCAAATCTTGGCCACTTGGGGTAGGGTGGGGCTACAGTAGGGGATGAAAATTTTACATAATAATATAAAAGGAGAAAAAAAATTAAAACTTTTCCTCTGAAGAAAAGCAAAATCTGAACAACAGCAGGATCAAGGTGATCCAGGTGAGCATTATAGCCCATGGACCTTTTATTGTAAGTAAACAGCATTCATTGAATGAGGAATTGAACTAATGCATCAAAATGAACAGTAATTTATTACAATACATGTAAATGTCATTTTTAGAGGTGAGGTTTGCAAGTTTTGATAATAGTCAAAACTAGATACGTGTAAATTATTGGGAAAAAATACAGCCTTGTGTTTTTAACTTCTGCAGAATCTGCAGCAAAATTTTATTTTAAAAACCGCATCTTCACTTTATTTATATTAGTACTAATGATTCATTCCTTATTGCTTAAATTACAGACGTATACATCCTAAATGGCGCAGTACAAAATATATGATCCTGAGCAAGAGATCCCCTGCCCATACAACAAATGTGAAATGATAAGAGCCAAGCGCATGCCATATCACCTCATCAGATGCAGGAGGGTCAGTCAAATTTAATAGAGCTTTTCTATGTAAAAATATGTATCAGAGGCATGTTAATTATAATTATAGTAGAGGTACATGCTTGATTTATTACAATATAATATGCATTGGGAAGTTTTACAGAATATAAAAGTTATTGAACACTTATGAAACCACAAAATCAAATCCCCTCAAACCCACATTTCCCCTCAAACCATGAAAATTTCACCTCAAGAAATGAGTGATTTTACAGTACTAAACTAATAAATTATTAAACAAGGTAACATAATCCGGAAATTACTGGTATGAGATAGGGTTAGAAACATATATTTGCTATACATCTACATAAGATTTTTTTTTTTAAATGTGCCTTAAATGTTTACAGTATAACACGCTTATAGTGAACTTGCTTATAACGAATGGATGCTAAATACAGCTAAGTGATTTTCATTTCCTGTGGCTTTAAAATATATTGTGAAACTTAATGGATATAATGAATTATGTTTATAACAAAGCGAAATTGTCTGTCCCTGGCACTTCATTATAAACGTTTTGCAATACATGTACAGTAAATCTCGTTTAGTGTGAACATGGATATATATTATAATAGTGAATTTATGGATATCGCAAATTTTTTTGCAATAACTGGAAAAATTTTAAACAATTCCTTATGAAATTTATGGATACAATTATGAATTAAGATATAGCGAATTTACGGTTATAGCGAACTGATTTTGTGTCCCCTAGAGGTTAAAAATAAGGAAATGTGCATCTTTTATAACGAATTTTTAAAGATCTAAATTTTTGAAATATTGAACTGGCATTAGTTTGTGAGTATTTTTTATATTTGAAACCCAATTCATAGGAAAACTATTGAACTCGAAGATAAATTTTTAAAGTTTTACTGTATTATCATTGGATGAACTATAAGTTGTATATATTTCATTTACATGTAGTGTAGGTAGTGGGTTTGTTGTTTTCTAGAGGATTTATGTTCTTCAGAAGTACATTGTCATCATCGGATACCTACGGGTGATCTCATCTTTTACTCATCACAAGATCACCTGAGGGTATCCGACAATGGTGTAATTGTATGAATTATGGTACATAATTGAAAGATTTATTCATCTTACTTAAAAGTAACTTATGCTACATAATTATGTAATTCACAATTACATAAAGATTTAGGTGCAGTTGTTCACTCAGGAAATTTTGCAACAATAATTTTACATTACATACAAAAAGAAATGTTATTCAAAATTAAAATAAACACAATTTCAGCAAAGTTTTCAGGGCAAAATTTGACAGAAATGGCCATTTAACTTGAAAATTTCAAAAGGAATAAGTCATTTATTTCTGTGATAGTTATCTCTTTTATCAGAAGGTCAACCTTAACTCATGGTACATATATTGGTGATTAAGGTGAATTTATGGTATATATGTTTAGATTCTGCTTGTAGAACCATCCATGTTCAGAGTATGCCAGCTGTCCCTTGAATGCCACTCATGTGGTGCCAAAACCTGAGCTACGGTACCACCTGGAAAACTGCCCAGATAAACCACGACTGGAACAGAATATCGCTTTTGGTGAATATGAAAATCACTGAAAATCACTGAATATATTTTTTAACTCTTCTGGCAAATTTAGCAATGAAGCCAATTAAATTGTTGTACATGTATACATTTTAAATGTTTCTGTTGATTGATGTGTCATTTAAGAAGATGCACATATGACTTTTTTATTGTATATACAAAAACTTCTTTATATGCACAACCTGAAGACTTACATGTAGATAATGAGAAATGTTTTTTGGAATCCATTTTTATATATTTACATTTGCAAATGTTTTCCTTTAAATAACACTACTGAAAGCAATGCGTATCTATATCCGTATAAATACAGGTTCCTCGCGTCATAAACGCACGACGTAATTTCTCAGTGACGTCATAAAGGGTCGATGCGCAATCAATGGATTAAAAACGTTCCATTGAGTTTGAAAAATAAAAACATTTCAGACGTTAAAGATTATAAACAGACAAATATAAAATATAAATAGATCACAAATGTAAATATAAGTAATAAGGTATCATTTTAAAACATCTATAGGGCTATAAATACGGGTTGGTACGAGATCAAATTTACCATAAAGCCCTTCGGGCTTTATGGAATTTGATCTCGTGAACAACCCGTATTTATAGCCTGATAGATGTTTTAAAATGATACCTTATTTCTTAAATGAATGACAATAAAAATCACAATTTTTGGGGGGTCAAACTTTTGTGGTTTGATGGAAAAATACTGGTTCCTGGGGATTTGATTTTCTGACCGAAGGAATGAGTGTTGTAAGTTGAATACAGTGTTAACACTTTGTGGAGGAGATAAATTTGTGGGTCTTTTCATATCATGGGGAAAATGAAAATTAAACCCCCACCAAAATAAATACAAGTGATTTCACAGATTTTGTTTACTTAAAGATAACATCTAGTGAGCTCAGTTCAAAGCTCAATTTCAAAGAAACTATCCATGACATTTTTTTCAAACTTCATATGCTGATAGATATTGATGAGAACTAAGCAACTGCATCAACATTTTTTTACCTTGACCTTTCCTTTGACCTTGACCTCACTTTTCCTAAATTAGTGTTAGCTCAGTTTTAAAGATACCATTCAAGGTAGTGTAATCAAACTTTATATGTTGATACAAACTGATATAAACTATTCATATGCAACAACATTTTTTTGACCTTGACCTTTCTTTTGACCCTGACCTCACTTTTCTTAAATGAGTGTTTAGCTCAGTTTTAAAGATACAATTCAAGATATTTTTATCAAACTTCATATGCTGATACATCCCAATGAGAGCTATGCAACTGCATCAACAATTTTTGACCTTAACCTTTCCTTTGACCTTGCCCTCACTTTTCTTAAATTAGTGTTTAGCTCAGTTTTTAAGAAACTATTCAGAACAGTGTAATCAAACTTTATATGCTGATACATACTGATGAGAGCTATTCAATTGCACAACATTTTTTGACCTTGACCTTTCCTTTGACCTTGACCTTACTTTTCTCAATTTGTGTTTAACTCAGTTTTAAAGAAACCATAATATTTTTATCAAACTTCATATGTTAATACATACTGATGTAAGCTTTTCAACTGCATCAACATTTTTTGACCTTGACCTTTCCTTTGACCTTAACTTCATTTATTTTAAGTAAATGTTTAGCTCTGTTTTAAATAAACCATTCAAAATATTTTTATCAAACTTAATATGCTGATACGTATTTGTGAGAACTATTCAACTGCATCAAAAATATTTGATCTTGAACTTTCCTGTGACCTTTACCTCACTTTTCTTAAATTTGCATTTTGCTAAGTTTTAAAGAAATCATTTAAGATATATTTATGTAAGCTTATGCACTTTTACATAATTTGGTGAGAATTTATCATCTATATCCAACTTTTTAGATTTCAATTTTAAAGAAACTATTCAAGATATTCTCATTAATTTCGTACACTAATACAAAATTTCATGTTGCATTACTAATATACCCTCGGTGGGGCCGTTGGACATATTTCTAGTTTCCTTTTGGGATTCTCTTTTTGTTACTATCTATACAGCAACAATTTTTCTGTGAAAATTTGTCACAGCGTACTAAAAGTACCTACATATAAGAAATCCTATGACAATCCAAGAAATCTGCATAATTTTCTATCCGCGGATTGAACAGAGTCTGTCCTTCAGCCGAATTATGACCCCATGGATATATATATTTACAATAGTGTACATGCACCATATAATGTTACAGCATTGATTTACAAGTTAAAAATTTGTTTGAATATAGAATTAAGTCAGTGACTGATGGAAATATTTTTTCGTGTTTTATTACTCATTGTTTTAAAATTGGTTTTTTTTTTTAAATCAGATGCACAGAAGAAGGAAGGAAGCACACTGTTTACTGGTTGTACAAAGTTACCCACGTACAGTCAAATAGACTTAAAGGCTGATGATGACTGGGAGAAAGGTGTCAGACTCGTACAATCAGTTCATCATATAGAATCACACTGCCTTCTGGAATGCAGAATTTAATTTATTGTATTCTACATCAAATATCAAAAAAAAAAAAAAAAAAATAATGATTATCACTTACCGTAAATAAATAATGGACATGTAAATGAGAAGATTTTTTATAAGGAAAATATTCCTGTTTTAATACATTATCTTAACATTTTTCTTATTTCTAGAAATTCCTCTTCTTCCTCGTATTGGAGTGGATCCAAATATTTTTGCCAAAATGGAAGGAATTCAACTACAAGGGTAAGCTTTATTAGATAATACGCCATTTTCAAAAATAAATTTCCCTGATCATTTAAATATTTAAAATGATTTTTTTTTTCAACTAGACTTACATCAGCAGAGAAAAAACACATGAAGGCACAATATGCTTTACCACCAGAGGAAAGAAGGTATATCTACATACAAGTGTTTAGTAATAAAAAAAAAAGAAAGATATTGTAACCAAAAATTTCAAATTTTTTCAAACCCACCTCAATCGTAATAAAAATAAAATTATTTTCTGATTGTCATTTTAGGTACTTTAAAAATCCAGATAAACCAGGAGAGCAGACAACAGGTGATCCAAACCAGGAAGAAGAGGAGGAGGGGGAGTTAAGGATTCCTAAAAAAGCTCCCCAGACCTACGTCCCCAAACCACAGTCAACCAAACAACAACCACACACTGTGTTCACCTTTTCCTTATCCTCCACAGGGGTTGGCAGAGGTCAGTCAGCCACAGCTGGGGAACAGCCCTCCTTGGAGGGTGTGGGGATGGGTGTTGGTCAGGGGATTACAGGGGTTGGCAGAGGGAGGGCAGATTCAGTACGGCATGGCAGTGAAAAAATGAACAATTCGTTGAACATGATTGGGAGAGGACAGAGTATCAGAGGACATCAGGTGATGAGGGGTGGTGCTGGAAGGTTGATGACAGCAGGCACTGGACGAGGTGTTTCCATGGACAGACCAGGAAAACAAGGTACAGTGGATTATGTTTGTTGAGCTTTGTCATCTTTGATTATCTACATTTTGTTACTGCAGCATTGAATTCATTAAAAAAAAAATGCAACAAAATATAGCTGTTTATACAGTAATTGAAAATAATATTAAAATCTAAATTGGAGGGGAGGGGGGTCCTAGGTATAAAGGGAGAAATGAGTTGGAAAAAAATGGGGAGCTTGTTCAAAACCTTTAAAAACCTCTTTATTAAAATTTTCTTACTTTTTCAGATTGAAGTCCAAAAAGAAGTTCTTGAATTTGAAGACTTTATCTTCCAGTAAATATGAAAACCTGTCATAAACTGTATTGAGTGTCACCACTTATTACGTTACAAAGAATGTGGAGTTCTCAGAATATGATTTTTTTGTTGATTATTCTGATTCCTTACTATCAAAGAACTATACATGTATTTACATGTAATTGAAAATTTTTTTTTGGTTAATTGGGTATGTTTCATATGAGGTACATATATTGTATGAGATTAGTTTTGTTACTGAACATACTATTGACATTATTTTAGGTGTGTTGTAATTTACACATACTTTTATTTGGTAATAATTTGCATCGAATTCAGATGCATTATTTTAATCTATATTGTTTTACCTTTATTTTGTAACTTTCAAAAAATGATGCATTTTCATGTGCATATTCTTGTGTTTATCATGTAAAGTGAATTGGAACATTTTACTAGGGATACTTTTTTAATAATATACCCATTATACTTATATATACATGTATAAGTAAATTGTGTTTTTTTTCAGATTATTTTGAAGGAATTTGCCATTGACCCGCATATGTTTCTAGGACTCTCATACAAGTTGGATATATAGTCTTTCACAAAAATTAATTAATTCCCAAAAATCCAACATAACGCAAATATACAGTATATATCATTATCATTATTCATTTTATTAGATGCAAAGTTTGAGCAGTTATTCAGAAGGAGTTATAAATGATTGAAAGTTTTGGATGGTATCAGAAAATGCAGGAATGATACGTGTAGTCGTGTACATGTATATATGCAATGGAAAGACTAATGTAGATGTTTAGTATAAGGACTTGTACAGTGGGCGGTTTGGAGGGATACCTATTGCTAACATTTTATGTAAAAATGGACTTAATGGACTAAAAGAGTTAAATATGAAAAATTATGTAGATGCGAGTTTGATATTTCAGACAATTTTCCATACTTTTAGTAAAGCATTGTTTTTGAGATGTTTTTGTTTTGTACAAATAAAATAGTGAATCTCAACAGCTCAGTATTTTGTATGTTTCTGTGTATGAGCAGGCTAACAAATTAAAATACCGAATTGTTGATGTTCCCAGAAGAGGATTCTCAACAAATCTTACACAGACCGGCAAACATTAATCACTTATTTAATTCCTAATTAAAAAATTCCAGTTACTCAAGGATATGCTTTATGCCAAGTTTGAATTAAAAAGCAAAAAGTACAAAACAGGTGCTCAACATCATTTTATTTGCCTTGAAAGCTTAGAATGGATATTTGAACTAAATTCTAATTTTATTGGAAAGTTTGCTGATGTGGTTGCAGCATTTTCAAAAAATAACTAGCATTGATTGCCTGACGGATAGAATGACCTACAAATAGAACAAGAAACATGTATGCCATGATTTTCATGTGCCTTAATATGACCCTTTGAAACAATGTTTCATTCTTAGGTCACTCAAGTCACTTGTAACTAAGGTGACCTATTGCTGTCTGTTTTAAGCATTGTCAGTCATCCGTTGGAACACTTTCAGATTCTTCTCAGAAACCATTCAACCAATTTTTGCACATAGCATCTATGAGAGAAGGAGAAATGTGAATTTCATAGTCCCTTGGTATTGGTGGATGGGGCTATAAGCCCCCACCCAGTATATTTTGCAGACAGACCAAGTACATGGATATCATGATGAGTATTAATGCTTCTTCTACAGTTTTGAGTCATGATCCATTAGTCAAGTGTTCTTGTGATAGGGCGAGGCTCTATTAAGTACTTAGTGAAAATTCATTAATTGAAAAATCTTTTTTGCTCCTAGGTATTTAGGAGATAAATGTATTTTCATGATGAACAAGAATGCCTCTTCCAAAATTGTGAAATTCATGACACCAGGGTAAGGGGTTCTGGTTTAATACACCAGGGCTCTTTTGATTACTTGTATATATATTGAGAATGCAATAATTCTTCGGAAATCTCTGCTCCTGGGTATTTCGCATACAAACTTAGTGCATGGCAATGATGAGTAAGGGTGTCTCTTCTAAAATTGTGAAATTTATTACCCCTGGGTCCAGGAGTTACACTCTGTACATGTATGGTGTAGGGCAAGGCTCTATAATTGATTATGTAGTGAAAATGCATTAATTCTTTGAAATTCTGTGCAGGGCTTACTTTTCCAAAAATTGTGAAATTCATGGCCCCTTGGTCACGAGTTCTTGTGTTAGGGCGGGGCTCTATTGATCACATAATGATTATTCAGTAATTCTTTGAAAATCCTTGTGCTCCTAGATATGTTTAGCAGAGTATTGAGCAAGGGTGTTTTTGTTTTTGTTTTTGTTTTTAACAGATTTGTGAATTCTTGACCACTGAGTCGGGAGTTCTTGTGCTAATCATGTGTCTTTATGTAGGGAAACTTTGTATCTATTTTAAGAGACCCCCCCCCCCGTTTTTACTCACCTATAATATTTAATCACTGTAAATAATGTAGTTGATAGGTCAATATTCAATAGAAGAATGATATAAGAATTAATGTATAACATAAAATTAATGGTCAGGTAGACTTTAAAATACATGTACATGTGATAGATGAGTAACAAGATGTGTTTGTGAAACACTGATGCCCCCGTATGGCAGCTTATGGCGAAGGTTAAAGTTTCTTGAATGCAAGTCAAACTCCAAGTCAAGAAATCAAAAATGTTGGTACCCAAAGAAAGGTCTTGTCTCGAGGAATATATCTGTGAAATATGAAAGCCCTAGTACAAACCGTTGAAAAGTTATGGCGAAGGTTAAAGTTTTTTCAAAAACGGCAAGGTCAAGGTCAAATGGTGCCCAAAGAAAGTTCTTGTCACAAGTGATACACATGATCGTGAAATGTGAAAGCCCTAGAACCAAATGTTCAAATATTATGGCCAATCAATGTTAAAAATTTCTAAAAGTAGGTCAAAGTTCAAGGTCAAGGTCAAAGGGTAAGAGTTGTTGGTATCTAAAGAGAGGTCTTGTCACAAGGAATGCATATGTGAAGTATGAAAGCCTTAACACCAACTGTTCAAAAGTTATGGCCAAGGTTAAAGTTTTTCAAAAGTAGGTCAAACTCCAAGGTCAAGGTCAAAGGGTCAAAGTTGTTGATATCTAAAGGAAAGTCTTCTCATAAGGAATGCATATGTGAAGTATGAAAACCGTAGCCCTAACTGTTCAAAAGTTATGGCCAAGGTTAAATTTTTCAAAATTGAAGTAGGTCAAACTCCAAGGTCAAAAGGTCAAAATTGTTGGTATGCAAAGAAAGGTCTTGTCACAAGGAGTACACATGCAAAGCAAGAAAGACCTAGCTCAAACTATTCAAAAGTTATGGCCAAGGTTAAAGTTTTTTCAACAGTAGGTCAAACTCCAAGTTCAAGGTCAAAGGGTCAAAGATGTTGGAATCCAAAGGAAGGCCTTCTCACAAGGAATACACTTACTAAGTTTGAAAGCCCAAGCTTTAAGTGTTCAAAAGTTATGGTCAATTTTAAAGTCTCAATAAAATTTGCAAAAGTTGGTCAAACTCCAAGGTCAAGGTCAAAAGGTAAAATATGATGGTACACAAAGAAAGGTCTTGTCACAAGGAATACACATATGAAATATGAAAACCATAGCTCTAACCAATCAAAAGTTATGGGCAAGGTTAAAGTTTTTGCGGACAAACAGACAGACAGACAGACAGACGGGCGGACAGGGCAAAAACTATATGCCCCCGAATCTTCGATAACGGGGGTATAAAATTGAGACCAAAATACCTTATTTTTGTCCATTAAATGTTATTCAAAGAGCAAGAGAGGCCAGCTAGTGGCATTTAGATTTTGCAGGGTGTATATAATTGTTTATTATGCTAAAACACTGAAAGTGTTTTTATAAGTTTAATTGGTGGTGGAGATAGAGTGAACATATATAGGCAAGTAAGTAAATCTACTTTTTGAGTGTTTGCTGATTACCAGATGAACTATTTAATTGATCCCTGATTATTCTATTTCTATTATTTTTTAGCAACATTCATCTACCAGTCTATTTTGTTTTATTATATAATATAATTAATTGTCATTTATTGATCCTTTACAGGGTTGAATTATACTCAGGTGACCGTTAAGGCCCTTAGGCCTCTTGTTCTACTAAAAAAAAATTGTTGTAAATTTGTGCAATCCCCAACAATTTTTATACACGTATAGCATATGCTTTGTTTATACTTGGACAAACAGACCCAATATCTGAGTGAATACATGTAGATCCCGGTCAAATATGTTCTTGGGTGAATAAACCACAGGTGCTCGAGGACAGGACCCCCCCCCCCCCCCCCCCCCGATATAGACCCCCGGGCCTGTTCTTTTTTTTTTCTCATGAATTATATATGGAGACTCATTTGTGATTTAATCTCTATATAATCAATTCGGAAAATTACGGAAGCCCATTTAGGACCTATCAAAAAATATTTTCGAATTCGATATAACGAATTGTAGAATTTGTTATAACGAATTTAATTCGTTATAACAATTTCTTTGAATTCGTTATATAACGAATTTAATCTGTTATGAAATTCGTTGAATTCGTTATAACGCATTCAAAAATTTGTTATAACGAATTAAATTCGTTTAAACGAATTCTAAGATTTATTATAACAAATTTAATTCGTTATAACGAATTCAAAAATTTGTTATAACGAATTAAATTCGTTAAATCAAATTCATCAATCAGGGCCTATAGAAAAATATGAATTCGATATAACGTACGATTTGTCGGATTCGTTTTAACGAATTTAAATCGTTATAACAAATTAGAGAATTCGTTTTAACGAATTTAATTCGTAATAAATCTATATATATATATATATATATATATATATATATAGTTTCAAAATTTGTTTTAACGAATTTAATTCGTTACAACAAGTTCAAAATTCGTTATAACGAATAAAATTCGCTATAACGAATAAAATTCGTTATAACGAATAAAATTCGTTATAACAATTTTTTGAATTCGTTATAACGAATTCAATAAATTTGTTATAACAGTTTAAATTCATTATAACAAATTCAAAGAAACTGTTATAACGAATTCAATTCGTTATAACAAATTCGACAACACGGTATATCGAAATCAAAATATTTTTTGATAGGTCCTAAATGGGCTTCCGTAGAAAATTGACTTAAACAAACATTTTATAAAAATTACTACCCTACCCTATATATATATAATTATAAATTAACAAGGTTGTTTTATATATAGAGAAAGGGTGGGGTAGATTTTATAAAATGTTTGTTTTAGTTAATTTTTCGAATTTTTGGTATAGATTATATCACAAATCATGGCCGTAGGAACCGGGGGGCACGGGGGGGGGGGGCGTGCCCCCCTCCCAATAATTTTGCCGATATATAGATAACTATAGTAAACTTAGATATTATATGCTTGTGCCCCCTCAATAGAAACGTCTGATGACCTTTTTTTTTTCTTGTCAAAGAATTTTTGGTAGTTGATAGTGCCCCTCCAACTGAAAATGTATGGCTTTGCCCCCCCCCCCAAAAAAAAAAAAAAAAAAACAACTGAATTTGCCTCCTACGGGCCTGCAAATATGTCATTGAAAGATAATTTATGAGAGTCGAAAAGGCCCGGGGGTCTATATCGGGGGGGGGGGGGTCCTGTCCTCAAGCACCTGTGGAATAAATCTAATAGTGAACAAACCTAATACCATGAAACCAGAATTCACATGTACAGGTTATTCTACTCCATTAAAATAAAGAAAATTGTAAGGAAGCACAGATTAAAAATATACCCTTATTTGTCCAAAAAAAATCTGATATCATATATATTATAAATATTAGAGACAAAAATAAAATAATGTTGTTTATGTTACTGATAATATCAATAATTCTAAATCTTAATTCATTATTCACATGTACAGTGTATAAAGCTCATGAATATAGGAAGCTTCAATTAATTAAATTAGCATGCAGATTGTTAAATTCATTCTCAGGAAAGGCTAAAAATCCTTTTTGGTAGAGAAAAAGATAGCTTTTAAAAGGCCAAAACTTTCCATTAAAATAACAACAACAAAAATCCTGGTCGTTAACCTCAGAGTGATGGGCGGGGGGGGGGGGGGGTTACGTTCTTAGCAATCTTAGGAAACATGTAAACATGAAGTTAAAAATAAATACGGAAAACTAATTTTCAATGAATATCTTGAAAATTACACAAACTTCTATCAGTACTGATTAGCAGACGGCACGACAAGGATAAAAACTTTCTCAAATGCAAATCAAATATGTTGGTACCCAAAGTAAGGTCTTGTCTCGAGGAATATACATGTACCTGTGAAATATGAAAGCTCTAGCAGCAACCATTGAATAGATATGGAAAAAAATTAAAGTTTTTCAAAAGTAAGTCAAACATCAAAGTCAAATGGTCAAAATTAATGGTACCTTCTCACAAGAAATATACAGGTGAAATATGAAAGCTGAAGCACCAATCGTTCAAAAGTTATGACTAAGGTTAAAGTTTTTCAAAAGTAGGTCAAACTCACAGGTCAAGGTCAATGGATTACAATTGTAGGTATCCAAAGTAAGGTCTTGTCACAAGGAAAAAATCATCTTAAATATGAAAGCCCTAGCACCAACTTTTCAAAAGTTGTGTACAAGGTTAAAGTTTTCCAAAAGTAGGTCAAAGTCCAAGTTTTTCAAAAGTCAAACATCAAGGTCAAATGGTCAAAATTAATGGTGCCCAAGGAAAGGCCTTCTCATAAGAAATACACATGTGAAATATGAAAGCCGTAGCACCGATCGTTCAAAAGTTGTGTCCAAGGTTAAAGTTTTCCAAAAGTAGGTCTAAGGTCAAGGTCAGAGGGTCAAAGTTGTTGGCATCCAAAGGAAGGTCTTGTCACAAGGATGACATATGTGAAGTTTGAAAGCCCTAGCACCAATCGTCCAAAAGTCATGGCCAAGGTTAAAGTTTCAAAAGTAAGTCAAACTCAAAGGTCAAGGTCAGAGGGTCAATGTTGTTGGTATCCAAAGTAGGGTCTTATATGTGAAGTATGAAGCCCTAGCACCACCCGTTCAAAAGTTATGGCCAATGTTAAAGTTCTTCAAAAGTAGGTCAAACTCCTAGGTCAAGGTCAAAAGGTCAAAGTTGTTGATATCCAACGGAAGGTCTTGTCACAAGGATTATACATGTGAAGTACGAAGTACGTATGACCAACCGTTCAAAAGTTATGCCCAAGGTTAAAGTTTTGTAAAATTTTGCAAAACTGGGTCAAACTCCAAGGTCAAAAAATCAAATATGATGGTATCCAAAGAAAGGTCTTGTCACAAGGAATACACATGTGAAATATGAAAGCCATAGCTCCACCCAATCAAAAGTTATGGGCAATGTTAAAGTTTTTGCGGACAAACAGAAAAACAGACAGACAGAAGGACGGACAGGGCAAAAACTATATACCCCCGAATCTTCGATACGGGGGCATAAAAATAGATTTCAGTACATATAGCTATCACAGAACATTGTCAAAATGCGATGAAAGGGGCTATAATACGAATATTTTACGTATGATTGCTTAGATATTTTTAGGGTCTGTCTTGCGCTTGTCAAGTTCCAAAAATATGACCAAAAAAGAGCTCTGTTTTGACGTTGATCGTAACGCACCACAACAATCCGAAATGACTCAGTCAATTGTTGTACAGGGTAAATATTTTGTTGTTGTTATTGTTTTAGATGAATTCATTGATTTATAAACCATAAGATAAGATAGAGGGAATGCTATACAATATTTGTATTGAATTAAATAGCAGTAGAGAACACAAATAACAATAGTTATTTATCATGTTTGTCTCTGATATATGATAGCGTGCAAATTTTTCTGTATCCCCACTTTAGGAGATTTATCCCTCGAAAGATCCTACACTTCTTGGTAATGAATATCACAAACTGTGATAGGCAGTATCCAGTCGATATTTTGCGTGTATTTTGACACATGTGACAATGAACAACTAATTTTTTGAATTATTCCGCTGTTTAACACTGTTTATTAACTAGAAATAGTTATTTCTTTACTGGAAAATGCTTTTCTATGCTTAAATACACATTTTCATAAAAACCGGATCCGATCACCCGGGACAAACCTGAAAATTCCGAAATAATGATATCGCCGTTCTTTTTTTTTTCATAGGGGGTTCTGAGGTTGTAAGCCATCACTTTTGTGGTATTGTCTAGCTCTTACCTCTTGGAAGTATTTAAATATAAGTACATCACGACAATTTCCAACTTCCTCTCCCCAATTAACATAATAAGCCACTTTTGTTTTCCCAAGCAGCTTAATTATGTGTGATTAACATGATTAAAGTTTGGCACAAGATTTTGTATTAATATCCATATAAATTATATATGTAAAGATTCTTAAAATATTTTCAATTTCAATAAAATTTAAATGAAATCATCCACTAAATAACTTGAATAGAGTTTTTTTCCGGTGACAATAGCAAAAAGTAATGAACAAGTATTTCAGATTTTTTTGTGTTTGTCCCGGGTGATCGGATTCGGTTTTGATGACCCAGTTTTTGTTAAGACGTGTTATTTTACTCAATGGAAACACATTTCAAGGAAGAAATGATTAAAAATAGTTTAAATATACTGTTAAACATTAGAATAATTCATAAATTTATTAGCTTTTTGTCAAATATGTCAAAAAAATCGTAAAATGTCGGCTTACTCATCTTACTGTTGCCTACCCATTTTACCAACTTGGAAATCAACAATCGCTGATAAAATCTATTATAGCGAGTATTTCAAGGTAATTTTTACAGTGAATACAAATAAACTTATATTAAACATAATCTGAAAATTTCAGCTTGATTGATAAAGTATTAAGACAGAAAATTGAAAAATCTTGAACAGCCCCGGTTTTTAATTTGCCCCGGCCCGGGTTTGCCTACCCATTTTACCAACACTCTAATGAAAATACAAAAAAAATCCTAAAAAAAAAATAAATACTGAAAGTCGAGTTTTCAGTTGTTGTCCATGTTGTCAGTAAATTCACTCATGCATGTAAAGTACTCAAACACAAAGAAATCAGTATAAAATCACGTCATGTCATTCTTTTATGCTGTCTTTTTGATACCTGAGTACTTTTCATGCATGAGTGAACACACTGACCACAACTCATAATTCGACTTTTAAATTTAATTTTTTAAGATTTTTTTTTGTATTTTCATTGCATAAAATACCTTGATCAAGGTATTTGTAATACCTTAATAAAGCTATATAGCTTTATCAAGCTATATACCTTTATCAGGGTATTGTGCTGGACCAGTTTATAGCTAAATTAAAAAAAAGTTTTGCAATGTTAAATAAATACTGACTGGGATTGAAGGCAACACTGATTATGTTAGCCCCTAGGGATTAAATATTGCCCAACGCATAGCAGCACATATGCAATGTTCAACTCAATTGTTTCCCATGCATTATCTGCACGATGACTGTAAGTGCTAGCAAATTTTCAAGTTGTCATGATTATGTTACAGTACCCTGTGTTTTTTTTTTTTATTATTTTTAGGTTATATTTTTTTTTTTTGGAAGTCATCATCATATCATTTAACCACATTAAATCAATCTACTAATCAGAATCAAAATCAATTATAACTCTTTGCCGGTCAATAGTAAAAATTAAATGACTCATTTTTGGGTGGAGCCTATATATCACTGTTTCTCTGTATAGAGAATATACAAGAGACTATTCTTTACTGAATGTGACAGAAATTTATCTCCCATTCCCCAATGGGATAATATATACCAAATGGCCTTTTATATCCCATTTGGGAAATTGGTTCCAATCTGTTTAAAGCTATTGCATATTTGGAGTTGGAGACTATTTCGATAAGATTTTTTGAATCATTAATTTTACCTTTTATTATTGCATTAAATATTTTTGTATTTTCAAGTCGGTCAATGTGGAAACCAGATTGGGTGCAGATTCTGGGATTTAGCATTACGGGAGCATGCTGCTGTCAATAAAGTAGGTACAATATGCAGGTAAACTAGTGGCGGGTGATCCATTTCATATTATTTGTAGTCATAATTGCCAGTAAGCGTGTGGCTATATACTATTCCGGGTTTGTCTTTCACATTTTCCCTCATCCTGTTACACAACAGAAGAGCGAATTTTGTGAGTTGCATTTCATTTTTACAGAATGGTGTCTATGATGAATCTGTTGGGAGTTTTTTTAGGAATGTTGATTCTCGATATGAAAACCCATCAGATATTCCTTTGGGACAAGGACAAGGGAAGATAAAGTCTCTAAAAGCAAGAGTGAGTTAATGTGAGATAAAATATGTACTTGATTGTAGCTCATAAATCAGTTATTTATATGGAACTTCCTTTGCTAAATTTAATGTTTAGCAAAGAGTAGGGTTCGGATATTCTTACTAACATTTACCAAGCAAATCAATTTCTATGGTTTTACTGTTGGTTTTACAATATATCATATTTATTTATTCATTACAGATCACTGTTTTTAGCTCTACTGGTCAGAGACCAGAAGAGCTTATGCGATAGTAAGGTGTCTGCGTCCGTCCGTCTGTCTGTCTGTCTGTCCGTAAACAATTTTTCAAAACGCTACTCCTCGTACAGTTTTGGTCTGATTTCAATATAACTTGGCACACAAGTAGACTACACTAAGATACATAATTTAGTGCATCGGTTTTTGATTTCGATGAACGGTGTTGCCATGGTTACTAAAAATAGAAATTTCTGTAAAATTCCTTTAAAACGCTACTCCTCCTACAGTTTTGGTCTGATTTCAATATAACTTGGCACACAAGTAAACTACATTACAATACATTATTCTATTTATTGCTGCGTGCTGCAAAGTTTCAAATCCAAGTGCTACTTATCCTTTGTTATTTGTACAGACCAGTAGAGCTACAGTCTCATCAGAGACTTCTGGTTGTTATTTGTAGGCAGTCCTAGTAGACATGGAGGAGGGCGTGGTCAGTGAGATGACCAAGGGACCACTGAGAGAAGTGTTTGATTACCAGCAGCTCATCACTGATGTCTCAGGGTCAGGAAATAACTGGTAGGTCATGCTGTATACTGTAGACACTGGAAGTACATAGGTGGATTAAAACATCCAAGACACAGACCTTATGACTGACATACCAGAATTATAAAAAAAAAAACTCAGATAGGCTACCCAAGTTTGCTGATGAAATACTTATAAAGTAAATTATTAATGACATAAAATTCTACTTTCTTTTCAGATATATTTACATATAAACAATCTACATTACTATCAAATTCATTCTGAAAGCATGTGAGCATCGTAGCTCATGGGCCTCTTGTTTGTGATGAAGTCTTCTCCCGCTTTTCTGTAATATTGTGAAGCACAGATACTTCCATTGATTTAACAAAAATGTTTAACAGAAATGTTAATTGCAAGTTTCAAGCAGAAAAGTTATGGTGGCAGTACTAAGTTTTTAAAAACTTTAAAGGAAAAGGAGGGTATTGATTATGATGAAGAAAATGTCTGTGCCAAAAAAAATTTACTTGTAGGCAGAAGGTCACAGCATCAAAGAAGGTCATAAGTTTTCAGGTATAACAGTTGGATGTCTTGAAAGGGGCATTAAAAGATTAACTCAACTTCAGGAAGCAATATCAGCTATCCGTGATGATTCACAATAACATCATTTTTCTGTATTCAAGATTTATTCTTGGACACTATAAAATTATTATCATTACATAAATAAGTACCTGTATTTGATGCATGTGTTCTATTTTACTGATTTTTTCACTCTGTTTTATATAGGGCAGTAGGACACAAAATGTATGGAACTATGTACAAAGAGAAACTATCAGAGGTTATCCGGAGGGCAGCAGAATTCTGTGACTGTCTGCAGTGTTTTTTTGTTCTGCATTCAATGGGTGGAGGTAAGCTTTGTTTATTTTTACACAGATTTCTTTAAGGGTGAGCTTTGTGGCAATAAGTGCAGGCCCGTAGGAAGCAATTTCACTTTGAGGGGGCACAAAGCAATTTCATTTTGAGGGGGCACAACCATACATTTTCAGTTGGGGGGGGGCACTATCAACTACCAAAATTCCTTGACAAGCAGACAAGCAAAAAAAAAAAAAAAAAAAGGTCATCAGACGTTATAATTGAGGGGGCACAAGCAGATAGTAGCTATGTTTTCTATAGTATTCTATATGTCGGCAAAATTATTGGAGTGGGGGGGGGGGCACAGCCCCCCTGTGCCCCCCCCCCCCCCCAGTTCCTACGGCCATGAAGTGCTTGTACATATAGTTACTATAGTTTCATAAAGATTTGTGATGTTTGGTAGAGTTTGTATGAAGATAACTAATAAAGATGTACTCATTTGTACTGCTGATTTGGGGTTTAACCATCAAATTAAGATGGTTTCTCTCTTACTGAAGTCTTCAACTGATGATTACAAAAACTGACTTCTCAAACTCTGGCTAAAATAAACAATTATGACACATTTATAGCTATAACAAAGCAATTTACATTTCAGAGAAAATTTGTTATAATAATGATATTTCATCTGTTGATCACAGCACTAGTAAATCATTATCAGAACAGGGTGTCCATGATTTAAAGCCGCAAAGCAAGTGATAAATTCAGTTAGTAGTACATGTATCAAAATCAGAAAAAATTTTGTATGGAGAACAACAAGAACATATTTCCAATAGTAATTAAGTCACAAGGCAGTGGGAACTTGAAATTCTGGTTAATAAGAAACTAACAACACTTGCTTGGAATGAATGAATTCAAAATGCTCGTATGCCTTTGTCCCATGATGGTGACCTTAATGAGTCTCATGACCTTGACCTTGATTCATGTTACCTTGGTCAGGAGCAATATTAGGTTAAATTGAAGTACTTAAGATTAGGGGTGTAACAATATACCCGAATACTGCAATACATAAAAAAATTGTACATGTACTGTATCATGGTACAAAAACTGTCTACTGGTACCTGTTTATCTTGAATATAACATTTTAAGCATTTTACCTAATAAAAGTGAATTTCTTAAGCTGTTTTTATTGCGTTCAATGTTCAAAGCCTATTAAATGTTACATAATGTATTTTAAACTGAAGAAACAATCTACAACTTTTACATGTATCCTTTCATATTGATAGGGAATTTCCTATTTCAGAACAGAGACACACAAATTATATAAAAAAATTATGAAAGGTGAAATATTGTGATACATATGTTTATACAGTCCCAGTGTATCATGATATACGATTATACCATGATATGCTTTAGCTGTATGGTTACACCCCTACTTCAGAGCCAGAATTTGCAACTCTTGTTTGAAATAAATTCAAACTTTTTCAGTTTAAATTTTTATTTCATTGCCCATGAACCCAAGATAAGGGACAGTGAAAAGGGTCTCATAAAGAATAGGGGTGGCATAGCATCAATAACATGTACTGGTATATGTTTTATTAATACAACACAACAAATAACTATAGCAACATGACTTTTCAAGAGTTCACAGGTTTTTTTTTTTTTTTAAAAGGCTTTTTACTTTCACTTTTTTTTAATATGTGCAAATTTGCAATATGCAATTTCTACAGAAAATAATTCATCTGCGGAGAGTACATTAAATTACTATAAAATTGCAGAGAGGATTTAGGTAAATGATCACTTTTTAGTGTAAAATTTAATTGTGTTGATTCAGAATCATGATGATAACAATATAACAAAATTTCTTAATATTTAGTTCTTTTAATAATAAAATTAATGAAAATGAAAGAAAAATAGACAAACACCAGGATGAATGGAAAAAAAAAGAGAAAAAGAATCATAAATGCCCTATCACATATTTCTTTACATCCGTCAATAAAATGGGTTTATGTACATATATATGTGAACATGTATGTAAAATTTTATATGGCGAAGTAAGTTAAACAGATCACATGATAAATAATTCAATAAATGCTTAACTTAAAAGTAGCACTTTATAGAAGGGAATCCAAAGCCTAGCTGTTATTGATTGTGTGTAATCTGGGGGTATATGATCATGAGTTTCATCCAAGTATGATGAAGTATCAGGTTCTTTTATTCCATACCTCATATATTATTTAAGTAATGTAACAAAATAACAGTATTGCATAGGTAAAGTTGATGATTGGATAATAGTCCTTAGACACAAAGTTTTTATGACAACCACTTGTAGACTCGAATTTCTGAAAATTGTGTTCCTCTCAGCATCACAGCAACATTTCCAGCTCTTGTTACAGCAACATTCAAAGGCTTTACATCAGGTGCAATGTCATCTGTGTTTTGAACCAACGATCGTTGATAGTTACCATGATTGTCAAACACTTGCACCCTGAAATTCCCAGCATCAGCAACTATGACATTATCTCGCTTGTCTACGGCAACTCCCATGGGACAACACAGATTGCCAAACTTCCTTTTAAAGTTCCCAGCTGTGTCAAAGACTTTGATACAGTTGTTACCAGAGTCACTGACAATGATATGATCTTTGCTGTCCACTGCTATGAAGTTTGGTCCATCAAAGTGTTTGTCACCAGAACCATGCCATCCAAATTTTACAGACATTTTATTTTGATCTGTGAATACATAAATGTTATTGCCCTCCAGGTTTGAAATAATAGTCTGATTCTTTGAAGTTATAGCTATACCACTGGGTTTATCAAAGCGATAATAATCTCCAATAGTTTGAAGCACATGACCATCCATATTGTATAGTCTCATTATTGCCGATCCTGCACCATTTATTGCCAGAAGAATTAAATTGTCACGAGTCATTGTCACACCACTTATTTTACAGTCACAGCTAAATCGACCAATCAGTTCACCAGCATTTGCAAACACTAAAACTCGACTCCCTGCCAGATCTGTTACTACATATTCCCCGTTCTTTCCCACTGACAGTCCATAAGGTTTCATGAAGTCTGCTATGGTGGTTCCATGATGACCAAATCTGAGCAAAAGATCCTCATTGCAGGGGGCATTTGTTGCAGTAGCTGGTACGTTGGATGGAATGTCACTTGGTGCTTGTGGGTACAGATTACCAGAAACTGGAGAGACTGCAAAAAATAATATATTTATATTTAGAAAAACATCCTTTATCATCTTCAATCTTTTTCAACAAAATGATCATGCAATGCAGTTGCATGTCCATATGACAAAATTACATAATTCTAAGCAGATTTACACGTCACATTAAATAATAACCGTCCATTTTAAATCCTTATAACTGTCCAGAAATACAGTCATGTCAAAGTAAATCGATGACTAATTAACAGGCGAAAGCATGACAGTGATTCACTCTTTAGAGTAAATTCGAGTTACTTACCACTTCGAAGACTTCCGTCAATAGGGCTGCCTTTAGGGCGTGGAGGAACCATTGGTTTCTTGACCACAGTGTCTGAAAGACTTGATAGCAAATGGTTGTCTGGAAATTCACTCACACCTCCAAGTGGAATCATCGTTGGTTTCTGGCAAACGGGGCATGGAAATTGTCCCGAAGACTCATAACCACGACTCACTATGAAATCTGTCAGACAACCCTGACAAAATGAATGTAAACATGGCAGAGCTTTGGGTTTATCAAACTCACCAAAACATATCGGGCAAGTTAAGTGGTCCTCACGAATTTTTGTTCTCAAACTCATTGCCGAAACTGGACGAAATTTTGGACCTGTATCCATGTTTGTTTTTAACGGAAGTTTGAATTTTTGCCGTTCTGCCAACCTCCCCACGATTAGACATTATAAAAGTTGAATTGTTTACGTTCTTCAATCCGAAACGATCAAACGCAATGTGTACAATGTACATTTATTACATTTTCAACAGTGAAATACTGTGATATATTTATTGAATAAAAGTGATATTCTCTCACAGTGTGAAAGGATACCAAAATGATATTCTCTCACAGTGTGAAAGGATATCAAAGTAAGTAAAAAATAATTTCTGGCCTGTCATAAGGTAGAGATAGTAACTAAGCATGTTGATAGAGCTAAAACTGCAAATTTCGTCCCAAATATGTTGCTAAAATCCATGCTATGTAATGTTTTCAATCACAACTGCTAAGCTATGACGTCTCAACCGCTCAACTATGACGTCAAGCCTATGACACTGTTAAGAAAAGAAAGAGGCAAAGGGAAAATCAAAGAAAATGTAATAAACAGAAAATTCAATATTTTATAGATGAATATGGAATTTTTTTCACTCGTGAGACAGGATTTTTTTTTTATATTTTCACTCGTGCTTCGCACTCGTGAAAATATCAAAAAATCCTGTCCCACTCGTGAAATAAATTCCATATTCATCTACAAAACATTGAATATCCTCTATATATACAATATTGACATGAAATTGAACAGTTAAGATTTAGGGAGTTATTTAATTCGATACGTAATCAATGAACCAGAATTTTTTTCCAGGAGGCTCCCTCTTGACTAGATCATATTTTGTGATGGGAGCGGGAAAGGCCCACATGCAAAAAACTGAAAGAAAAAAAACCAACAAACAAGCAAACAAACAAACCAAAAAAAAAACCCCAACAAAACAAAAACAAAGCATTGATTCTTTGAATAGCATCCTCTCTCCTCCTGTATATTTTGCAGACAAACAAAGTACATGGATGTGATGAATAAGAGTGCTTTTTTTTTTCTAAAATTGTGAAATTCTCTGACCTTGGATCAGGGGTTCTGGACAGTGGTAGGACAGGGCTTTAATGATTATTATAGTGAAAATGCATCAATTCTGTGAAAATCTTCTCTGCTCCTAGGGAACTACATGTTACAGTAGCAGATAAAATAAGTGCATTGCTATGACTTGCAAGGGTGGCTCTTCCAGAACTGTGAAATTCATGGCCCCTGGGTCAGGGATTCTGGTGATAGGGTGGGGCTCTATAGATTATTTTGTGAAAATTCATTAAATTATTTCTTTGAAAATCTTCTCTCCTCCTATGCATTTAGCAGATAAACTAAGTGCATTATCATAAATAGCAAGGGTTCATTCTCCAAAATTGGGAAATTCATGGCCCCTGGGTCGAGGGTTCTGGTGTTAATACAGGGCTTTATTGATAATATACTTGAAAATGCATTAATTCTTTGAAAATCTTCTTCTTTGCTCCTGGATATTTTGCAGACAAACTAAGTGCATGGCAATGATGAGTAAGGATGCCTCTTCTAAAATTGTGAAAATCATTGCCCCTGTGTCAGGAGTTCTGGTTGTAGCCAGGGCGGGTCTTTTTTTATTATAGAGTGAAAATGCATCTTGTGAAAATCTTCTCTGCTCCTAGGTAATAGCAGATAAACTTCGCTTGTACATTGCTATGATGAGCAAGGTATGTGCCTCTTCCAGATTTGTGAAATTCATGACCCCTGGGTCAGGAGTTCTGGTGTAGGGATTACCGGTATATAGTGAAAATGCATTAATTCTTTAAAAGTCTTTTTCTCTGCATCTAGGTATTTAGCAGGATAATTAAGTGCATGATTTTGCAAGGGTTCATCTTCCAAAATTGTGAAATTAATGATCCCAGGGCCAGGAACTCTGGTGTTATGGTGGGGATGTAATGATCATGCATTGTATAATGATTATCAATTAATTTTTTGAAAATCCCTCTCTGCTCCTGGGTATTTAGCAGAGTTTTAGCACGGATGTTTTTACCAGATTAGTGAAATTCTTGACGACTGAGTCAGGAGTTCTTGTGCAAGGCATGTCATGCTTGCAAGTCATTTCCGGCATCTATAATCTAATAAAACCAAAAAAAAAAGTAATCATTCAAATATTTACTGGATGCAGACCAGTACCACTGTATCTTTGAACAACACTCACATTTAATTGTGTTAACTGACTTTTGCTTTATTCTGTATTGTATATGTCATAATTAAACGCTGCTGCAATTGTCTTTGTAAAATGTATGAACAATTCAACATTAATTGACTTCCATTTTTTTCAGGAACGGGCTCCGGGGTGGGAACTTTTATATTGAACCTTTTGGCTGACGAGTACCCAGATGTGTACAGGTATTATTAGCTTACCTGAGTTAAAACTTATTAAGTTGTCTTGAGCATCAAGAGCACAGTCTGCTGTAGGCTGTTGTTTTCTATTTTTAAAAATTTTTTTCTCGAAAAATTCTGGCAAAAAAATCCGAGATTTTTGAAAATCGTACTTGTTCAAATGATTTGAATTAGGTGGACTGACATGTGCTCTATTCCAAAGATATTCTTTGTTTGTCTGCAGCAACAATTTATTCTACTATTTGTGATGATCTAAAATGGTTGCCATTGAATTTCGTATTCAGATAGATTGGGGATTTATTTTTACCCTTTGCATTATTCCCCTTTTTCAGTTATTTAGCTTTACCTCAGTGAATATGGCGAGGTATCTTTTAAATAGCATCACTAGAGTCGACATTATAGAGTTGATCTTTTGCCTTGACATTGGTAAATGATACACGTTTGTATTCTTGTTGTGGGTAAATTGATGATTTCATGAGAACTATTTTGAATTATGAAAAATGAGAGTTGACATTATAAGGCTTGATCTGTCACCTTCACATTGGTAAATAATACATGTTCACATGTTTATAGCTCTGACTTGGGGTACCTTGTTTATCGCCAGCTTCACTTTTAAAAACAGGTGAACAAATAAACGATATGAGTTGACATAACCTTGAACTTTGACCTTGAAAAATAATATCTTATTTGACGGTTAATTAAACTTTAATGATAACAATCAGATAAATCATCTTTTAACTCCATAATCAATAGAAAGAAATTGTAAAGATTTTCGATTTAATTTTTACCGGTTGCGGTAGCCAAATAGTAGGGCGCTCGCTTTATGATCAGGAGGTACAGGGTTCGAATCTCGTTCCCAGCGCCGCGTCAAACCTAAGACATTAACAAAGGTAATGACTGTTCCTTCGCCAAGCGCCCGGCACTAGTGAAAGTCACGGGTCTTCTGGACGAAACCTTAAAATCCGAGGCCCCGTGTCAGGGTAGGCGTTGGCACGATAAAGAACCCTCACTGCTCAATGGCTTTTGAGCCCTTCACCGAGATATGGTGACATCTCACATGAATGAACAATTTTTGCAAGGCACTTAAAACCGCAATAATCAATCATTTTTGCGATAGATCTTGCATGGTCATGAGTGACTTTTGCCTTGAAAATTGGGATATGACAAATGTTCATTTCCGTTTTAGATGTCTTACATGTATTATGCTTATAATCTTGTCGTTTTTAAATGACATTGGTAGGAAGGAATGCAGTAGTTGTAAGATTTTACTTTATCCCAAGAGGAAAATAATTTAATGATAATGGCTACGCAGAAGGTCAGAGCGTTTAGAGCCTGGTAGGATTGACAAAACAAAATGTGTTTTGGCACTCAAGCAAAAGTAAATTGAATCAAATCTTGTCAAAGCAACTTTTCAATGAATCCCGTTTTCAGGGTGGACTTTGACCATGCATTTGTAAATGATTTGCAAGGAGAATCTACCAACTTTCTATGTGTGTGACATGCAGATGATATAGGATTGAACACTGCAATCTGGCGCAATCATTTAAGCGGTGTCTCCTTTTTTTTTTTTTTTTTTTTTTTTTTTTTAAAGATTTGTTACTGCAGTTTATCCATCATCAGAAGATGACGTTGTGACGTCTCCGTACAACAGCGTATTAGCCATGCGCGAGTTGACTGATAAAGCAGACTGTGTGTTGCCTATAGAAAACCAGGCTCTTGTGGACATTGTTAATAAGATAAGCCAGTCTGTCCCTTCAGCCAAGCTTGGCAAGAGAGTGTTCACTGCCAGCGGGGTGAAGGCCGGAAGCGCCATTTCGGAGGGAGAAGGAGGGTTATCGAAGCCATCAGACGAAAGACCGTTTGACAGTATGAACAACATTGTAGCTAATTTGCTTCTAAACATGACCAGGTGGGATTTACTTGCTTTTTATTTTCAGTATAACAACTGACCTTTACATTTACAAAATTATGAAAATATTGTTTCAATATATGTATCCATGTACTTTTTATTTGTTTGATAGTTCTGCCAGATTTGAGGGATCTTTAAATGTGGACTTAAACGAGATCACGATGAATCTTGTTCCTTTCCCAAGATTACATTATTTAGTTTCCAGCCAGACACCACTATTTTCTCTGTCCGATGTTCACCTTCCTCCCAGAAGGTAAACAAAAAAAAAAAAAAATAAAAGTCCACTGCTGAATTAATTTCAGAATTTAAGTTGATGGTTGTGGCTAATTTCCGAGTTTTTTGTTAAGTTTTCAATAGAGTTAAGTTTGTTACACTGAAAGGTTCTTAATTTTATCGTTATTTATTCAGATTGGACCAAATGTTCTCGGATGCCTTTTCTCGAGACCATCAGCTAATTAAAGCGGATCCTAAACATAGCTTGTATCTGGCATGCGCATTAATGGTCCGCGGTAACGTGGAAATCTCCGACGTCAGGAGAAATATTGAAAGGTACTACATGTACCCAGCTCAAACCTCATTATACTGTTAACGGTTAGACATTTTATACTTGTAAGTGCTGTCTTTTGTCACTTCAGTTTTCATGAACCTCTTTATCTAGACGAATTCATTGGTATGCAAAGCTACTGTGAAAATGAATTCATGAATGGGAATAATGAGTTTTAACATAGATTTTTACTGATTTCAAGAAAAAAAAAATTGTAGGTTGAAGCCAAATTTGAAGTTTATCCACTGGAATAATGAAGGCTGGAAAACTGGTCTCTGTTCTGTACCCCCTGTAGGCCAGAACTACTCCCTCCTAACCCTGGCCAATAACACTTGTGTACACAATACCTTTGTGGATCTCAAAGACCGCTTCAACAGGCTGTATAAAAGAAAGGTATTTCATTCTCTGTTTTATTCCTGAGATTGGGTAATCATAATATTATATCTGTGCCTTTTAAGGGCGTTTGATGTGCATGCAAATATTCAAAGGACAAAATAAAAATATAATGTCAAATGCACGTGCATATACTATAGAAGAAAATTGTTTCATCGGTGTGCTCACGGTAGGTGCATTTATTTTAGCAGGATTCATGTTTGGCACTAATTTATAGCTCACTATCAAAATATGTCCAAGTAGAATAAAATTTTAAGCAAATCAAAAATTGTTATGTAATACTATATAAGCTACACGTACATCTTTTTCCTGGTATGCTACATGTACACATGCGACAGAGCTAGAATGGATTGCCGGTAAAAAGATTGTAAATTTCAGGCTCATGTTCATCATTATACGTCAGTAGAGGGCATGGAGGTGGCGGATTTCAGTGAGAGTCTGGAGTCCTTGACGTCACTGGTAGAGGACTACAAGGGCTTAGAACAACAAATGAACAACCCCCCTCCTGCAGAGCCTCGACTGGAAATCTTCAAGTGACGTAACGCGTTGGTTGCTAATGGAGATCATCCGGGTGTCTAGACGCCAGCAGTCCAAAGTCACAACAGAGGGAGGACACGATTTCGACAGCGGAAGCTGTATAATAGAGACTGTTGCAAAAGCCTTGAGAAACATACAATACTTTCAATCTGTTGAAAAATATGTTTTTCATAGCGACAGGACTGAGTGTATATGACATGATGGATGGCATTGTTTTATTAACTGTGGCATTTCTGACGAAAAGAAAAGATGGGGGGGGGGGGGCTATCGTACCAAAAGTGTTAATTCTTGAAATGCTAATAAATGTGTACGGCTAGAGTCTTTTTCATGTTATTAATTTTTTTAGGGTGGATTCTGCTTGGTTTATTGCTGGAAATTAGATAATGAGGTGTCCATGATGAAAATTGATCTGCACTGGAAAATTATATTTCGTAAAACTAATGAAATATCGCAAAAAATGCTCTCTGTGTCGATCGTAAGACCAAGGTAGTTCATCCAAGGTAAAACTTTCTTACTAGATTGTGTCAATCTCTTCAAACTTTACAAGGATAGCATCTTAACAAGCCAATTAAAACATTCGAAGCGAATTTGTCTAAAATAAGTCATTGATATAACATTGTTTTTACTGATCTAGCTCAGTGGGTCAAGATGAGAAACATTAAATAAATTCTGTAAACTGTGTAGATTATTAACGTTGTCCCAAGGGCAAGTGAGGGACCCAGGTATGAAATTTTATTGCATCAATCTAATGCTTTAAATTGCTATACCTCAATATTTAAATAATTTTCCGAGTGTAATTGGCGAACAAATTCAAAATCACACACAAATGGAGATAAATCCCCATTGTAAGCTTATCAGGAAGTATGTATTGTATTGGTGACCGATTTTATCCTTTTTGATTAATTTGTACAATATTACCATGAGGACAGGGAATTCCAGAATTCATGTGTCCCCGATTCTGTATCTTAGCTCAAGGTTAATGTATCATTGGAAATAATAAACATATATAATCAAGAAATATTTAACGAAGTATAGTTCTGCCAGATTTAAATTGAAATAAGCATACCTTAATCCAGAGATCTGCCCGTATTTATAGGATCTCCCATGAATTCTGATTTGATACGATTTTTAGCCGGGCTCATTGCTCGAAGAGCAATAGCCGGCTTATGTTACGGTGTTCAACCGGAAATGCTGCTTCCTCACCGCCAAATCAGATTTACGAGTAAGAATATAGTACGTATGCTCAACCACCTTTGAGGCAATACAAACACTAAATTAAACAAAATTAAGTTAACCAAGAAATTCTCTAAACAAAAAACAAAACAAAAAAAAAAAACATTAATGTTAATATACTAGTACTTTCTCCCCTCTTCCACAATTAATTATTTGTTTAAAATATGCGAAAGGTTTTCATCAGGTCTCCCTGTCTGCGTCACATTCTATATACCAGGCTAACACTAATACGGGGAGCACATGACCCGATGTACACCTTTATGAAAATTAAAACTCCCGCTGAGGACTCGTTTGTGCATGAATTTGACCTTGTTGCATCAATGTTTATTTACTTCTGTAAGTGATATAAGACCCCGAAACGATACATGTGATAAATTGTTTGCGCTGTTAAATTCAAACAGCATTTTTATTTAATTTTTAAAACATTTTTTATTTATACTATATGTCATAAATATATTTTTGTGTTACATATTCTTCCAGTATCTTGTTATTCATCTGATATTACAATGTATGTTTCATGTAAAACGGTCTTTGTTCACTTCTCTGTAAATGAGCCAGCTCTGTGTACTTCTGAGTACTTTGATTATCTAAGTTATCCTCGCCAACGGCTCGGGGATACAAAACACTCAACTTGTTGGATAAAAAACGCATACAGTTACAAACTTTTATGAGATTTACCTCCTTTTGGCTTTTCCCGCCGATGTCGGCTGTCTAATGCTGCATTACAACATAAACTGTGTTACGCCGCTAAAAGTAGTGTATATATATATATATATATATATATATATATATATATATATATATATATATATATATATATATATATATATATATATATATATATATATATATATATATAAATTATATATAATGAAGTAAAGAAAAAAAGAATACAAAGATATGTTGTTTCAATGATCTTATAAATTAAATTTTTGGAATTCTATATTTTTCATGTTTACAAATGCACATACATTTTTAGCTCACCTCAACGAAGTTGGGGGAGCTTATGTAATACCCTCGGCATCGGCGTCCCAGGTTAAAGTTCTTGGTGCAGTTTTCTTTTCAAGTACTTCTGTGCCCTATATTAATCAGAGATGAATGGGGGGATGCTTCTAGTATGTTTCATTGTACCAGTCAAGGTTTCAGATGCTGCAATTTCAGCTGAAGAATGACCAGATTAAAGTTTTTGGATCAGGTCTCATTTCCAAGTTACTATAAGACCTATATTGACCAAACTTGCATGGATGATACATCTAAGGATGCACACTACTGAACTTGCTTCGGATGCTGGATCTGACCTACATTTTCCGGATAAGTGACCAGGTTAAACATTTTAGAGCAGGTCTCATTTCCAAGTAACTATACGCCCTAGATTGACCAAACTTGCATGAATGATACATCTAAGGATGTAAACTACTGGACTTGCTTTGGATGCTGGATATGACTTACATTTTCCAGATGGGTGACCAGGTTAAAGTTTTTAGAGCAGGTCTCATTTCCAAGTAACTATAAGCCCTTTATTGACCAAACTTGCATGGATGATACATCTAAGGATGCACACTACTGAACTTGCTTCGGATGCTGGATCTGACCTACATTTTCTGGATGAGTGACCAGGTTAAAGTTTTTAGAGCAGGTCTCATTTCCAAGTAACTTTAAGCCCTATGTTGACCACACTTGCATGGATGATACATCTGAAGATGCACACTGCTGGACTTGCTTTGGATGCTGTATCTGACCGACATTTTCCAGATGAGTGACCAGGTTAAAGTAAACCAATCTTGCATGGATGATGTATCACAGGATGAACACTCTCAAACTTGCTTCAGATGCTGGATATGACTTACATTTTCTGGACGAGTGACTAGTTTAAAGTTTTTAGGTTATTCCATTCCCAAGTAACTGCAAGCTCTATCGGACCAAAATTGCATAAATGTTACATCTAGGGATGCACACTACTAGATTAGCTCTGTAATCTCTGATTACCTATGTTTTAATATATGACAAGGTGTCGGAATAAATGTATTGAATAAGAGAATATTATCTACTGTACAAGTAATAGCTTTGACAAAAAGCTTGCCTGACTAAAAGCAATCAATATCTACAGAACGTATAAGCATGATAATTATAAATGTTTCCGTCCAATTTTTTAAGATGGAATCCAGGAAAAGAAAAAAAACAACTTGCCCAAATCTGAAAATCCACAGACACCTGGCGTTACTTTTTTTTTTTTAATAAAAAAATATACCCCTACCTATATAATCAATTGATTATATAGGTAGGGGGTATATTTTTTTATTAAAAGAAAAATAAGTAACGTCAGGTGTCTGTGAATGTACAGTACATGCAATGACGTGGATAACATTTAAGTTAATATGACAAGATATTGAAGATTCCTTAAATGGTTTTTAATTAAAGTGAAGTAAGAAAAACAAATTATAATATAATTGATTTATGTTGGGAAGATATGGCTGTGTAAAGGTTACGTGAATTAGTTTCAACTGCATAGAAGATCATGAATGCCGAAAGACAGCTGAAAGTATGATAACTACATGTACTTATAATGCCAATTGTAATACAAATGTTATTGAAAGAAATGAATATCCTGAAGAAGTCTAAATTGTAGCATGTACTTTTAATTTCTGATTACAAATAATTTTTACTCCCAGAATGTTGAAGACAATAATGTTTTAAAAATCTTATTATAAGAACTAATGCCATATATGGGTGTGCATGGCAAAGTTAAATGAAGAGGTAATCGCATTGTTGTGTATTAGAAGCGTGTCAAAATGTGTCACACCAGAAAAATTAACCAAATGTTGACAAAAGATTATCATGATAAAGAAAACTGCATACAATTTCCCTTATTGTGGAAGTGGATGTCGATTTTGAAAAATGACATCATCTAAATATATACCTGAAGACTGAATATCCATTTATTGTCTTGGAATGAAAAACTTTTAATCTAAAGAATGCTTTATCTTTAGAGAAATGTATACGGAAATTATTTACAAGAAATTATTGTTATGAAAGACATGCAGAATGTGTTTTCAATGCATCAACCACTGCATGAATGACGAGAGGGTATCAGAATTACCATGTATATATGGCCAGTTCTTCCACTTGAGAAATTTTTGTCTGTTACATGTTAATTATTTCAAATCTTTATAAAGGATATGATGTACTTCTTCTATCTTTGTTTCCAACATCACTTGTAGAATTGCGTTTTGTATATGAAAGTAATTGGACTAGTCTACTTAAGTTATAACCGGGAAATAAATAAGAAGGAAAACTTAGCAAATCCATTGCTTTAGTATTACCTGCCCATATACGATGTGTTTTATTTCTCCAAAAAATGAGATAAATAAAAAAAATTTAAACTCGAAAACTAGGTTAGAAGAAATCACACCCATTCAATAGAACATTCCTAGGAAAAGGCGCGAAGATTTACTCGTAACATTTGGCGCCAATGATTGTGTCAACCCTTTCCTAGAAGACAAAGGTGTATGAATCATGAAACTGAACTTCTTAAAAGTGCATTCAGAATAATGGTAGCATTCATTAGTGGATGTGATTTTGACTTCGGGGACTCGAAGTGAATAGTTTTCAATGATGATATTAGATCATATAGGGTGAGTGTCTTGGACGTTTTTAGGGTCAGATGAGGTAGGATGAGTATGGGTGAATTAAAAAAAAAAAGACCACCAACCTGAATTTTTTTGGCAAAATTCAACTACTTGTAACATATTTTACACTTATATCATCATATTGCAAATGCATTCTAGTTTAAAATCCTGAAGTGGCAATAGAATAGGCAATTGGATTAAAAAGTTTCATAATTTTCATTAGTAAAATTTCTTTTGAAAAAAGAAAATATCATTACACCTTAAAAGACTTTCTAAAATACATAATCACAAGAAATTATAGTTTTTTATGCTTCAAAATAGTAACAGGGGTATAAATGATTAAATCTAGACCTTGAATGAGTATCTTCTCTTGTACATATGACAAAAAATTGGCTTTTTGATTGTTATTTTACATTATTTTTTCAATTCTCGTTTGTAAAGTTTTAAAATGAAAAAAATATGAAGCAATAAAATTCCCCAAAATTCACTTTTTTGTCCGTTTATGTCAATTCTTTAAATCTAAGCCAAAAAAGAATTGTTATATACGAGTTCTCTTACAAAAAATACTAGATTTTGAAGTGACCCTATGTTACATTATTGTGTTGCACTCCTGACATCTGATATGTATTTTATCTAACATTGTTTTAAAAATAATAACACACAATAACCCATTCTTACTTTGTAAATCAATTTGTCGTGTTGATATTTTTCATCGTTTACAGCAAGTTTTTCATATTTTGAAAACCTTAAAACATGATTATTTGCAAAGTGTAATATATATAAATTGTATTTAAAATATATGTGAAATGATGAAAACTATTCCCTGAATTGACTGTAAAATTTCTGTAATTTGTTGATAGACATAGTGTTTTGAACATCAAATAGTATCAAGCATTTTTTTCAACTTATTTTTTAGTAAAGATGGTTAAAAAGCATCGGTAATTATGAAGCAGTTTTGTTGCACTCCTGACTGCAGTAAAGTTTAAAATTAAAACCATAGAACACAAAAAATCATAAAGTGTTGGCAACATCAAGTGGTAATGAAATTGTGCAATACTTATACTCTAATACTTAATAATTAAAACAGATGAAAGTATTTAAAATTCGCATTTTATCTGGAATTATACCCTATTTTATGCCAAAACACTAGCTTAAATGTATATTTAGAAGATAAAATATATTTTAAAGCATATTTTCCTTTAGAAGACAAACAGAGTAACCCACCAGAAAAATTCTACTCATCATTTTTTCTTTATTTTTATTCTTAGTGGATGATTTATAATTCTAACATATTTGCTGCACTCCTGACCAAATGCATTGGGGCCTTTAAAGTAGAATTGTGAAGTGAAAATTACATAAGAACTTGTTCTGTTGTTTCAGTGAAGTTGAGGAGGAATTACTTGAATTTTATGACAATGTTTTAGTGTGTTTATTTTTAACGTTCATTAAAAAAATCACAAAAAAGATAAAAACACATCTGAATTGATAAAATTGAAAAAGAAAGGATTTTAATAATAAAACTGTCAATAATTTAGCATTAAATTATACAAAAAGATCATTATTAATTAATGAATACTTCTAAGCATGAATAGAAGTCTTTTCGTCACACAACTTGAATCTTTAAAAAAATGTGTTGCACCCCTGACCATAGAAATATGGATCTGAAGCACAGACAGATCCTGTAATTAATAAATGTATTTGGTAAAAATGTTCTTTGTGTCTTTATTTTCCAAAATAAAAATCAGAAAATCATATAATGATAATAGTTTTTTTATGCTTGGGAGCAAAACATCAAATGTTGCACTCCTGACATTTTGGGGTATGCACATATACTTGACTCTCATTAATGCTGCTTGTGATTTATATAACATTTTTAAGTTTTAAAATGTATATCAGTTATTATTTTACACTTCCAAAATTCTTTTTTGTCTTAATTTTCTATCAGAATTTTACAATTGATGTTTTTTTTTTTGGCAACACTACATTTTTTCTGTTGCACTCCTGACATGGTATAACATTTTTTTAAACATCAGCCATGACCACAACTTGATTAAACAAAAGTTATAACAGTCCACATTTAAAGCTCAATACTTTGAATATTATCAGGAAAGTCTTTATTTTCAACATGAAGCATTATTTTTTATTTTACAGATCTCCAAAAAATATTAAAATTTCAAAATGTCACAAAAAGGTATTGCACTCCTGACAATTTTAGCATCATTTTTGGGCATAACATTTTTGTTAATTGATATATCAACGAGATATTTGGCAGGTATTTAGACACTATCTAAAGACATATGCTGAGACATAGAAATCTATTATCATTGCCTGTATTTTTAGTGTGGGTTGATAAATATGCATTTGGTCATTTTTTTTTAATTCACCCGTATGAAGGTTGTTTGTTTTCCAAATGATTGTAGAATTGCTTTCCCTCCTACGAATTATATGTTTCAAATGAGGAAAGATGCCACCCCAATATGATATGTTGATACAAAATATGTATTGTAAATCGAATTTTATTTTTGTGCAAAAAATAATATAATATTTTTCTTTAACTCATGAATATTTCCATTTCTTTTATTGAGTTTTTTATGCAGAACGTTTCATGAGTAATAAAAATTAATAGATGCGGATGAATCGCGAATGATTTGTTGCGAACAAGTCAAACAGTATCATTTAAAAAAAATAAGGAATTAAAGATTTTAAATGAGAAAATTCATTTCAATAGCTTTGATTTCTTTCACTGTTTTTCGTTACCAATTTCTGAAAAGTGAAATGGTTTGGAAGTGAGTTTGTCCCACAGAACGCTTCTAAAATGCCGTGACGTCATCACGTACAGGAAAAAATTCAACGCATAATTCAGCTGCTCCAACAATTGAGAAATTTCTTTGAAGAGATTAAAGCCAGCGTCGTTACTGGCAAATGCGCTGATCTTGAGCTCGTATGCGGCATTATGAAGAACTGTGATTGGTAGCACCAATATGATATAGGCAAGAACGATCCCAATCAACATAGCCGTGACGCGGCGATCATCCTTACTCCTCTGTGCAGTTGAACTCTGAGGCTTCATGATTTTTCTTCTCTGGTTGTGGCGAACCAGTTTAGCAATAATAAGCGGGGTCAGAGTCAACAAAATTATCATAGGAACAATAGAATACAAGCTCGACGCTGTCCTAAGCATGGCGCCAAATCTTTGTCTAGCAGCGGGATCCTTTGCGTCATACACATCTGGTTGGCATATTCCTTTAACGATCTCCGAGGCATAGCTATATGCACCCGTGAAGGCAAAAATGATAGCGTAAATAGCCAGAATACCGGCAAGCAGTGTACGTTTTGTGATATAAAACTTTGCTTTTAAGGGAAACCACACCGCTATAAAACGCTCAAAACAAAGACCAACGACAAACCATGATGACGTCATCTTGGATGCCCTTCGAATGATGAAATACAGTTTGCAGGTTGAGTTATGCAACGCTCTTATGTCCTGACCAATCAAATCAATAACAAAGTCCTTGTTTAATGGCTGGGTCAAAAGCAGAACACTGTCTGAGACAGCCAGACAAATCAGCAAGTATGAGGAGGGGACGGTGGAAAATTGTCTGGATTTCATTACGATAATGGTTAGGATATTTCCAGTGATGCCTATGGTAACGGTTGCTGGGAGAAAAACGTAATTGACGTAATCTATCACACTTGGTCCCGACTCCTGTGATCCGGAAGTGGAAACCGACAGGTTTGTGGAAATACTTGTATTTGATATGTCGTTACTCGCACTTTGTGTTATATTGTTATCAGTCATGACTGAAAATGAATAACAAAAAACCCTTCAGTAATATTCCATTTTTAGCTCACCTGAGCCAAAGCTCAAGTGAGCTCTTCAGATTAAAATTTGTCCGTTGTCTACCGTTGTTGTTGTCGTCGTAAACTTTTCACATTTTCATCTTTTTCAGAACCACTAGGCCAATTTCAATCAACCTTAGCACAGAGTATCATCGGGTAAAGAGGATTCAAGTTTCTTCAAATGAAGGGCCACACCCTCTTCCAGGGGGAGATAATTAAGAAGTAATGAAAATTGGGTGGGTTATTCTTCTTCTCAAGAACCACTGGGTCAGAAAAGATGAAACTGTGAAAGCTTCCTGACATAATGAAGATTCAAGTTTGTTCAAATCATGACCCCGGGGTAGGATTGAGCCACTATGAGAGATCAAAGTTTTACATAGGAGTACATAAGAAAAATCTTTTAAAGTCTCAGGGATTTATCAGCCTATTTTGGGAAACGCCATTTTTTGAGAATTGGGAAAAAATTATCGGCAATTTGAGGAAATTGGGAAAAATTAAAAATCTTGCTTACATCATGTTTCAGATGTAATTCATTTAACATTTTAGCATGAACTCTAATTTGGGCAACTAAACAGACAATTAAATATGATCCAACTTCATCATACAAGATAACTTATAAATAATAGACTAACACAACTAAACTTGACTCCAATGAGTATAAAGTATCTATACAAATATTGGTAGTACATGTGTGTATGAAATTCCAATTTAGGTCATTAGAATCTGTCTCTGGAGATTATAAACCTCCTGCAAAATATTATACTAATTAAGTACACATTTTCTCAAAGTCCCCTTTTTAAATATGTAAAAATACATTGAAAATATGTTTTCTATCTGAAAAATGCCTACAGTTCTTAACATTCACTCATAGATCAATTGAGTATGCGGAAATTACTTAATAAATCTATATTATTACGCAATATCACCATTTTCAGAAAACAGAGGAAATTCGGATTAAAAGTCGCGATGTTTAAGGAGTTTTTTAAACATGTTTTATGCCTGTACCTTTGCTAAATTAGTTAAACAGAAAAATTACAGGCAATCTGACAATTTTACTTGGCGTTTTTCCAAGATAATTAAATATAAAAGCATTGTTCAACAATTGGGAAAAAATACTGCCAAATTGGGAAAAATTTAACTCATTTTCAATTGGGAATGGGGCCGAATTTCGGCCCCTGAGAAGATACTGATAAATCCATGAGTCTTCTTCATTCAAAACACAGTCCGTCACGATAGCTCAGTCGGCAGAGCGTTCGCTCCGTGATTTGAAGGTCGTGTGTTCGAATCACGGCCGTGACTGACCTAAGTCGATAAAAAATAGGTAACAACTGTTCCTTCACCAAGCGCTCGACACTTCTATACTTATAAATTAATAAATTTTGCAAATAAACTCCGAAATGGGTGCACCAGGGTTCTTACTAACTCCTCTATAAATACACTAGATACGAGAAGATGTCCGTAAACTATATTTAGATTTCACTCGCATAGTAAGTATCGCACATTAAATTAAAAGTCTACTTTCAATTTCTATAAACAGCCATGAAATAGCAAAAACGTGAATACGGTGGTGTTTCCGGTTGGCGGATCTAAGTTAGGGGTAATTTTTAATGAAACTGACAACAAGCAATCGTTTATTTATTTCATAAAATATCATTACTGAATTATTCAATCAATACTTGATTAAATTATATAAAAGAAATAAGTTGTGATAACCGATTAAAAAGGGAAATGTGCAAATTATTTTCGTCATTCACCGATCTTAATATTGACGGAAGCTTCTAGAACATCATATAGCATCGAGCCCGATGTTAAAAAGAAAAACGGGGTGATTATAGCTGATAAACATAAAAAAAAACTCTTGTGTGAATGGTCATTGGAATAATGTAAATGATTGATAACACTATAAGTTGTGAGTTGTGAATATATTTATATATCGAAAGACTATTAAATATATGTAGTAAGTTTTCCTAATAAATTTATCGGTAAAATTTGTATAAATTCCTCAGTGCTTCGTTTGTATATATTCCTCATTACTTCGTACTTCGTAATAAACTTGCTTACATGAAAAGAGAAAATTAATGAATAAGGTATTGTTCAAATACAATTAAAGCTTAAAAATTTCTGCTTCAATCAATACATTTCATTTTTTTTTCCTCCTGAATACAGTCTTATGTATCAAATACTCGGCCTATTCATAGGGCGTTAAAAGCTAATTTTTACACAGGTACTTGGGTCTTGGTTTATAAATATGTATGTACCTTATTGGTATGTAAAAAGTAAAGTAATTTTTTTTACATATCAATAAGGTACATACATATTTATAAACCAAGACCCAAGTAACTTTGACCCCCCCCCCCCCCCCGAAAAAAAAAACCCAGTAAAATGTGCATATTCGCTGCTTTATCCTTGACGGAAATGAAATAAGAGCATCTGAAGTACAATATCCATAAAATAGTATAGCAGGTTTCACAATAAAAGTCACTTAATGAAATTGTCACTTTTCAAGTTTTTACAAAAGGGGTGGGGGGGGGGGGGAGACGTAAATTGTACATCTACTTCATGAGGGATTTTGAACAAAGTATTTCTTCCTGTTATAAGCTTGTGGGCTGTCAGTAGAAACTACAGTATATTTTCTGTCGGTAGTGGTATAAATTCAATTCCCCGCGCTTGCGCGGGATTTCATCTAGTTGAAGTAAAAGTTGCGGGTCTTTCGGATGATCGAGACCTTAAAAATCGAGGCCCCGTGTCACGGTAGGCGTTGGCACGATAAAGAACCCTCACTGCCGAGTAAAGGTCTATATTTGAAGCCGTTCACCGGTATATGGTAACGTCTCTAAATGAGTGAAAAATTCTCGAACGGGGCTTAAAACAACATTCAATCAATCAATTAATCATTCAGAAGAGCAAAGCCATGATTGGTCATATATATACGGAAGCATCTTCAGATTCCAGTTTGTTCAAATCATGACACCTGAGGGTAGGGTGGGGGCTAAGGGTAGGACGGGGTCATAATATGTTACCTTAATTTTACACAGGAATATATTAGGGAAAAATGCTAATAAAGTAGGCCATAGTTACTCAAGTGACCCATGTGGCCCATTGGCCTCTTGTTATTAATTCTCTTAGTGGATTTTTTTTCCTCTACAACTTTGTTATGCAATGCGCATACGTACGATGCTATCGACTGATAACAACTCTTTATACTTGTGGATAAGACCTAAGCATCACATGGGTATAAATCTCGGAACAAAAACAGATTTAAAAATAAATTTTAGATATTAATTCAGCTATAGAAAAGGTAGCCTTTCAACAACACTTGTTAAAGTGTTTTCCTATATGTAAACGTCATATTTTAATAAGAGCTATTACTTTTGGTCTCCCGTCATAGTATTTTATGAATGCACGTTTGACTCAGTACTCTAAGAGAAAGAGGGATGTGAAAAACCAGAGATGATAAAGATTTCCCCTTGAGGTCGGGGGTTAAATTCTTTAGGGGGAGGAGGTACATCTATTTACAACGTTTGTAAAGATATCATATAGACTATCGATAATGTTAGTCCAATATTTATTTAGCACTGGAATCACTAAAAATCACTAAAAATGGTGTGTAACTATATGCTAAAATTATTAGCAAGAAGCCTATGGGCCAAAACACGCAGCTTAGAAACTACGGCCCTTCTGTTCTTCAACAGCAGGTTTTTTCCCTATCTGTTCCAATGTAAAATTTTGATCACATATCGTGGCCCGACCCAACCCCTAGGGACCATGATTTGAACAAACTTGAATCTACACAACATGAGGATGCTTCCATATAAATATCACCAATCTTGACTTTGCTGTTATTGTGAAGAAGATTTTTAAAGATTTTTCTTATCTATTCCTATGTAACACTTTGATCAAACATTGTCATCGGGGGTCATAAGTAGGTCAAACTTCAAAATCACGAGGCCAAAATCATAGTATATTCGAAAAGGTCAAATACATGTTATAATATGTGGACAGACGAATGACATTTAATGTCCCAAAGCTTTTGTGCTCTCCCGTTGCTCCCCTTTTCTTTCCCACAAAGTATAGCACGTAAGACTTTACAACATTGACAATCAATGAAATATTATAGTTTCTTACAAAATTAAGCTAAGGATTGGTTGATAGATTGTGATTTATCATCATTTAAAATTGAAATTAGCCAAATCGGTCATTAACGTACGGAGCTAGATATTTCTCCCTTTTTTTTGTTTTATCGTTCACCTTAATCAATAGAACCGACCGAAAGGACATTTTCATTGTTAAGGATCAAGGATTAGAACATAATAAAAACACTATAATACCGGAAATAACATCAATGTTCTTGTCTTCTTCTTCGGAGTAAATTATCGCTTGATCTACAATTAATTCTCTACTTGATAAAATTCGTTGCCTGTCATGTATAAGTGTAATAAATTTACTATTTTCTCTTCACTAATTTTATTTGAAAAATATCCGGTTCATCGTTGGCTCTAAGGAAATCGTACATGGTTAAATTTAATGTAGGGAGAGAAAATAATTAAGATTATCCAAGAAAGGATGATAGGGATGGATAAACATTACCATTTTTTAGACTTTGAAACCTCGTGGAAAAAAAGGGCCCCGTATAAAAATATAGGAAAATGCATTAAATATCTGAGAGAGAACGTGTTTTTTTTCCTTCTCTTAATAATGAATTGTTTATGGCTATAAAACCATAATGTTTACTTTTCATGTAGACATATTGGGTAATTCGTTACCACCCAGCCCCCTAAGTTCTTTAAAGCATACACGTCACAATAACATTTTCCCTTTTAAAACGTTCGTATTTAATTCCTTTTTAAAGGGGTCAGGGTATAGTTGCATTGACGTTTTGTTTACAATTTTAAATTTCTATTCAAGGTCCCTCTCGATGCCGATTTCAGGGGGCTATAAAAGGCTAATTATATAAAAGGGTGTGATTTGTCCTTCGATCTTTTACGTTTGATGCAGCACTAATCATTTTTGCTTATGATTGACATACATGAAAATGTTAAAAACATATTTGGAGTCTCCATAGAATTAATAAAGGATATGAATTCGTATGAAAAATTGTCACAATGCACCTTCTTCTTCTTTTTTTAATCCTAAAAAAATTAAATTTGTCAGGGAAAAGTTTTTGAAAAAGTTGCAGATATGTAATAGGTTTCGTGCATGTAATTCCCTCGATAAAGTTAAATCTATATTCAAAAATTGCCTTTCAAATTGCCAGACTCCGGTTATACTGCAAATATGTGAAATAACCTATACCTCCTGGACGGAATTTTTCCTAAAGGTTCCTTATCAAGTACCAGTAATTTTAATGTTGACTAAACGTAGCTGCAGACTTTTTAAAATTTCTTTTATAATTACTTTTTGGAATGATTTTTAAGCTACATGTAAGTTGTCAAATTTTTTTCCGAACCCCCCCCCCTTTTCAAAATCGATACTACGTGCCTGACAAAAAGCCATGTCTCAGTTTTTAAATAGAAATGTGAACTATTAAAACACCAGACCTTGTATATGGTATTGTCTTTTATTAATTTTCAATCTAAAGCTGAAAATGATTACATGACAAATCGTTTTCAACTTAAGATTGAAAATTAATAAAAGACAGTATGTTTTTGGAGAATATGGTAAAGGAAACCCCTAACATGGAAATACAGACAATTTTCTATATGTAGAAGTTTGGATTTTTGGTCCAAAATTTTTATTTTTGTTTTGTTTTTCTACTTTATATTCAAAAATATAAAAATTTGAAATTGATATTTATAATAATTGAATTCTTAATGATTGTTGGAAGCTTTTTCAAGAAAAAAGAAAATATACTGACCTGGTAACCGCCAGAATGAATGAAACAGACGATAGACTCAAACCGCAAAACAGAGAGGAGACGACGTCATCCTCCATTCTCGGGTATATACAGTGTATATATATGGACACTCATTACTAATAAAACTGTTATAAACCATCATAATTGACACTCTATATCCTACCTCCGACGGAAAGGAGAATATTTATGTTCGATACTAATTACAACTGCTATCCTTACTGTTCAAAGTAGAAAAAATGTAAATGATTATCAAAATGATAATAATGATAATAAATTTTTTAAAAAATTGAAAATCAGCAAATTTCACATGCTCAAGAGTTCTTTAAAGAATTCTTTCAAGAACTCTTTAAAGAAGAAATGATGAACACATGTTTGAAGAGTGTTAGAACACTGATCTCCCATCTAAAAATTTACCTTCCAGTCGAACAATATGCATAAGGATTTTTCTCATTTCCAGGTCAGTTATCATGCTCGTACACAGCAAATATTACAAATACACACTTATTTCTTAAATAAACAAGATGTGTTTGTGTAACACTGATGCCCCCATTTGGCAACTTATAGCAAAGGTTAAACTTTCTCAAATGCAAATCAAATACATGTATGTTGGTAACCAAAGTAAGGTCTTGTTTTGAGGAATATACCTGTGAAATATGAAAACCCTAGCGGCAACCATTGAATAGATATGGAAAAGGTTAAAGTTCAAACATCAAGATTAAGGTCAAATAGTCAAAATTAATGGTGCCCAAGGAAAGGCCTTCTCACAAGGAATACAATATGAAATCCGTAACACCAATTTTTCAAAAGTTATGGCCAAGGTTAAAGTTTTTCAAAAGTAGGCCAAACTCCAAGGTCAATGGATTACAATTGTTGGTATCCAAATGAAGGTCTTGCCACAAGGAATAGACATTTTAATATGAAAGCCCTAGCAACAACTGTTCAAAAGTTATATCGAAGGTTACAAGTTTTCCAAAAGTAGGTCAAACTCTAAGGTCAATGGGTCAAAGTTGATTGTATCCAAAGGAAGGTATTGTCACAGGGATTACATATGTGAAGTACGAGAGCCCTAGCACAAACCGTTCAAAAGTTATGGACAAGGTTAAAGTTTTCCAAAAGTAGGACAAACTCCAAGGTCAAGTTCAAAGGGTCAAAGTTGATAGTATCCAAAGAAAGGTATTGTCACAAGGATTACATATGTGAAGTATGAAAGCCCTACCACCAACTGTTCAAAAGTTATGGCCAAGGTTAAAGTTTTTCAAAAGTAGGTCAAACTCCAAGGTCAGAGTCAAAGAGTCAAAGTTGTTGGTATCAAAAGGAAGGTATTGTCACAAAAATCACACCTGTGAAGTATGGAAGCCCTAGCACTAACTGTTCAAAAGTTATGGCCAATGTTAAAGTTTTTCAAAAGTAGGTCAAACTCCAAGGTCAAGGTCAAAGGGTCAAAGTTGTTGGAATCCAAAGTAAGGTCTTATCACAAGAATTACACATGTGAAAAAATGAAAGCCCTAGCTTTCACCGTTCAAAAGTTATGGCCAAGGTTAAAGTTCGATAAATTTTGCAAAACTGGGTCAAACTCCAAGGTCGAAAGGTCAATTATGATGGTACCCAAAGAAAGGTCTTCTCACAAGGAATACACTTGTAAAATATGAAAGCCATAGCTCCAACCAATCAAAATTTATGGGCAATCCTAAAGTTTTTTCGGACAGACAAACAGACAGACAGATGGACGGACAGGGCAAAAACTATGTCCCCCCGAATCTTCGATACGGGGCATAATTAATAATAATAAATTAGTTAAGTTACCTTATTGTACGTACATGTATAAAATACAGTGTATGTACAAACGAGCAAGATTATTACATGGTGATCTTGGTTATTTAGAGATCAATATATTAACATTGAAAATAAAACAGACAGTGTATATAAGCACAGAGAAGTCACGACTAGATACTTTAAAAGTTTTTTAATCGTTTTATTGTCTTCCCGGCAAATATTCCATTTAAGAAATAAAATATATATTATGACAACTTAAATTTACAAATCAACATAAAAAATATTGAATTTTTATACATAGACAATAAGATAAAATTATTCTATGAATTTCATCAGAATATTTACTGTTTTCTAAAGAGCTAGGTTCACTTTATCCATAAAATGGCCCTGTCTATATACTTAACTGACCAAGTCCCAGTGTCCCATTTCAACCATCAATATAAAGTAGAGACTTAGAACTTTCATTTCCTATTTTAAAAAGTTTCCTCTGAGTATCCAGGTATGAAAAACAGGAATTGTGAAATTGAAATGTTCTTGAATTTTGAAGAAAATAAATGTATTTTTTAGGTACTTTCAGCAAATAATTCAAATATGGGCCCACCCCTCGATCCAAAAAATAAAACATGGATTACAATATTCTGAAATAGTTCTTTCATTATATAATTGAATATTTTGGATCATTGGAACATTTTGGTTGGGGTCTATGCAAAATATTAAAAACTGCGTAATTTTTGGGGGGCCATTCTTAAAGAAATTGTCAGGATTTGAGGATAATGAAGCAATTCATGTCGACATAATACATGGACTAGCGAGAAAATGACTTTTAAGAAATTCTTAGAGCCATAAAAGGCCCTAAGTGAACTTCGTTCTTTCAAAGTTGAACTTTTTATTTCAACAATTCAAATTAAAATTAATTATCATTGATATTATATATATATATATATATATATATATATATATATATATATATATATATATATATATATATATATATATATATATATATATAATATTATTATATTTTTCCTCGATTTTTTCTAGGAATTGTGTTGAAGTTTGGCTTGTTTTATAAGATCGGTCTAAGACACGGGTAGGAAATGATATTTTTTTGGTTTGTTTGTTTATTTTTTTATGTTTTTTTTTTTTGTTTTGTTTTGTTTTTTTGTTTTTTTTTTTTAGTTTGTATTTGACACAATGAGAGAAAGCTAAAAACGTAGCTATATGAAGATAAAGTGTGAAATGAAGCAATGAAAGTGCTCGATGTAATGCCAGATAGATTTTTTTTTTTGCAAGTGAATGCAAATACATGTAACACAGTGACATTTAAGTCCGGGCACGACAAAGTCCGGACTTTCAACTATCCTTTCTGTGAAACATAATTTAAATATTTTCCTTGATTTTGTTGGGATTCTTTATTATGATCACAAAAACTGATCAAAGTGATCTGATTGTCTGATGTTTTGTAATGAGATTGGATATAAAGTGATATGATAGTCTGGTGTTTTGTTTAGTTATTGGGAGTTAAGGAGGGAAGTATTTATGCCCTGTGTATGCAAATTTGTCTTTATTCCCCATAAATTAATCTGGAATTAACAAGGAGTTTGAACCTCAAATAAACAAATACTCCAAGTAAATACAATGCGTACTTGTAAAAGTTTCTAGAAAGAAAAACAACTTTTAAGTGAGAATATCTACTTCGACAGTTTTGACATAAGGGTGGTACTCTTTGACTTTGACCTCTGAAAATTAAAAGAATTGCAGGTGATTACTTCCCACAGAACGCTTCTAAAACGCCGTGACGTCATCACATACAGGAAAAAATTCAACGCGTAATTCAGTTGCTCCAACAATTGGGAAATTTCTTTGAAGAGATCAAAACCAGCGTTGTCACTAGCAAATGCGCTGATCTTGAGTTCGTATGCGGCGTTATGAAGAACTGTAATTGGTAGCACTAGTATGATATAGGCAAAAACGATACCAATTAGCATAGCTGTAACGCGACCGTCATCTTTATTATTGTTTGCAGCGGATCCGGTCATCCTTTGTCTTCTCTGATTGTGGTGAATCAGCTTACCGATAATGAGTGGTGTTAGGGTTACCAATATAATCAAGGGGGCAACGGAATACAAGACCGTTCCTGCCCTTAACATGGCGCCAAATCTTTCTCTAGCAAACGAATCCTCCCGATCGTAAACGTCCGGTTGACATCTTCCCTTCACCACGTCTGTTGCGTAACTAAACGCGCCTGTGAAGGCAAAAGTGATAGCGTAAACAGCCAGAATCCCAACAACCAGTGTACGTTTTGTCATATAAAACTTCGCTTTTAACGGAAACCACACAGCAATAAAACGTTCGACGCAAAGACCGACGACAAACCACGATGACGTTACTTTCGAAGTCCTTCTTATGACGAAGTACAGCTTGCAAATTGCGCTATGCCACGCTCTGACGTCTTGACCAATCACATCCATAACAAATGATTTATTTAACGGTTGGATCAAAAGCAGAACACTGTCTGAGACAGCCAGGCAAATCAGCAAGTATGAGGAGGGAGCGGCAGAAAATTGTCTGGACTTCATTACGATAATGGTCAGGATATTCCCCGTGATTCCTATGGTAACAGTTGCTGGGAGGAAAACGTAATTGATGTAATCAATCACACTTTGTCCCGTTTCCTGTGATCCGAAAGTGGAAAAAGATAGGTTTGTGGTAATGGTCGTAGTATCGTTACCATGGTTACGTTGTGTTACATTTAAATCTGACATGGCTGAAAATAAGTAAAAGATCTTAAACATTTTATTCATAAATGATAAATATTATAATAATTTTTTATGATCTTTCTTGTAATAAAAACATAAATTATATGAATTAATAATTATATCTGACATATACATGTATATACTAGTATAATACAAATATAGGCCTTTCATGAGGTTAATCCACATAAATATACTGAAAGGAAAAAGAAACGCAGGGTAACATATAATATGCGAATTTTTTTTTACTGCTTAATCGAAAATTATGTAAATTGGTCAGAGGGATATCTTGGTTAGGCCAACATTTTTTTATATCCTGTTTTACGGGAGCGCCGACCCTAATTTGGGCTAAAATGAAATAAAAATAAAAGTCCCTAATTCACGTTTTATTTTTATTTCTCCCGCCGATAGTTCATTTGTAGTCACTGAAAAAATAAAAGAGATATAAATAAACTTTTCACAAGCCTTTCAAAATGCGATTTGTCATTGGCTGAGGTTAATATATTCATCCAATCACAGTATTCGAAGTGTGAATAGTCACTGCACAGCATAGCGCCAAAATGTCAGAATCGGAGGATTTCATTTATTTTTAAGTAGTCATTTTAAAAAGTGACATGTCAATGTCATATATTAGAAAAATAATAAAATTTCAGATTAACTTTTAATGAAGATTGAATGAAACAGACGAAACAGTAATCTTGATCAAATGTCATGCAGAGGGCCACGTGGAAATTAAGGTTCTGTTAACCATGTTAACCGCTTGTTTTGAAAAGTTTTGAGTACGTATTATCTTTGACAGTTACGTCTTGAAGATTTTTTTAAACTTAATTTTAAGACAATAATGTTTTCTTTTACAATTAACGACAGAACAGAACACTGTAGAACTGGGGCCCGTTTCACAAAGCTAACTTAGGACTAAGTTATATCTTAGGAAAGAACTTTTTCCTAAGTTCATTACTTATCCTTTTCACTAACCACGTCTTATCTTAGGATATTCCTAAGTTGTGTCGTAACTTTAAGACAAGTAAATCAATGACTTAGGAAGAAACTAAATATGACGGCTGTAGGTACATGTACAAGGATTCTTACAGAAAGATACTGTGTGTGTTCAGGCAGAGAAAAAATCCAAAGGATTACTATTATATGAATGATTGTGATCCCTTCAGGTTATAACTGCTTTACTTTGTATGTAATACCTAAGAAAGGGATTTTAAGAATTGTCAGAGATGTGTCTGTATCATTAGTCAAAATTAATCCAAGGTATATAAAAATGTCCATTGGTGAAGTTGAAACTACAAATACATTGTACTTATGGAATGTTTCATTTCTCTCGAATTCGTGGATTTCCCAATGTTACTATAAAATAGTTACACATGTTGGATTAATTCCCTATCATTTAAATAGCACGATTTTTGTTAACAAAAAAATTCCACGCTATATACACTATTGTCTGTGTTACAAAACTTTGCATATAATTTGAACCATTATTATATATTTTCAAATCTGATAATATTACTAGTATTTGAATCGATATTTAGTATTTGAAAGATTATAGTTTGATAAGGGAACAAATTTGTTCTCTTCAGCTCCTGATATAGCTGTTTCTCAAAAAATTGCTTGTATCTTATCTCCCATGGGAGGAAGGAGGCGTTGAAGTGCAAGACTTGGACCATTTTCCCTCTGTTTCCGCTTAATGACTCCACTTCTTTTCAACTCTTCCCCTGACCAAATGTATGTTGTGTTACAGAATATTAGGTCCCCTGTCCCTTTTGGGCTGATTTGTCATGGTATAATTATGCATGAAGATTATAATATATTTCCTTTTTTCAACTTTTTTTTCTGATTGGTGTTTCCACAGTCGCGAATTTGGAATTTCTTATCTGTCGAAAAATTCTTATTTTAAATTACACAGTAACATGTACAACTAACGTGGAGCACTCATTCGCGAAGAAATAAAAAGAAAATAAGGTCTCTGTTAGATTGCTTGTCCTTCGAAGCAATTATTGTTTTAAATTTATTCCATTTTCTAATTGAAACGATACTAGTAGAAAAATATATAGTAGGGGGGAATAAACAATTGCAAACCTCCGTTACCTTATAAAGAGCAAAATAAAAGGCAAACATATAATAGCACAAATATTAGTTTAAAAAGATACACGTCTTGTGACTGGGGGGGGGGGGGGGGGGTAGTATGTGTGTCACTCTGTGTGAGGGTGTGTGTGTGTGTGTGTAGGAAACTTGTCAAGGTTAAACCATACTTCTGTCCAAGTCCTTTGAAAGTGGAGGGTAACCCCTAACCTCCCGACCCTCCCCTTTTCAAGCTGTTTTTTTACTTGAAAAACCCCGACTCAAACTAAAGATTTTTACTCATACTGACATCCTCCTAACAGTAAGAATTGTAGATAGAGTGGTGAAGTTATTTCATTAGTCCGTAACACAACTTAAGAAATGTCTTAGGATAAATTTAAGATAAGATTGTTTCGTGAAACAGCTGTGACAAATATTAGGAACTTCCTAAGTTATAACTTAGGCATATCTTAAGTTATGTCTTACGACATATCTTAGGAAACCTTTGTGAAACAGGCCCCTGGTAGAAAGTTGCGTGACTGAGGAAATTCGAGTCACAACTTTCACTCGTTTTATGACAAATATTGGAATTCAAAATTACCTACGAAAATATATGCTTGATTGATACAAAACATTATTTCCTTTTTTATCATTTTATGGAATTTTGCGTGCTAACAAATTAATGTACATCAGCTATTAATAACAGCTGATATAGTGTATATTTATCTCTTGTTTAGTAAAACAACTTTTTTTACCACTAAGGAAGAGTATTGTTGTAAATATTATTTAAATTCAAGACCTGTTTTTTTTATCATTCAAAAGTTGTGGATAAGAACCAGTTTCAACAATTAATTTTTTGAATTCTTCAGTAAAGAGAATATTGTCATGTGTATTTTACATGTGTATACTATAGGAAAAATGTACATATTTTCTACAATTATGTTGAAATTTAGCGTGCTTAGAAAGAAAAATATAAGGATGAAAAGAGATCAAATATACTACAGATTGAGGAAGTTTGAATATGTTTTCAGTAGAGAGATTGGGGTACTTTTTTCCACCTACGTATATATTAATTTGAATTGCGATGAGAAAAATATTATACAACTTTTCTTTTTATCATGTCTCACGTGCACTTCTGTAAATTAATTTAGTTTAGCTGATCCATTTAATGTCTCACTGTATTTTTGCCATAACTTTGCCAAAGCTAGTCCAAAATCCTCAGATCTTGTAATTTGCTGAATACCGAAAAGTAAAAGTTCCTGAAAAGTTTATGAGGGATGTGACATTTAAGTCCTATAAGTTTTACTGTGGTGACACTATGATATTTGACAACTGAGAGAAGACTACAGATTTGTATGTTTGATTTGCATTAATGTTAGAAACTGCAAGCTGTTAATACTAGAAATGCACCCCCTGCCCCAAATTTCTAAGAGAAAGTTAAATTTAAAATAGTTCATTGATACACTGTACATTAACATTACCAGTTTTGTGTTTTGTACACATCAATTTTTCAAATAACTTTTTCCCTAACAAATTAAGGTCATAGAAAAAAAATTCCATCCTTAATTAAAAGTAAAAATTTTTATTGCATTTTTTCATTTTATTTTCATTTTTCTAACCGACTGCTTAAATTTCGAGCTTTTATTTTTATTTTTATTTCGACCCCCCGACTCAAATTTCTGAAAAAAATTCCCGTAAAACAGAAAATAAAAAAATGTTGGCCTTACTGTGCAGTAAAGTCAGTGTTCAGAATTACTCAACCATAAAATGTATGACGTCACGTAGGGAAAGTGGTAAAAAGCCGAAAACACGTGCATATTGACGACGACATGTTTTTCAACACATCTCTTAGTACCATTTGCTGCACTTTAGTTAAACACATCGTTTTTCGGTATTTACAGACGATGTACATTTCTTGCAATCATGGTACGGTTGACGGAAGTTTCATGGGGTCTGGTTATTGCATTGCCCATTAAGTAAGGACAAAGGCAACAACAGGTTTCTGTGCAGTTTGTTGTGAATTTTTCCACCATAGAACGTCTTATCCATCGTCAAAAAGGGCCTAGAAAGGTTTTCAACCAACCGTGACAATGACTTTGACGCGTAACAGCTCCAAGATTGGGCTATTCATCCCGCCACCTGTATAATCCCATCGCATTACCCTAAAATTGCCATTATTACATTAGACTACAAGTAAAATTGATGCAAAGGATCAAATCGGCCGCAAACAAAATTTAGCATTTCAAAAAGTACTTTCCAAATTTTGAAAGCATCCATGCAAGGAAAGCACAAGATATTCGAAGCTGAAAGAGTGATCATTTTTATTTCAGACTGCCTACAAAGAAAAATAAATAAATAAATAATTTAAAAAAAATAAATTAGATAGAAATTTTAGTGCCTTTGCTCATCAGATTGATTCATCGATGTAATAAAGTCAATGATAAGTGATAAGAATTTATTGTCATCTAAATTATCCTGGATCTTTGTCACGTGATAATGCCCATGATTTCTGCAGAGTAGGCTATGCTGCACGGCGCGGTGCAAAATGTAGAAAAAATTATCCTTTTGTCATTCGCAGCTGTAGCATATTCAAAACAATTTTTACTAGTTGAACATCTATTCAATTATTATTCATCAAGCACCTTTACCACTTCATTATTATCCGGAAAATCATAACGATTTGCTTTCATATCTTACACACTCCCATGATGGAGAGTACCTATTGTAAACTTTTTTTATAATCATAAATTATCAATTATCTGATGAGAAATGATAATGAAATTGAAACATAATAACAACAATGAAGACTTAGTTTAAAGCAAGTTTTTAAAACATTTCACTCATGATTTTATACTTGTTATCATTTAAGAATTAATTTAATGAACTAATAAAGAAATAACGTCTCATTTCCCCAAGTGCACTTTCTAACACAACCACAAATAGATCGGCCGCTGCTGCGGCCGATAATGATAGTCGTTACATTCACCCCAAAACTGAAGGAGATCGATTTCGCGATTTTGGTTTGTGAACTCGTCAACTTTACGTTGGTGTTCTTCTCACTCGCGCACGCGTGCGTCGTTTGCCTATTTTCTTCGGCATGTTAACCCCCGTCCCAATGCTGCCATTGTTTGTCGACTTTCTCGCAAACTATCACATTCATCCACTTGACTGGTCTCCGTAAAGACCATCTTTTCCGCATCGAACATCTTTGGGACTACGTGGACGATAGAGTTCAAAGTGCCCAAGCTGGTCTCAATCAGCTTAGGCTGCCTTGTCGGAAGGGTTGAATCATATCCCTAGTAGAAGGATAAACACACTGATGAACTCCTTGCATGGGAGAATCAAGGCTGTGACAGATGCACGAGGGAGACATGTGACATAATGAGAATTTTCAATTTTCACTTTTGGGGGGTACTGTCATATGAGTTTGAATAGCTCATGAATTATTGGGGGAAATCAAATGAGATTTTGGTTACTTGTTTATTAAAGATGAAATTTAATGTTAGCTAGGAATACTGAAAAATATGTTTGAAAAATATAACCTTATTTCACCTAAAAAGTTTACCCTGCGTTTCTTTTTCCTTTCAGTATATATAATGACTTCATAGAAAAGCATATCGACAGAGCACGAAGTGCAAGGTCGATATGTTTTTCTGTGAAGTCGATATATCTATAGGTTGACCGAATGAAAGGGCAACATTTGATTTATTATTTTTTAGAGAGATTGACAAGACAAGATTTGAAAATAATAAAAACAAATCTTGAGTTTTCATACAGAGACCAAATTATAGTTACCTGTTTAATAATTTATGTCACTGTGTTACGTACCTTTATACTGATAGAGTATTTTAGGGAATGTACCAATTAATAAGGCTACAACTGGTTTATTATATTTTTTATCAATCTATGAAAAATAGATCTTATTAAATTTGCTTAACATAAAGCAGATCAATATTCAAGGCATTGTTACATCTTATTATTTATTACAGAACATCACAATTACAATTTTTAGAAACTGAAATATCGGGGGGGTCAGAAACATCAAGTCATATGAGCTTTGTAAACTCAACACTATTATTGTTTTATAGAAGATTATTTCCATTTTTAGAAACAGCAGGTCAATATATATATATATATATATATATATATATATATATATATATATATATATATATATATATATATATATATATATATATATATATATATATATAAATTTTCCTCTATTATTCCAAGCTCTCTGCTGATTTGCTTAAACGCGATCACATGATCAAGTATATAATATAGATATATAATATATATATATATATATATATATATATATATATATATATATATATATATATATATATATATATATATATATATATATATATATATATAAATTTTCCTCTATTATTCCAAGCTCTCTGCTGATTTGCTTAAACGCGATCACATGATCAAGTATATAATATAGATATATAATATATATATATATATATATATATATATATATATATATATATATATATATATATATATATATATATATATATATATAAATTTTCCTCTATTATTCCAAGCTCTCTGCTGATTTGCTTAAACGCGATCACATGATCAAGTATATAATATAGATATATAATATATATATATATATATATATATATATATATATATATATATATATATATATATATATATATTCACTTACAAAGTGAATTTCTCTGCGCTTTCTATATGAATATTTCTTCACTTAGGGCAGTTATAATATTAGTTTAAGAGTTAGTGTAGATTAAAATAAAATTAATTTCATTGCAATGTGTATCGGTGACGATCCTGTTGTAAAACTTATTTATGTCCAAATAACTGTATCTCACTTTTATTCTCAATGATCGTGTAATGTAGGGCGGCGCAAGAATATCATGGGCATTGAAAGAATGTTTTTTGACTTGCCTACATGGCCGAACGGTCTAGCGCGCTGTACCTGTACTGCTAGGAGACAGACTCCGTAGGTCGGGAGTTCAACCCTGGATGGGGACGGAAGTGGGTAACCTTATAAAGTGAATCTCTCTCTCTCTCTCTAGTCACCTTAGATATATCCTTTGTTTAACAGTTAAACATTTATCATCAAAGAAATTTTATCAAGGTTGGGTACGTGTAATCAATAAAAAGTGGCGTCACATTATACGTATTTCGGAAACAGAATCTACACATTACAACAGAATACGCCGGAAATGACATCAAAGACATTTTATTAATAGTAATAATTACGTGCCTGATTAACACTAATTCTCTCCATGAATGGATATATTTTTTTTATACTAATTACAATTTACAATCAGAGATCATGTGTTTCACTAATTTTATCCTTTTATTTTTTGTTGCCCTCACAGGAAATTAAAAATCAATCCAGGAAGAGTTCATAATTGGACTTTTTCATGCAACAATGGTTACATTAAAAGAATTTAATGAAAGCATGTTAAAATCAAATTCCGATTTTTTAAAAAAAACTATATCAACGTTTCTTAAGAGTAGCAGAATGGTATATATGTTCATTCGCTCATGTTTTCTAAAGTGGATTATTTTTGTGTTAATTAATAGTAAAAACATTGACAGGATGTTTTGAGCGACAATTAAGCCTTAGAATGGATCTTAGGAGTAAGATAACGTGCTACTTGATGAGAGATTACTCTTTTCAAAAACAACACATCGATCGAAGTGCTTACAATGTGTTACATACTCGTATGATGGAGATGTATGAAATTAAATATTACTCTCTGACAAATGTTTATCTATTACTCTGCCCCTCCCCTCTTTCGCATTTTTTTAACAGTTACGGTGACTTTTACGTTGATGTTGTTTACAGTTGCGACTATTGCCTTGTAGTTGTCTCAGTTTTCAACACTTCTGGCTATTATAACAGCGTGGTTGTCAATATCTGACATACTGTGTGGTTGTTTGCAGTTGTCTACAGTGACTCTTACGTTGTAGTTGTTTACAGTTGTGACTATTAGTCTATTACCTCGTGGTTTTCTCAGTTATCAACACTTCTGACTATTATGTTGTGGTTATCTAAAGCTATGTCTTACTGATTGGTTGTTTACAGTTGTGACTATTACCTCGCGGATTTCTCAGTTATCAACACTCTGACTATTATGGCATGGTTGTCTACTGCTATGTCTTACTGATTGGTTGGTTACAGTTGTGACTATTAGCCTATTACCTCGTGGATTTCTCAGTTATCAACACTCTGATTATTATGGCGTGGTTGACTACAGCTATGTCTTACTGATTGGTTGGTTACAGTTGTGACTATTAGCCTATTACCTCGTGGATTTCTCAGTTATCAACACTCTGATTATTATGGCGTGGTTGACTACAGCTATATCTTACTGATTGGTTGTTTTTAGTTGTGACTATTACCTCGTGGTTTTCTCAGTTATCGACACTCTGACAATTATGACGTAGTTGTCTACAGCTATGTCTTACTGATTGGTTATTTACAGTTGTGACTATTACCTCGTGGTTTTCTCAGTTATCAATACCCTGACTATTATGGCATTGTTGTCTGTATCTACTGATTGGCTGTTTACAGTTGTGACTATTACCTCGTGGTTTTCTCGGTTACCTTCACTCTGACTATTATGGCGTGGTTGTCTACAGCTATGTCTTACTGATTAGCTGTTTACAGTTGTGACTATTACCTCGTGGTTTTCTCGGTTACCTTCACTCTGACTATTATGGCGTGGTTGTCTACAGCTATGTCTTACTGATTGGCTGTTTACAACTGCCTATCGAGGTAAGATTTATCTACATGTACATAGCAAACTTTATGTACTGCTAGGTTTATAAAAGTAAACTGTCGCCCGCATGGTGCAGTGGTTAGAGTGTCTGCTCTAGAGTCGCGAAGTAAGGAGTTGATCCTTACGTCGCTGGTTCGAATCCCACTGTGGGACGTGGAGACCGGTCCTATAGATGAGACCGTATAAACCGAGGTCCCGTGTCGCAGTAGGTGCTGGCACGAAAAAGATCCCTCACTGCTCAATGGCCGTAAGTACCGAGTATAGGACAAAATTTGCAGCTCTCCACCGGCAAGTGGTGGCGTCTCCATATGAGTGAAAAATTCAGAGTGGACGTTATACAACATACAAACAAACAAAAATAAAAGTAAACGTCTGACCAGTTCAAATGATTACCAGAGTGTCCTATTTATTGATATTAAAAATAGTTAGTGAGTACAGTTTAATGGACAGGTTATATTTCAAACTGACATCATAAACATCATGCTATGTGACCCAGACAGTTTTAATGTATAGTTTAATTTTTACATAGGATATGTATAGAAACAAGTTAATTCAGACAATGTGTCTTCCGCTTAAGGGTAACATAAGTGGGTCAAGACTTTATAACGCAGATGTAGAAAGAAAAGAAGGATTGACCTTAACCTTTCACCTTTTATCCTAAACATTAATAGGGTCATTCACTCATTCTTAAGTTAGAATCATTACCTTTACTTTCATAGCAAAAACTCAAAATGAAGAAAGTTACCTTGTGGAAACTTCTTTATCAAATTATTTTATATTTAAATTTCTTCCCTTGGCCTAAGACCTTTTAACCTCAAAATCAATAGTTTACTCTCTAAGTCATATTGAGTTATGATTTAAAATGTCATTAAAAGAGCTCAAAGGGAAGTAAAGTTATCAAATGGAAGTCATTTCATGCACTTCATGATTATTTGTTTTTACCTTGACCTTTTGACCCCAAAAGAAAGGACTTTTTGAGCCATTATCCAGACACCTTTAGGTATTACACATATAGGTGACATACGGACGAAGGAACAGACCCTCGGTCTTAGAAAAAGCAGGGGTAGAAAAAATACATCAGTTTGAATATAGTAAAATAAAGTAAGCGTTTTTTTGTGATTTTTGAAATTGCAACATATGTCCAAAATTGCAATTTTAAATATACTTTGTAGAAGGTTTTCAATCTTTCTTTTATGTATATATAACAGTTGTATAATTAATACACACACTAGGGTGAACACAAAATAATTAATATTTGCCTCTGTTTTGAATTTGAATTTATGAAAATCAAAATTTAAAATAATGATACAATGACCAGGATTTTATGAATGGAAGTTTAAAAATACATTTTATTTGTGCTTTTCCAAAAGGCACTCCCATAAAGCAAAATAACATTTTTAAAAACTTCGAATGGATCTAAGTAAAGACAAGAACAGTTGATAGTAGTTGATTGTACTTACCTTCTACCTTGATGATTTCCAAAACAGACTGGAGCAAACACGGCCTCCGTATCAGATATTTATATCAACACTCATTATAATTTATTAAGACCGATTATTTCAATACATGCGTTCCCCAGTCGCAGAACTTAAATAGGACGTCAGAACTTTGAGCCTCAATTTTCAATATTCAAAATATATTCGATTAACCAATGATAGTGCGTCTCCATTATTGCGGGATGTCATAAAAAAGGTAGCTGTTTACAAGAAATCTCAGTACGCTTGTCACTAGTAAATTTAAGATTTATAGTAAATTTTAGTAAACCTCTTCAAAAAGGATACCGTTTTTAATGATTTGCCAGTGTGAGTTTTAACAAACTATATGGCTTCAATAATTGAAGTATTCCCTCCACAAGATGAGATATACTCGGTTTAACATGGTTTTCTGTCTCTAAGTCGCCCACAGGCCCGTAGAACGCGGGGGGGGGGGGGGGGCTACCCACTTTTTTCAGAGTATAGTATTTTGCTATTGTAAATTTTCAAAATTTTAAACTTTTTGATGTTGTAAGGTCGAGCACTGACAAATTCCAAGATATGGAGAGTAAATAACCTCTTTTTTTTCTTTTTTCTTTTTTTTTTTTGCTTGTCAGATAAGTTTGGGAAGTTGGCCCACCTTTTGGTAAGTTTATTTTTTTTCTGCTTGTCAGATTTTTTTTTTTGGAAGGTGCCCCCCCCCCCACTTTTGAAAACCGTTGTTACGGGCCTGGCCCAAATAACGCCAGTTCCATAACCCTCGAACCATATAACTGTATTGTAATAAGTTCAACCTTCAGTTGTTAAATGTGTGTCATAATCATGAAACAAAGGTCAAGGTCATTGGGCGATAAGATTGTAGATAAAATAAATTATTATCTGATTGAATAATTTCTATCTCTCTGATTGGCTGAGATTCAACAATGTAGAAAAAATACTACGTTATATTCACCTGCACGTGACCTTCCAGGTGAAAAGAAGGATTTATTTTCTCTACATTAGTCTTAAAATAGATCGGGAAATTCCAAATTGATAGAATTAGTTTTGAAAAGCTATTTCACTTGCTACCGACTTCCACTCGGGTGAACATAACGTCAGGGAATATATGATTTGGGGTGGGGGTTGGGTGCAGGGGATCTTCCTCCCCCTCCCCCAACATTTTTTTCCTAACGTAAATTTTTACTTAAATTTTAATTTAGACTAAAAATATTCATTGAAAGACTGGTCCACCACTAATGGACCTTATTCACCCCACCCCTGAAACAAAATTTGAAGTTAAAAGAATTCTCTTTTCGTGGGAGCTAATCAAATATTTTTCTTCAGCTGTCATGCTAACGCCCCCTCCCCCTCCCCATTCAAAATTTATTCTATAAAAGAGACTGACATAATATCTTTTTTTCTTGATTTGAAAAATTCCAAATTAATACAACTGATCATGTATATTTAACCCCGCTTCTCTCATTGCATTTAGCTTGGACCTCAGCAAATGTAAACAAGATGGCATGAACTGCTTAATGAGTTCGTATCATTTAATTATTGAGTCATATAACAAAACAATTATTGCTGTTTTTGAGGTCAATACGATGATTTAGCCATCTTCAAAGTACAATATATTCACCTTGCCCTTCTGGCTTGGTGAATATTGTACTCCTCGGGTGGCTAAGTCATCGTATTGACCTCAAAAACAGCAATAATTGTATACTTGTGCCCGGGCATAACTCTGGAACCCTTTATTAAAATGATTTCAAATTTTAGTTAGTACATGTAGTTGCCCTCAGTCAAACGTCAATATGTCACTTTGTAATGAGATAGTGAAATCCTGTCTGACCCAACATTTTTCAATGTTTGATTGGAATAAATTTAAATTTGAGTTATAATTATGTTCTAACTTATGACTTAAAGGTGTACTATGATATCATTTTAGGTTTCATATCTTTCAGGTCAAGATATTTTCAACGAAGTCATGATGATGGCCTGGGGTTTGATTGGGAAAGAAAGGGACGTTTATTAAAAAAGACAATAAATAGTTTCATTGTATAGTGTACAAAAAAGAGTATTAAATTTTTATCGATAGAATAAAAAATACGGGAAAAAATTTAAAAAAAAAAAAAAAAATTTCACCCTCTGCTAAAAAATAAATTTGGCAAAAACACGGACACCACTCTACTAAAAATTGACAAAACACGGATGCCAACCTTTATCAAAAATCATGAAAAGAGCATGGACCCCAGACTGCGGGTGAATGTTCTACATGTATGCAAAGTGTTCACATGGTGCTTGGAAGGTTAATTACGGAAAGACAGATAAATGTTAAGTTGGCTACAAGAGGTTCCTTTGAAAGTGTTGTGAAAAGTTTTTGAGACTAATTCACAGCTGTCGAAGTAAAAGAAAAAAGGTAAAAACAAAATCTATCTCTTTCCTAAACCCATGGTCCACAATAATTTTGCATATTTCTTTAGACGTGATAAAAACAAGAATAAAAACAAGAATATTGCTCAGATTCGTAAAAAAATCTCTAGATAGATTCTTTAGCAACAAATTTCTATGCAAGCGTGAAGATACGTGCATTATACAAAGATTTTATGAATAATAAATATCATTACAGAACATAATTATTAAAAAAAATGCATTTGCTTTACATGATGCGCACCTTTGTGAATATTTTAGATGTTTTTAAGCCATTCAAATTTGAATACTATTACAAAGCTGAAACATGGTATTATTGCATGTAATCATTTTTAAATATATTTAGTCAATAGCTAAATACATTTGGTTGGTTCCATAGGAGTGGAATTTTAATCTATTAACTAATTGAATGTCTCTTAAGAAAACAAAAAATATGCAAATGATGTGAATTATTTAATTCCTACTAATGTTTAGCATCTCAACAAGCCAGACAAGTTTATTGGTATTCTGTGTAAACTTATGTTTCGTAATATAATTGACATGACCTTGAACCTTTTTTCTGATTTTTAATATCTATCAGATTCAAAATGTAGATAGGATTTGTAGATCTGAAAAAATACTAAAGTGCTCATTTCAAATTCAATAAAGAAACCTTCATTTACTGCATGTTTAATATCCTTACAAATATGTTTTTGTTAAGATTCTTTAAAATATGAACATTTAAAGTGGATTACAATACAGTTTGTTGCAGATTTCCTAGACTCAAAAGCGTAAAATACAGAATTCTCATTTTCATCATCTCTTGAATTTGTCCTTTATGCAACACAGACCAATTTTTTAAAAAAAATGTTTATCATTAGTTATATTATTTATATTTATTAACTTAGAATCAGCGAGGTCGAACGATCCACATGGAAGATGGGATGCAAGCCAGGTCGGCGGTTAACACAACGCACAGGGCAACCTGATGAGACGGAGAAGGAAGAGGTTCACGACAAAAGAGCACGGGGACATAGTCTCCGTGTTTTAGGCAGTGATGAACTCCACACCAGAGATAAAACAATCAGCTACAGGAGAACAGCAATTAACAGTAAGAACACACTAACACACACGCAGATCACAGTTGGCGTTATAAGGAAGAGGAAAATAAACTGGTCAAAGAGTAGCAGTTAAAGTGACTGGGAACAACCTGACGCAAATGTGGATGCAGTTTTGAATTCAATAACAGAATACAAAAAAGGTCTTGACAGGTTTGGTTTTAGACTAAAAGGAAAAGTTTAGAGAGAGAGAGAGATACAGGAGAGAAGTGAAAATAACAAAGATGAGACGAGATCAGAGACATCTTCGATTACAAAAGGCAAAGAGGTAGAGAAAACAACACTACACAGTGAAGAGATTACATCAGGGAATGTCGTAAGATAGCAAGAAGAGCAAAGAAAAGCATGCGGAGAAGGAAGCAGCGTGATAGAGCAAGAACATGGTTGTTAGGAAATAAAGGATCTGGATCGTTGAGATCTACAAAGGAGGATGTGGGAGAGTACTTGAGGGAGATGTACAATGAACCACAGGAAGGAAAACTAGGGAATTTGGAGTATTTGGTACAATCTGACGAGCCATGCAAAACAACTCTTTAATGAATCACCATCGAAGGTAAAGAAAGATACTGTAATAAGCGTGATTTAGAAAGTCAGATCATTGTCAGCGCCAAATGGGGTGCAATTTAAAGTTCATAAGAACTGTCAAAGGTTAACAAGTCTGGAAACTGACTAGAGTTGTCTGGGGAGAGGCCAATTAGCAGATAGCCTGTACAAAGCAGAAAGCTGTTTTATTTCCAAAGAGAAGAAATCAGAAGTTCTACAACTGGCCATGGTAAGGACAATATCCCTCCTGAATGTAGAAGGCAAAATATACCCTGCAATTTTAGCCAGGAGAATGTCGGATTACATGTAAATGTTGGGAACCAATACACAATTATCGCTGTGTAGAATGGAAGAATAACAGGATTATAAGGATGTATTGAGCACACGATAATCCGCAAAACCAAAGAGGCTTAAGGGGAACTGACAATGATCTGGTTAGATTTAGCAAATATGTATGGGACAGTTCCCCCACAAGCTTGTTGAGATGATACTTTGAAGATAGCATGTACTGGAAAAGTCAAAGGCAATTATGAAAGACTACTGACCACCCCCAGATGAGATTTACAACAGGACGACAATGCTTACACCTCACAAAAATATTAACTGCTTTAAAGGAGATACTTCAGACGCAGTGTTCTACTTTTTTTTTTTTTACAATTGGTGTAAATCAGATGTGGATACTCAGTATCTCCAAAGAACTTTTGAAAATTCAAAATCACCACATTTTTCAAAAGTCAGTAACATCAAAACGTACAACTTTTCTACACAGTTTACAACCACTCTTCACGATAAATTAAAAACTTTTTTTGATATCATAGACAACTGCTTCCTTAATAAAAAAAAAGGAACTCGAAAATTTTTATATCTTGTGATTGGTCATCAATAAAATTATTTTGTTAAAAATCACTCTGATTCTACACACAAGTACCCTAAAGTTGATAAAAGGATGCTGGAGTTCCTCATTGACAACGTCTATGTAAATCTCGGAGATCAGGTCTTCCAACAAACTGTTGGAATGCCTATGGGCACTAATTGTGTTCCTTTATTAGCCGACGTGTTTTTTTTATTACTTTGAAGAAGAAATAATTCAAAAACTTCTACATGAGAAGAAGAAAACATTTGTTGTGACTTTCAATTCCACATTCAGACATATCGAAGACGTTTTATCACTTAACAATAGCTACTTCCATTCATATGACGACTCGATATATCCCAGTGAACGCGAAATAAAGGATACTGCAGAGTCTGCCACATGTTTGACTGACTTTAGATTATAAGGGCCAACTATCAATTAAATTATGTGACAAACGAGATGCCCCCGCTTTTCCAAAGTCAATTTTCCATATTTATATTGTAATATTCTGCTATTAACTGCATATGGTGTTTACGTCTCCCAACTTATTCGATACTCAAGAGCATGCATAGAGTACATTCAATTTTTGAACCAAGGCAGACTACTGACAGATAAGTTGACGTTACATGGATTTCAAAAACCTCTTTTAAAGTGAGCATTACGGAAATTCTAGGATCGTTATAATGACCTTTCTAGCAAATATAACCAAACACTACTGTGTAGTATTTTGGCTGACGTGATTCATACCAATTGTTAGGCCTTTGTTTTTATACTCAGTTTGACTACGGAATATTCCTTCTACCTGATCAATACACTGGGCTCACTACGGGTGTGACCGGTCGACAGGGGATGCTTACTCCTCTTAGGCACCTGATCCCACCTCTGGGATTTCCGTGGTCCATGTTTTATGCCGTATTGAGAGATTTGTAGTGTTTGTAGAATTTTTTTTTTGAGATCGATCACTGTTCGTAATCTTTACTTTTACATTAGAAGAGCAGATGGCCATGGATGTAGTCAAAAGTGCTCCGATCACCTTGGATAATTTTTATGGATGTCAGGACAATTATGACAAGTCAGTTATTGAAGCCAAATGGATCACTACAAGACTTAGCTACAGATCAGTAGCTCGCTGGTCTGAAAAAAAAAATTGGGATGGAGGACCAGGGAGCTACAGTGCCACCCATTGAAAAAAGTGTGTATTTATTGCGCACAAAAATCAGTTTACGATGTCCTTCAAAGCTCATTTAATCTTGCAACATGGGGATCGACAGATGATTCAAAGTGTGTCCTCTGTAGTAAACCAGCCAACATGGAGACATGTCAACCTTCTCATAGACTTTTACAGATGGAAGGTACACTAGAGATGATACAGTACTAGTCAGTATAGCTGACACTTTGGAGAGAAATACCAAAAAGCCAAAGAAGAGAGAAAGCATGAAATTCGTCAATTTTGTATAAGGAAGGGACAAAGAGTTAGTGTTGAAGGAAGTCGTTTGTTGGCAACAGCAACAGATTGGCAGATGCGGGTAGACCTGAGAGAATTTCCACTTGAAATCGCAGTCCCAAACAAGAGGTCCGACAAGTAGTTATCTGGTCAGAGGCAACAAGGCAAACATTTTTTTTTAAATTGGCAGTGCCATAGGAAGACAAAATGGAGGATGCATGCAAGCGGGAAAAAAACTGAAGTATGAAGATCTTGTGAAGGACTGTCAGGTAAATAGACAGACAGTTTTGTTTTTGTAGTAGATATTGGATTCAGAGGTTGTGTGGGACAGTCCATGTATGTGTAGAGGACCATTGGTATACCTTGGGCAGAGAGGAAGAAACTGATAGAAAGTCCGTGTAGGGAGGCAGAGAGAGCATCCTTGTGTTTTACAAATGGTGAAAAGACAAGTGGAAAGAAAGTTGATAAGCAGTGATGGAGAGCCAAATAGTTCCGGCCGGGAACCTGATCACCTCAGTCGGCGCTCTGGAGGCTGTCGTGGACAGCGCCGAAACAATCAATCTGAGACAGAGCCACGCATCTTTTCTATCACAGGCATGTAGCAACAGGGGCCAGGAGGTGTGGCCTGCCCCCCCCACTTTTTTCCAAAGACTTTTTTTTTACTATTTGAATTGTTAATTGAAAGGCCGTTTGCCCCCCCCCCCCTTTTGTTGTAGAATAGTCAAATAAGGGCTTTGTAGTAAGTATGAATAAAATTTGGTACTGAAAGAAGTTTGGAACCTAACCCCCCCCCCCCCCCCCACCCCCCACCACGAAATAGGATTTTCGAGTTCGGACAATTATCAATTTTTCTTCTTTTTTTTTTTTTGCTTGTCAAGTCTTTTTCAGGTAGGTTGAAATGTTTTTCTCTGGCTTCTACCCCCCCCCCCCTTTCAAAAACGATGCTACGTCCCTGTACACAGGTAAAATTGCAATGTGTGTTTAACATATGTTGAACATACGTTGCAATTTTACCTGTATACCAAGATGTATATCGGTTCATAAAACTCTGTATCTTAAAAAAATTCAAATACGTCTACTTAGCTACAATTTATTTTTAAGTGTACAAAAGTCAATACTTCTTCAGACATCATAATATTAATTCTATATATTACTCATTTACTAGATGACAATTTTTTTTTATTACTTATGGCTAGATTTGTTTGGATAATTTGTCTTTTAAAATATGACGACGAATATATGTGGCGACAATAATGGAATTATAGTTTGATAAAATAATGGGCCTTGCCACCTCACAAAAAGGAGATAATCAACAAAAAGCAAAATTAGGGTGGGGTCATTTAAAGAACCACTGGGTCAAAAAAGTTGAAACTTACTTGAAAGCTTTCCGACATAGTGTACATGTAATTTCGAGTTTGTTCAAATCATGGCCACTGGGGTAACGTAGGGCCACAGTTATGTTATGAGCAGGAATTCTTTACAGGGATATTCAGGAAAATGTCTCTAAAAATGTTCATCTCAAGAACCACTGCATAATGATTACTCTTAAGAATCTTTTTTTTTTCTGAAGAACAGCAGAGATAGAATATAATTCTTATTTTTTATGGAAGCTTCACCAGATAGTGCATATTTAAATTTAATAAAACCATAGTTTAGGGCTTTTGTTGGACCACAATAAGAGATCAAATATTCATTGGGAGCATATAGGAAAGATACTTTAAAAATCCTCAATTTAAAAACAGCAATTTAACAATTACTCATAATTATATGCATTCCTAATAACATTTCTTTAATGAAAACTTACAAACTTCATTGAACTACTTTGAAATAAAAGGACATAAATTGGGGCATAAAGTCATTATAGTATATTTATTTACACGTTATAATGACTGATAGCATATTGGAGTATCAAGTCAAATGAAATACAAAGACAACGGTCTGTAATCAAGCTCAAAAGTTCATTTAGAACAATACCAATTAGGAGCAGAGCAAACATGTACCTCTAAAAACATCAGAGGTGGAATCACTTTCCATGAAGAAGTAAGCATCCCCCGACAACCAGTCAAACTCGCAGTATGTTCCTTGTCACAATCCGAAGATAGCTCATTGTCAAAATAATGGCTTAACAATTTGTATATTGTGTATGCTAACAAGGTCATTGTATCGACCATAAAATTTGAGAATTGTTGACTTTAAGCGAGACATTTGATATCCTTGTATCATCAGCTTCTTTGTCGATAGCTTGCCATGTTTTAGATATTGTTCGTACGTTGAACATGCTCTTGTGTATCCAATCAACTGGGAGACATAAACTCCATATGCAGGTGATAATGATACATAAGGGAGGTTGACGATAAAAAAGTTGAAGTCATCACGTTTGTTATGAAGTTTGTTAATTTGCAAATAAATTTCTTTCTCTAATAAAATATCCAAAAAGAAACAGATGTGTCAGACTCTGTTGTATATTTTATTTGGAGTTCAAAGAGATATTTTGAATCAATGTAGAAATAAGTCGATACATCTGTATGTCGAATTGAAGGCCAAAATACTGTCAGTTCTGTTAGGGATATTGTCCAAATATTTCTCCATTTCCTAAAAGTAATGAAGACGAGAAGGGCAAAGGCACATTGAGGAAGAGACAGTTCCTCTTACCAAGTATAATTTTGAAGATTTCCGACAAAGCATTCACATATGTTTTGCTTGCTCTAGTCCAGTGGTTTTTGAGGTTTTTAAATGACATACTTTTTTCTTACCAGTATTATCTCCCCCTGGGCATAACCCTTCAACTGGATCTCATTATTTTAAATATGCTAGGCCCAGTGGTTTTAAAGAACAAGTCGAAAATATTTAAAAATTATAAGAACGGACAAACAAAGCTCGTCTAGAAAAACTAAGTGTTGAGTCTGTGGTTCAGCTGAGCTGACCCCCCCCCCCCCCCCCCCCCCCCCCGAAAAAAAAAATTCAAGGTCATCTGGAATTATTAGCCAAATTCAGGCTTAGTCAAAAAGCTCTCGCCAATAAGAATTCATCTGATATTTGAAAAAAAGGAGCAAAGGATATGACAAATAGACTAAAAATTTTATTCAATTTTTTTCTTAAACTTATGATTTTAATAGTCTATACATAAAATTTTAACATAAAACACAACCAGTATATTAACAATTTGGTGAGCTTAAATCACACTCTCATACAATGATAAGTAACAGTGACAAACAATATAACCATTTTGTCAATCATTAAATAATTCATTACTCTTTCTCATATTTACACTCTCCAGACATTATATTATAGCATACTGTAACAAAACATACTCTTTTTAAATTAAAAATGAATGGATATTAGCATAGAGATCTGATATAAAACTTAACCAATATGAATAATAGCACTTCTTAAAAGTAGAACTGAATAGAAATGAACACACACACACACACCCAGGCATACATGTATATATATTATATATCAAACTCTCGGGCTATAATTTTCACTTATTTGTTTAATAAAAAATGCATTAACTGTTATATGAAAAATTTGCTGTATTAATTCATAGGACTATATTCAGAAATGGCTAATAACTGCCCCCCCCCCCCCCCCAAATGGACTTGGAGAGGGAAATCTTAAATTATATTCTAGGTCAGGAGCATATATGCAGACTTCAAAGCATGAGACATTTGCATCCACTGTAGTGTCCTAAATTAGAGATAATGTCATAAAAATTATTTAAATTCAACTTTTCAATGATTCCGAGAGAAAAAGGCCTAGCATATTTTACATTGATAATTCAACTGGAAAATATCCAGTTGCAGTTTGCTCAGACTTGTCTTTTGATATAATGTGTAAAATGATAATATCAATGAAATATGTGAAAATAGTTTCTGAGCAAGTTTGCACTCTATAACAAGAGGCCCATGGGCCACATCGCTCACCTGAGCACATTGGCAAGGCAAAAGCACAAATCAGTTCAGTATTGAAAAGATTACCGGGGGGGGGGGGGGGGGGGGGGGGGGGGGCTTGAATTTTAAACTACCTGATGATGCTTCCATGTCAATATATAATTTGTTTTAACAAATGGCTTTGTTGTACTTGAGAAGATTGTTAAAAAAAATTCCCATATATTCCTCTGTCAAAATTTGATCCCCCATTGTGGCTCCTCCCTATCCCAGGGGTCATCATTTGAACAAACTTGAATCTACACTACCTGAGGATGCTTCCATATCAATATGACTAAACATAGCTTTTCTGTTCTTGAGAAGAAATTTTTTTCAATATGTTCCTATGTAAAACTTTTGATCCCCTTATTGGGCCCCACCCTACCCTCGGGGGTCATCATTTAAACAAAATTGAATTTACACTACCTGAGGATGATTCCATATCAAAATGACTAAACATGATTTTCAGTTCTTGAGAAGAAGATATTTTCCTATATGTTCCTATGTAAAATTTTCGATCCCCCATTATGGCCCATCCCTATCCCCTGGGGTCATCATTTTAACAAACTTGAATCTACACTACCTGAGGATGCTTCCATATCAAAATGACTAATCATGGCTTTGCAGTTCTTCATCAGAACATATCTTCCTATATATTTCTATGTAAAATTTTGATCCTCCATTGTGGCCCCGCCCTACCCCCGGGGGTCATGATTTGAACAAACTTGAATCTACACTACCTGAGGATACTTCCACATAAATATGATCAACCAGGGCTTTGCTGTTCCTGAGAAGAAGACTTTTAAAGATTTTTCCTATATATTTCTATGTAAAACTTTGATCCTCCATTGTGGCCCCGCCCTACCCCCGGGGGTCATGATTTGAACAAACTTGAATCTACACTACCTGAGGATGCTTTCATATAAAAATGACCAATTAGGGCTTTGCTGTTCTTGAGAAGAAGATTTTTAAAGGTTTTTCCTATATATTTCTATGTAAAACTTTGATCCTCCATTGTGGCCCTGCCCTACCCCCAGGGGTCATGATTTGGACAAACTTGAATCTACACTACCTGAGGATGCTTCCATATAAATATGACCAATTAGGGCTTTGCTGTTCTTGAGAAGAAGATTTTTAAAGGTTTTTCCTATATATTTCTATGTAAAACTTTGATCCTCCATTGTGGCCCCGCCCTACCCCCGGGGGTCATGATTTGAACAAACTTGAATCTACACTACCTGAGGATGCTTCCATATAAATATGACTCATCATGGCTTTGCTGTTATTGAGAAGAAGATTTTTAAAGATTTTTCCTATATATTTCTATGTAAAACTTTGATCCTCCATTGTGGCCCCGCCCTACCCCTAGGGGTCATGATTTGGACAAACTTGAATCTACACTACCTGAGGATGCTTCCATATAAATATGACTCATCATGGCTTTGCTGTTCTTGAGAAGAAGATTTTTAAAGGTCTTTCCTATATATTTCTATGTAAAACTTTGATCCTCCACTGTGACCCCGCCCTACCCCCGGGGGTCATGATTTGAACAAACTTGAATCTACACTACCTGAGGATGCTTCCACATGAGTTTCATCTTCCCTGGCTTTGTGGTTCTTGAGAAGAAGATTTTTAAAAGATGCTACTAATTTTTCACTAATTCTTCATTATCTCCCCTTGAAAGAGGGCGTGGCCCTTCATTTGAACAAACTTGAATCCCCTTCACCCAAGGATACTTTGTGGCAAGTTTGGTTGAAAATGGCCCAGTGGTTCTTGAGAAGAAGTCGAAAATGTGAAAAGTTTACAGACGGACGGACGGACAGACAGACAGACAGACAGACAGACGGACAGACGGACTACAGACAAAATGTGATCAGAAAAGCTCACTTGAGCCTTCGGCTCAGGTGAGCTAAAAATTGAACTCAAAATGAACAATATTGTGCATTTTTGTCTTTAAAAAAAGGAAATCCCAATAGTTTATGACATCACAGAGACCAAAAATGCCAATATTTTTCTCCCAATCAAAAATGCATTTTGTAAATTCAGTTGTATTTTTTAAAATATGTAGAATTGTGCACACACTTCAAGAGATTTTAAAAATTTGACTTTTATGGGGGGCAGGGATATGCATTTATTGTGTAAAGTTCTTTGACTAATAATTTTTAGATTTTCTGTAGTTTTCAAGGCACAGAGTGAAACTTTACTCAATGTAAGATACATTTCTAACAATTTGCAATATTATACAGGTGAGATATCCTTAAAGCTCTGTACATGTTAAGAATATAACTACTCACTAAAGAGTTCCAATTCCTTTGTATTTTTATGCAGTTAGAGTGATCTGCCCCTAGATTTAAAATGAAATAAATTGAAATCTACAGAATATTTCTCAATTTGTAATCAACATTTCATTAGGAATTAATGAATTATTTGGACCTTTTCTTTGCATGTACTTTTCCAGTGAGCAACAATGGTTTTATATTCACCAATACTTCATTGTCTTTGAACATTATGCCTAGTACCCTATGTTGAAGATGAAATAGATTAACTCAATATTTACATCTTTGTACAAAATATTTCTTCACTGCCCAGAAAACATTTCTCATGAGTGTAAAGAGGGTCCTCAAATTAAGTCCTCTTTAAGCAGCCATTTTGGGGAAAAAATCATATTAGAACACACAAAACCATTCTTTATGACTTGATCAAAAATTAATTGTAGTTTTCTGGAAGGATGAATAATGCTGAATATTCTTAAACTTTCACAGATTCAAGAAACCAGTTACAAACAAGATTTGTGTCTATCTGCTGGGCCTATGTAGTGATCACATCAAACACAAATGATGAGGACTTTAAGAATAAATGGTAGCAACTTATAATCAAAGATTTGTATCCCTGATACATGAATAAAAGTTTGACTTCTGGCACTTTTCTCTGTCAAAACCAGCATATTAAAAATTTTAAAAATAATAAAATGCAAAAGATTAGGGAAAAAAATTTCAAAAAGGAATATTTCAGGGATAAAAAAAATTATGAAAACTTCAAACTTAAAGCTTTGCAAAAGCATTTCTATGTGGAAGACTCTTCATGTTTAGTCTCTATACTACTAGATGTCTTGTGTGATTTCCCCACTTTGCAATTTCAAGCTTTAAAAAAAAATCCAAAAAAAAGCATCTTCGCTAGCCAAGGGCTTCTGATACGCTACTCTCCTCATAAGCCCTTGGCATACGGTGTTAAAAAAAGTTGGGATTTTTTTCTCAAGTTGTGATTGGAGTTGATCGACATCGTTCGACCAATCAGCAGTTGTTTTTTGTAAATGACGATATTTGCGTTCGGGATATATCTTGACTCTTTAATATCGGTAATGTAAAACGCAAGTAAACAATGATCCGTAAGATAACATGCCATTCTATGAATAGCAATATGGTGTCATCCAATTTCTTCAGCAACGTGGAAAATATGTAATTAAGAATCCATACTGAAGATGTAGATTTGCATTTTTACATGTTTGAATAACAAATTAACATAACTCAATACCTTCTTGTTAATTATTCTTTAAAAACATTTTTTTTTAAATACGCTTTTTATTTCTGTCGATGACGCAATCTGTGCATACCAGTAACCTGGTAAGAATCATGATCACGTGACAAAAACAATCCCGTCTTTTGTCAGCACCGTATGCCAAGGTTTATGAGGAGAGTAGCGTATCAGAAACCCTTGGCTAGCGAAGATGAAAAAAAAGTTGCTGATAGAAAGACTTTATTTCTCAAAAATTGTATTGTTTTTCTATGGAAAAAAGCATATGTCTTCAACAGCATGTTCTTTAATATATACTAGTAATTAATTTGTAAATCTTGAAAAGATACAATGCACCTTTCTGTACACATCTAAAAAAGTATGTACGGTACAATTAATGACTACTCCCTGACTAGATTTATACACTTCTTTGCCATTTTGTGATATGAAGATCTATAATCTTCCTTATTTTTATACATATAATTCAAAAATTCAAAAAAAAATCATGAAAGAGTTGAAATCTATCTGCAGAAATTCAAATTACAGAGTATGATTCATAACAATCAATCTCAAAAAGTAAACTAGAATTAATTCCTACAGGAAGGAAACCCTCTTCTAATTAAAAAAAAAAAGGTAAATTTATTACAATATATTCAAACAGCTTTTTAAGCAAATTTAAGATATATAATATACGGGGCAAAATTTGAGAAAATGAAAAACCATAGTTATTCAGAGTTATTCTTCTTAGCCAATGGGAAAAAGAATCAACTTTACTCCCCACCCGAGGATGACAGCAACTTTTGTGGCCTTCTTTTACATGGAAATATTTTTTGTCATTATCCATTTATTTCGTTTTATATTTAAGGAGAATATAAATCTCCATAGTTCCAAAACAAAAATTATTTTCAAACTTACAAATTGTGAATAATGGTTGATTTCCAGTAATTTGAGAATAAGAGCATTCAACGATACCCTCCTCCCTAACAACAGAAAATGAACAACACAACACACATGTGAAGTTTGCATAAAGCTCAGGTTGTTTTCCTTTAAAGATTGAAAATACCACTTATTACCTTTGATTTACAGAATTACAATTGCAGAAGCACCAATTTAAGTGGTAACGAATCTTTAATAAAAAAGATTGCAAAAGCAATGATGGCCTAGCTATTATTATAAAACGCAGATATGTACCGGTACAACTAAGTTGAGCAAAACATGGCTGTTTCCCTTAAAAATGATATTATTTTCAAAAGCCTGCATATATATGTAAAGCAGAAGGATTTCTTTCATCAAACTGTTCTCAATTTGAGGAAAAATGAGAAATGCAAATATTTCATGTATTCATAATGAACTAGCATTATCAAACATCCAGTTATGCAGTGGATTATTTTAAACATGGTGAGATGTGTGTAAAAACAGAAGTCGAGACATTTGTTTGCTGCTAAACATTAGCAAGATAGGAAGTTTAATGACTTTGGTTCATCGAACCCTTTATAGGCACAATATTTAAAGCTGTATCTTTGCTTTAAAAAATCATTTATAAAGGCCATTGGATTTCGAAATTTGCAAAATCCAAAAATTTACAAAATATTTGAAATATTATCTTTGTTTCTATTTTGGAATTCCTCTAGACCTGTTCATTAAAAAATAAATGATTCTCCCCCCATCAATAACGTTAACATCTGTGTTTGATCAATCGATCACAAAGAAATACGGGGTTCTCTAGCACTTAAATAACGAGATTTCATGCAGGGATAAATGCTGTTGGTCTATCTTATTTACATGAAATAAATATCACATGATTATACACTCGTATCTTCTCCCTTAGTAACCTTGAGCTGAATAGTCAGATTAATCTCAACATGTGCATCTGGGCCGGATCACTGTATGCACTGACCTTTGACCCTCCCTCCACTAGAGCCATATAAAGACCAGGTCTGTCCATTCATGACCCTTAGGTTTCCTGGTTAACACAACTTCTTTTTATCTCTGCTCAACAGAGCTCAAAAAGATCATGTGGATTTTACTTCTCAAAGGGAAGTAACTCATGTCTAGTCTTATGCCACAACTATAATGGCCACGGGAGATCATTAAAGTCAATAGGTCCTCCTAAACCTGCATCTGCTTCTAACAAACTCATTATTATTGACATCGCTGCTTCGTCATTTCCTTGTTCATTGCTTTGTCCTGCCTCGTTCTCCGTGGATTCCTGTTCTGCGATCACTCCTTCAATCAGATTTGTCTCCGCTGACGTGCTGGCCACTGCACCCGCTACAACAAATAAAGTGAAAATGTTGAAATCTTTTTTGTAACATTGTTACATGTAAAAGTACTCTTTTAACATTTTTGCATTTTCATCAGTAGCTAACAGTGTAGATGACATTAATATATTTATTGTAACATTTTTAACAAAATCTATTCATTTATTAAAGAATTTCACACAGAAAGAATGATTTTTCAAATCAATGAAAACAATAAATTCTGTCAGCATTTAAACAAATTTAATGTTCAGTAAAAAGCTTACTGCATTGTTCACAAAAAACCTTAATTCAGACAGAGTTTTATTTTTATAACAAACCTGTGGTAGGTGATTGTGTGGGGACCGTCAGACCATTTTTCCGCGTGGCGGCTACCTGATTTGCCAAGGTTGCCGCAACTTCACTAGGCACGACCACCTCTGTTGCCGTAGCAACTGGAGGATCCGTACAAGGAACTACAAAGGATTTTGATGTTAATTTAACTGTCAAGGAACAAGACAGTGACACGATTTAGTGAGAGGGAAGATTAAGCTTAACTGCATGTAATTCAGAAGTTGACGAAAGACAAGATTATTACCTGGGACTTTGACGGCTAGACCATTAGACAAACCAAAATGTCTTCCCTGTAAAAAGGAAAAAAAAAGTAACACCTGAATTTCAACAAGAGGCCCAAGGGCCACATCGCTCACCTGAGCACTGTGGCTAGGAAAAAAGGAAAAATCAGTTTAGTATTGAAAAGCTTAAATGCATAAGTGGTCCCAACCTACCCTAAAAATGGAGTGGGGGGGGGGTGGGGGGTGGGGGGTGGTCGTCATGATTTGAACAAACTTGAATCTACACTATCTGAGGATGCTTCCGTATAAATATGACAAACCGTGGCTTTGCTGTTCTTGAGATTTTTAAAGATTTTTCCTATATATTCCTATGTAAAACTTTGATCGTCCATTGTGGCCCCACCCTACCCCCAGGGGTCATAATTTTAACAAACTTGAATCTACACCACCTGAGGATGCTTCCACATAAATATGACCAATCATAGCTTTGCTGTTCTTGAGAAGAAGATTTTTGAAGATTTTTCCTATGTACACCTATGTTAAACATTGATCGTCCAATGTGGCCCCACCCTACCCCTGGGGGTCATGATTTGAACAAACTTGAATCTACACCACCTAAGGATGCTTCCACTTAAATATGACTAATCATAGCTTTTCTGTTCTTGAGAAGAAGATTTTTGAAGATTTTTCCTATATATTCCTATGTAAAACTTTGATCGTCCAATGTGGCCCCACCCTACCCCCGGGGGTCATGATTTGTACAAACTTGAATCTACACCACCTGAGGATGCTTTCAAATAAATATGACCAATCATAGCTTTGCTGTTCTTGAGAAGAAGATTTTTAAAGATTTTTCCTATATATTCCTATGTAAAACTTTGATCGTCCATTGTGGCCCCACCCTATCCCCGGGGGTCATGATTTGAACAAACTTGAATCTACACTACCTGACAATAATTCCACATGAGTTTCATCTTTCCTGGCCCACTGGTTCTTGAGAAGAAGATTTTTCAATAATGCCATTAATTTTTTGCTATTTCGTAATTATCTCCCCTTGGAGGAGGGCGTGGCCCTTCATTTGAACAAACTTGAAACCCCTTCACCCAAGGATACTTTGTGCCAAGTTTGATTGAAATTGGCCCAGTAGTTCTGGAGAAGAAGATGAAAATGTGAAAAGTTTACGACAACAACGACGCCGACGACGCCAACGCCGACGACAGACAACGGACAAATTTTGATCAGAAAAGCTCACTTGAGCCTTCAGCTCAGGTGAGCTAATAAAAAGCTTTTAGGACACTGTGCTCATATGCACCATGACCCTACTTTTACATTTCTAGATTAACTCATGTACCCCTTGAATATAGCTCTATTTTGAGCAAACTTGAACTAATTTATATCAATTTTTAAAAAAAAATCTTGAAGTTGAGGTTGATTCAACAATGACATTATTTGTAACTGTTCAAATTTTAGGTTGTGAAATATTTGAAGCACTGTTTTCTTCCCCTTAATCTTCATTATTCTTTTACTTTAAACCAACAAGTATTAATTTTCTATATAGAAAAAAGCAACAATCATCACCATACATACAATATCAGCATGTATATTTCAGGACAAATATAGCCTCCTAAAGCCTATGTCTAATGTACTTTCAACCAACACAATATCTTTATTAACCAACATGTAGTTTTGTATATAAAAGCTATTATACTATTTAAATCTCACGTGGAACTACCTATATTAAAATTTGCAGACAAAAGCTATATTTCATATACAACTGCCAACATGTAGATTTGTAGATAATAGATATATTTCATGTACGACTATTTACATGTAAGTCTGTAGACAATAGCTATAAAATACATGTATCTCATGTTCTTAGAGATGCCACCAGTCAACCTAAGCATAAACATTTAACATCTAGTTAGTAGCTGTAAAATTCATTGATGGGAATTGTGGACAGTTTAGATGTACATATAATTCTGGCAAACTGAGCATTACCATGCGAGTATTCCAAAACCTCTGACTGATCTAAATAAAAGTTGAGTTAGTACCCATAAGCATCTTTATATTAAAAAGTGAAGAGGTAAAAATTTGTAATTTCACTTCTGCAGCTGCTCTGCTGTGGTACTTACAGGTATGGTAGCCGTGCTCGCCACAGGTACGGAATTAGTACTGTCTGCTAGCGTGGTATTGAAGCCTCTGAAAATAAAACAGAGATTTATGAACAGTGTAAAATTACCAACTTTTACATTATTCTTTCTATTACAAAATACTGGTAACATAACTGATCATTTCTATTTCAGTATCAATAAAAATAAACACAATAGCCATTTTAATTAAAAAAAAAATCTAATTTTAAAATATTTTGTTTTGTGGAGACATGCAACACAAAAGACATTTTAATGAGAATCAGTGGCTCTTTTGTTAATTAAAAAAAAGCCTATGGTTGCCATGGAAACAAGGACATTTTAGTCTAATAATTCCAATACCACAGCACATGTCAAGGATATCTATACAACTGGTTATACAACCACTCCTGTGGATAATTAACAACCAAATCAAGCATTTTTATAGCTGTAGTAAGAGGAAGTTTATTACATCAAGGGTAGGTGGAATGGTTCCTAAGAAGAAATCAAATGAGAACATAAACTTTCTTTTCAGGGTTTCATAACCTATATTTACATGAACTTTGATGGTGCATTGATTAATTTTTAGTTACATCTTTTTTCAAAACAACAATGTTCTTAATCAAAACTTTGAACTCAACTGAAAAAAATCCAGTCATAATCATGGCAACACTTAGACCAAGAAAAATTAATTAATAGTTTCTAAAGCCAAAAAATCCAAAATTAAATGCAGCAGGCAGTTCTTTTTTTTTTTTTTTTTTTTATTTTGGAAGCAGGTGTTGCACCTTTTTTCATGTCAGTCATTCAACAAAATGATGACTTCAACTGATTCTTACTTTTTCTCTTCTCTTACATTAATTATAATATGTAATCAACTTTAAATAATGTTATTCCAAACATTTGTTTAAAAGTTAATTCATAAAATACTGTATTAACAAGAAATATATTGTTCATCTAATAAAAACGTCTATCTATTAGCATTCATGAACAAGAGGCCCATGGGCCACATCGCTCACCTGAGCACATTGGCTAGGAAAAAAAGCAAAAATCAGTACAGTATTGAAAAGTTTACAGGGGGGGGGGGGGGGGGGGGTGAGGAATTTTAAACTACCTGATGTTGCTTTCATATCAATATAACAAATGGCTTTGTTGTTCTTGAGCAGCAGATTTTTTTCCCATATATTCATTTGTAAAAATTTGATCCCCCATTGTGGCCCCACCCAACCCCGGGGGCCCTCATTTGAACAAATTTCATTCTACACTACCCAAAGATGCCTCCATATCAATTTGACTAATCATGGCTTTTCTGTTCTTGAGAAAAAGACTTTTTCCTATATATAACTCTGTAAACTTTGATCACCCATTGTGGCCCCAACCTATCCCCGGGGTAATGATTTGAACAAACTTGAATCTTCATTATCTGAGGATGCTTCCATATAAATATGACCAATCATGGCTTTACTGTTCTTAAGGTATGTCACTCGTCAGCCTTTTAGAAAATTTCAGTCAGAACCTCTTACTTAAAAACTATTTATTACAATTCAATCTTTATAACATATTTAAATTAAACAATGTAAAATGTTCAACATTCAATTAAAAAACTGCTCAAAAATTCACAAAGAAGCAAGATTTATAAGGGACTATTTCTTGTGGCGGGAGGATATTTAGCAGAAAATTCTGCAAATCTACACATTTATTAAATTTAATATCTTGGAACTTTAGCCTCACATACTTTTACTCAGAGAATATTTTCCGTTATGATATGCCTGGAATATTAAATATACGTCTCAATTTATATTTTTATAACAAAATTTACACCTTCACTCATCAAACATTGCCAAGAAATGAAGATATATTAAGGAAGTCGAGATAAAATTTACACAGTTTTTTGCCTGAAAATCGCATATTTTGACCAATATTTCAAAATTAACATCACTGACCCCAACTTTTTCTTTCATTATTTTAAACTACTCGATACTTTTGACCGATCAGCACTTAAGTCGTAAAAAGTTTGATACAAGAAAATATTCTATTGCCTATTTAGATTTTTAATAGCCTAAATATGAGACTTTTTAGTGCAAAAAGGTCACACAATAATTTACGCGCATTAATTTGCATGATTTGTTCAATGATAAATATTATTCAAATCATTTTACGTAAAATAAGATTATGTTTATTGCCATGGTTACATCTTATAAAATGTGATAACGGATAAAGTGATTAACCAAAGAGTTACGATTTAAGTGCAAAAAGGTCAACTTAATTGTACCGTAGCTCAGTTAGATGCACACTGACCCCCCATTTTCTCCGCGATTTTGAGTCATACTATATGAGTACTTATCCAAAATATACTTCTCAAAAAATCCTTGATATAACAAATTTCACGAGTGACATACCTTAAGAAGAAGATTTTTAACGATATTTTCCTAAATATTTCTATGTAAAACTTGGATCCCCCATTGTGGCCCCACCCTACCCCCGGGGGTTATGATTTGAACAAATTTGAATCTTCACTACCTGAGGATGCTTCCATATAAATATGACCAATCATGGCTTTACTGTTCTTAAGAAGAAGATTTTAGAGATATTTTCCTATATATTTCTATGTAAAACTTGGATCCCTCATTGTGTCCCCATCCTACCCCTGGGGGTTATGATTTGAACAAATTTGAATCTTCACTACCTGAGGATGCTTCCATATAAATATGACCAATCATGGCTTTACTGTTTTTAAGAAGAAGATTTTTTAGAGATATTTTCCTATATATTTCTATGTAAAACTTGGATCCCCCATTGTGACCCCACCCTACCCCCGGGGGTTATGATTTGAACAAACTTGAATCTTCACTACCTGAGGATGCTTCCATATAAATATGACCAATCATGGCTTTACTGTTTTTAAGAAGAAGATTTTAGAGATATTTTCCTATATATTTCTATGTAAAACTTGGATCCCTCATTGTGTCCCCATCCTACCCCTGGGGGTTATGATTTGAACAAATTTGAATCTTCACTACCTGAGGATGCTTCCATATAAATATGACCAATCATGGCTTTACTGTTCTTAAGAGGAAGATTTTTACGGATATTTTCCTATATATTTCTATGTAAAACTTGGATCCCCCATTGTGGCCCCACCCTACCCCCGGGGGTCATGATTTGAACAAACTTGTATCTACACTACCTGAGGATGTTTCCACATAAGTTTCATCTTTCCTGGCCCAGTGGTTCTTGAGAAGAAGATTTTTAAATGATGCCATTATTTTTTCACTAATTCCTAATTATCTCCCCTTGAAAGAGGGCGTAGCCCTTCATTTGAACAAACTTGAATACCTTTCACCCAAGGATACTCTGTGCCAAGTTTGGTTGAAATTGGCCCAGTAGTTCTGGAGAAGAAGTTGAAATTGTGAAAAGTTTACGCCAATGACGACGACCACAGACAACAGACAAATTTTGATCAGAAAAGCTCACTTGAGCCTTTGAGTAATTTTCCCTTTTCAAACTGTCAATAAACTTGATCAATGTGGCTTTTTTTGACCTGATGCGGCGATGCCTGAGACACTATTGCTTAATTTTTTTGGCCTTATCAGGAAATTGTATACAGATTCACATAATTATGTATCTTGATGTATAGTTTTCTGTAAACTGTAGTAGGAGTAGTATTGACAGACAGAGAGATGGACAATATACACTTTGCAATAATACAGCTCTTTTGTCTCTGACCAGTCAAGTTAATAAGTTATCCAAATGGTAGACAGAAAAAAATAATTCCTGAAAAAATGACTCTTCTTAAGATTTCAATTGATACATGAGCTCTGAACAAAGATTTTACATACAAATTTTCTGTAGCCTCTAACCACTATGCCATTCTGCCAATGATTGAACAGATCTTCACTAATATATATTGTGGACTCATTATTCATAGGGGCCAATTTTCATGGATTTTTAAAAAAGGATCTAAGAGTCATTATTTCACTAATAACCTCTTGTGAAAGAGATAATAGTCTATGTAATATATATGTGTGCCCATTTACATTTCTTTTCTGTACTGTTACATCTTGAGTTGGTTAACGACTATATACCTCTGCATTTCTATCATCTCTTCAGCAATCTGTCGACCTATCCGCCCAGCACCCAGCTTGGTTCCCGTAGCAACAGCTCCTGCCCCATTTTTCCTCTTTTCAGTCAGTCCTGCCTGCTGGTCTGAAAGACAAGAGCCCCCAAAAATGAGTACAAGAAAACATTGATGTAACCATCAATTGTCGCCCGGGAAATAAATAAAGTAAACAATGGAAATGAGTCTTGATCATCAAACCGCTTTGATATGTGTGAAAAAGGCATGCGTCTAAATGATGGAGACGACAGTAGAGAATATTTTGAAAACTTATAGTTGGATGAAAATCGAACAAAAACGATACCCTTTTAAACTTTATCAATTCCTCAAGTAAATGTTGGCTACATAAAATATAATTTGAAACCAGACACATGCATCACCATTTTTTCAAAAATGTCTTTCACTTTAAGATTATAAAACATGAACTGTGTAAAGTACATTTTTAATTTTTTATGCGATAAGTAAAATTCGATGTTCTAAAAAAAGGGACCTGTCGTTTTTTCGATAGTAAATGATAAGCAACTTTATAAATTAAACATGAAAAACTTATATATTTTTACAGATTCACTTTATGGAAGTAAATATATTGTGTATCTCGTAATTTATAAAGGGAAAGAACATTCTGATTAACAATCTTTTTAATGTTTAGAAAACCTTTAATTCTGAATAACTTCTCCCACCTCAATCCCCATATACCAACACTTAAACTTATATGTATAGAGCAGCCCAGTCCTCCGGGCTGCAATAACAAATTTACAATGTTTGTGACTTATAATCTAAATATGGGTTTATACTCTTGAACTGCACCAAATGTAAGGCTTTTCTTTAACACTGGTAAATACACATAGTAAACTTTGTCTAGAGTCACTCCTAATTTAGATAAGTATCCATTTTTGTGCAAGCTAAGACATGACCTTCATTAGGAATCTAAGTTTGACCTCTAACCTTCTTTATACTCCCAATTACAGTTGCCCTCCATGACCTCTGAACCTGCATCCATACTCTGACCTGAACTGGTAACCTCCTGTTCCCTGAAGTAAAAAAAAAGTTTTTTTGAAAAATCTAACCCTAACCACTTATTTAATTTCTTTGTTATCAACATTACATATATGACTACACATTTTATGCAATATGCAATCACTGACTTATATGGCTCAAAGTTAAAACTGGAAAATAAACTTTAAAAACAACACATCATGATAAAATGAGGCCAAGGTTTAAAAATCATAATATAATCTGAAAGGTCTTGTCACAAGTAATACACATGTGAAAAAAATATGAAATCCTTGTCTCTTCTGAAGCAAAAGTTACGGCCAAAGTTAAAATTTTAGATAAGAAGGCCAAACTTCTGGGTTAAGGTCAAGAAGTCGAAAATGATAATTCTTTCTGAAAGGTGTCACAGGAAATCCTGTAAAATATGAAAGCTCTATCTTCTCTCATTCAAATGTAATATTACCAATTTTGAAGATTTTGAAAAGTACTCTAGGTTAAATTTTAAGGCCAAGGTCATGGGGTCAAAAACCTAGTGCATTCAAAAAGGTCTTGTCACAGGTAATGCAAATGTAAACTAGAAATATGTCCATAGGACATGAATGCCCCACCAAGGGTACATTAGTAATGCAACATGAAAATTTGTATTGGTGTATGAAATTTGATGAGAATATCTTGAAAAGTTCCTTTAAAATTGAAATTGAAATCTAAAAAGTTGGATATAGATGATAAATTCTCACCAAATTATGTATAAGTGCATAAACTTACATAAATATATCTTAAATGGTTTCTTAAAAATTAGGCAAAATGCAAATCTAAGAAAAGTGAGGTCAAGGTCACAGGAAAGTTCAAGGTCAAATGTTTTTGATGCAGTTGAATACTTCTCACAAATACGTGTCAGCATATTTAAGTTTGATAAAAATATTTTTGAATGGTTTATTTAAAACTGACCTAAACACTTATTTAAGAAAAGTGAAGTCAATGTCAAAGGAAATGTCAAGGTAAAAAAATATTGATACAGTTGAATAGCTCTCATCAGTATGTATCAGCATATGAAGTTTGATAAAAATATCTTGAAAGATTTCATTAAAACTGAGCTAAACACTAATTCAAAAAAAGTGAGGTCAAGATCAAAGGAATGGTCAAGCTCAAAAAATGTTGATGCAGTTGAATAGATTACATCAGTATGTATGAACATATGAAGTTTGATTACACTACCTTGAATGGTATCTTTAAAACTGAGTTAAACACTAATTTAAGAAAAGTGAGGTCAAGGTCAAAGGAAAGGTCAAGGTCAAAAAATGTTGATGCAGTTGCATAGCTCTCATCAATATCTATCAGCATATGAAGTTTGATAAAAATATCTTTGATAGTTTCTTTGGAACTGATCTTTGAACAGAGCTAAATGCAAAGCGTGACAGAAAGACAGACGGAAGGACGGAAGACGGACATGACAAACACTTTATGCCCTGACCATATTCATGGCGGGGCAAAAAAATGAATGCCCTAATCTTCTCTCATTCAAAAGTTATCATTACTGCTAGAGTTTTTGGAAAGTAGGTCAAATGTCAAGGTAAAGGGGTCAAAAGTCATAGTATATAGTCTACTTGTGTACCAATTCTCACTGACATTGGACCGAAACTGAAGGAGGAGTAGTGTTTTGAAAACAAAATGCATAGCAATTTCTATTTTTAGAAACCATATAGCAACACAGTAAAAATAAAAAAAAAATGTTGAACAAATTATGTATATTTGTATATGCCACTTGAGTAACAAGTCACTGAAATGGGACCAAATCTGTAGAGAAAAAATATTTTGAGAGAATTTCACAGATATTTCTATCTTTAGTAACAAAATGGCAACACATTCGATGAAATCAAAAACTGTTGAACAGAATTATGTATCATAGTATAGTTTAATTGTGTACTAACTCATTGAAATTGGACCAAAACTGTAGGAGGAGTAGTGTTTAGATATACTGTTTACAGACAAGTAGAAGACAGACAAATGAATGGCATGAACTTTTCTGGTCTTTGATCAGTAGAGATAAACATGAAGTTGACCCTCATATTAAGGATAACAAAGGTTCCCCAGATAAATTATTACATGACAATTGCATGCATGTCTTTTGAGATAGTAAAACAACATGTAAGAGCTTCCACGTCTTAACAATTCCTGACTGCCAACTGACCACAACATTTCTTTATGTTGTAGTACTCTGATTACATATGACCAGAGATATGAATAGCCTTGCATAATGCAATGTAATATGAAAATGAAGAGAAACTTTTTGTGTGGCTTCTCTGGGGGTAAAGAAAAGGACATACATGACTTGATTTACTCAGAAAACCTTACATCAGGGAAGCTTTAAGCTAGTACTTGTTAGATCAATCACCAAGTTTAGATTCACACATAGGTAGTCAAAGATTACAAAGCTCATCTAGACAAATGTTATCTATAAGTGATGGAAAAATCTCTAGTGTGCATATCTAGATGCAACCATCCTGCAAGTTTGGTCTGGATAGGTTAGTTTCTTGGGAATGTTAAAATTTTTTAAAATTGTTTCAGTCATGTTGAAAATATTCCTGGTGAGTGACATCATCCAGGTACTTCAGACGCTGCATCTGAGGCATGTTTGGTAGCATTTATCCCTAGATGCAACAATCCTGCAACTGTGGTCCAGGTAAGCTTGTGGTTACTGCAAGGGTTGCGAATGGACCTGCTTTGAAAAGTAGGTCAAATCCAGCATCTGAAGTGTGCATCCATGGATACGTCATTTATGCAATTTTTGTCCAGCTAGGGCTTATAGTTACTTGGGAATGGACCTGCTTTGAAAAATAGGTCAGATCCAGCATCCAAAGCAAGTCTGATAGTATGCATCTCTAAATGCATCATCCATGCAACTTTGGTCCAGTTAGGGCTTATATTTACTTCATTATGAACCTGCTTCAAAATGTAGGTCAGATCCTGCATCTGGATCTCTGGTAGTGTGTATCTATAGATGCAGTATCCATGTAACTTTGGTCTAGTTAGGACTTATAATTACTTGGAAATATACCTGCTTCAAAATGTGGGTCAGATCAAGCATCCACAGTGTGAAAGTTTGCAAGCCAACCCTACATGCATTATCCATGTAACTTTGTTCCAGGTAGGACTTATAGTTACTTGGAAATGGACCTGCTTCAAAATGTAGGTCAGATCCAGCATCCAAAGCAAGTCTGGAGGTTTGCATCCCTAGTTGAATCATCCTTGCAACTTTGGTCCAGGTATGATCTATAGTTATTTTGGAATGGACCTGCTTCAAAATGTAGGTCAGATCCAGTATCCAAACCCAGTCTGGTAGTGTGAATCTCTAAATGTATCATCCATGCAAGTTTGTTCACCATAGGGTTTGTAGTTACCAACGAAAGAACCTGCTCCAAAATATTTTTAAAAACCTGGTCACTCAACCAGAAAATTGGGAATGAACACACACCTAAACATAAAACCTACCCAATCATCAAGACAAGAGGCCCAAGGGCCTTGAATCACTCTTCTAATAAACTGTACAACCTATCACTTCTATTTGAAGTTTCTAAGTATCCTGTACAATTAGATAAAGCCTTGAAATTCCAAAGGTAGGTCATCATGACCTACATTTTAGATGAAACACTCTGAGAACCCAAGATGATTCTAAGCCAATTAGTACCTGAGAGCAGGTCATGGTGACCTACTTATCACTTGTCATTCTCTGAGGACCCAAGATGCATCAACTAAGTATGATGATTCTAAGTCAATTAATAGTTTAATACATGTACCTAAAATATTTTTAAAAATTATAACCATAAAATTTCAAAAGTAGGTCACAGTGACCTACTTTTCAGATGACATACCTTGAGGACCCAAGATGCATCAACTGACAAAGTTTGATGATTCTAAGCCAATTAGTACCTGATATATTTAAATAAAGTCATAAAATTTAAAAAAATAGGTCAAAGGACAAGTGCACTTAAGCAATGCTTAATGGTCCCTTTTTCAGTGTCGTTTTACTTTAGAATATATTACCAAATTGTTCTTTTTTGGTAATAGTTAAACACAAGTGGATATTTCTAATTAAAATCATGTTAAAACATCACCTAAATCAGCATGGATTTGAAACAAATGAAGATTTTAAACTGCCTACAGATACCCCGAATCCGGAAAAGTCGTACTGAACCTAGTTTGAGTTTCGTTTATTCAAATCAAGGGGAGGAGACATTTAAATCGGACACTTGAACAATCTGATGGTGGATCATTGACAGGCGCGTTTTCCGAATGATAATCTTGCGCTATTTCACCTGAAAAAAAAAATCGAAGGAAGTTGTATAGATGCCTGTAGCCATAGTGATCAAACTAAGAAATTTACACGCTTGCATTTGAAGTAATACAATAAGTATTCACATTATTTCCTTAAATTTTAAAATGAAAAAAAAGTGTATTTAGGTGGCTTTCATTACCGGTACCATTGTCTTGCATGAATGTTAAAAATGTTTGACGCTTTTATGTATGATGACATTTTAATGACACTAAACTCTCCTAACCCTCCCATGTTCATAAAACCAAATACATGCAACCTTCTCTATGCCGCACGACTTTGATATAATGATACAAAACGTGACTATCTTTTACAGCTGTTTTACAGTGAGCACCTTTGAGGAATGTTTACCTGGGTAGAACTCACGTGACTACCGGTATTTTAAATAATTTATTCCACAGGTGGGTTCAACAAAGGTCATACAGGTAAATAGCTCTTGTTTGCTACAGGAAAAACATTGAACTTTTCATACATTTTTAATATTTTAAGTACAAGCCTAATCTTGTACAAATTTCCTACTTTCACACAAGTTTTTTAAATGTATAATGCGTTTTTTGTCATTGGCACAAGTTTGTACAATGTTAGGCTGACAGTAAACAAAAGCTTTGAAATGAATGACCTTCCTCGATTTACTATAGAAAATCATGAATGTCGACTGACCATCACCACATTGTATGGCTTTGCTCTTTGTATATTCATGAATTTCACTGATAAAATTTGTTGAATCTTATGGTTTATATATCAATTAATGATCTGAGATGAAAAATTATGCTTAATTTGATTCTTCATTTTTTCATATTTTACCGGGGCCCATAAGTGCACTCGTTCTTTACCTCCTTTTCAGTCGACTAAGTCCGCGGACCCAAGATGCATCAACTGAGTAAGTTTGGTGATTCTAAGCCAATAAGTACTTAAAAATATTTAAATAAAGCAATAAAATTTCAAAAGTGGGTCACTGTGACCTACTTTTCAGTCAACTTACTCCGAGGACCCAAGATGCATCAACTGACAAAGTTTCATGACTCTAAGCTAATTAGTACCCGAAATATTTCATTATAGCCAGTACTTACACCGAGTACCCAAGATGCATCAACTGAAAAAGTTTGATGATTCTAAGCCACAAATTACCCAAAAATATTAAATACAGACATAAAATTTCAAAAGTAGGTCATGGTGATCTACTTTTCAGTTGTCATACTCCAAAAAACCAAGATGTATCAACTGACAAAGTTTGATGATTCTATGCCAATTAGTACCTGAAAATATTAAATTAAGCCATAAATTTTCAAAAGTAGGTCACGGTGACCTACTTTTCAGTCGACTTACTCCGAAGACCCAAGATGCATCAACTGACAAAGTTTGATGATTCTAAGCCAATTAGTACCCCAAATATTTAATTATAGTCATATAAATTGAAAAGTAGGTCAGGGTGACCTATTTTTCAGTAGACCTACTCTGAGGACCCAAGATACAGCAACTGACAACTTTTGATGATTCTAAGCCAAATAGTACCCTAAATATTTAAATATAGCCATAATATTTCAAAAGTAGGTCACAGTGACCTACTTTTCAGTTGATGTTTTTCAATACCCAAGATGCATCAACTTACAAAGTTTTATGATCATAGGCCTTAAAATGTCCAAATTATGCCTCTAAGATGCTTTGAAATTGAATGCCTGCAAAGATTAAAAAGTAGGTCAATGTGACCTACTTTTTAATAAATATGTTTTAAGCCCCAAGATGCATCATCCTACAAGATTTAATGATTCTAAACCTCTCAGTATTCGAATTAATGACCTAAATTGTTTTGAAAAAGACTAGCCATAGAATTCAAAAAATAGGTCAAGGTGACCTACTTTTTAGTTGATGTACTTTGAGGACCCAAAATACATCAACTGACAAAGTTTGATGATCATAGGCCTTAAATTGTTCAAAATATGCCTCAAAATCATTTTGAAAAAGAATGGCCACAAAATTTAAAAAGTAGGTCACCGTGACCTACATTTGAGTTGACATGATATGAGGTCCTTAGATGCATCAACTGACAAGATATGATGATCCTAGTCCTTATAGTAAGCAAAATATCAACATTTAATAAAATGTAAATTTTGGTCAACTTTGAAGTGACCTTGAGACCACGCCCTTTGCCCCAGGGTGATTCCCAAAGCAAATTTTAATCAACAACATATCCTCATCCTTTTGTGTAAGTTTGGTAATAATCTGCGCAGTGGTTCTTGAGAAGAAGATTTTTTAGCAACCAGTACTTTTGTTTCTATTTTCCTAATTATCTCACCTTGTTTAAGGGTCACAACCCTAGTTTTAGTATAAACGGGAGCCCTTGGGCCAAGGATACCCTGTGACATATTTGACAATAATTGACCAAGGGGTTCTTGAGTTATGGCCCATATTCTAAAAAGTTTACGCACACCACACAAATGGCCATAGCATTAGCTCTTTGAGCCTTTGGCTCAGAAGAGCTAAAAATGTAGGTCAGATCCAGCATCCAAAGGAAGACTGGTAATGTGCATCCATAGATGCATCATTCATACAGGTTTGTTACAGGTAGGGTGTATATTTACTTGGGAATGAATGCCCAAAAACTTTTACCTGGTAACTCATCTGGAAAATGTAGGTCAGATCCAGCATCCATAGCATGTCTACTATTATACATCCCTAGATGCATCATACATGCAAGTTTAATCACTTGAGATCTTATAGCACTTAAAACTAAAATTGGAAGATGTTCTATATTCAATTTCTTTTAACTAAATTAAGATATTCTAAAAGGTTTGCACTACTATTTACAATATAATTAAAACCTTCTGACACATACATGGAAATTAGACACAATTCTACAGAAATCCTTATAAAAAAATCAGCAACTTTTCTGCATTTGGATAAAAAACAAATGTCTTATTTTATATTTTTGGAGCTATTAAGACACAAGAGGTGGTGCTAAATCTTCAAAGACTGAACATGATATATTCAGGTGCTTATCAGAACAATATGGGTTTTCATTTCCCCTCTTTTTCAATTTTGTACTTTGTATCCTCCTTAAAAATTAGTTTAAAATACATGTCTTTGTAAAAGTTGAGATATATATTATTGTAACATTTCATGATTTGTACCTTGATCGTTAATGGAGAGAACTAATATAGGCCATTTTTGCCTGCTGTTCAATCCATGTTCATTGTATATACTTCTAAGTATATCGTGAATAAAATACTTCTTAAACTAACAATATGGGTTCTTAATGGAAGTCAATACAGATTTATAATTTTAACTAAATGTTAGATATGCTTACGGTACAAAAGTATTCGTTGACACAATATATTCCACTTCCTTTGTCCATGGATTCCGAAAACTGAAGCACTCTGATCGCAAGTGAACAAATGAACCATCTTTAATTTTAAATCTGTACACATTGGTTTTCACTTTCTCTTTTGACTTTAAAACTGAAAATATAACAATAAAAAAAGATTATATCAATTTGAATTAATAATACAAAATGCATATGGGGGGGGAGAAAGAGATTAAAAGTTATGTGTACTCTATTTTTTTTTTTTAAACAAAGTAGATATGCAATGCTTATTGTGCACATTACAGATAATATAGTCAATGAGTAATAGTACTCTCAATAAATCTGTTGTCCTTTAATCATAATTATGATAGATAATATGTTAATTAACCTCAATTCGTCAATGCTTGGACATGTTGCCCTTCAAAATACTGTATGCTGCACACAGTGATAGTCAGACTGAAGTGATTTATTAAGCTGAATGTGTCAAAGAGTTCATTATAGATCTCCCCTCAATTAATATCACATGTATTACCGCTAATAGAGTTCAGAAATTTGGTCAGAATTCCAGTTCATGCACTGTCTATCTGACTGACCAAATAACCGGTCAATAGCTAGGGAGATAAGTTTTCTAAGACAAGATATACCAAAACACAGCATAATATATGATGATTCATTCATAATTGCTTTTCTTATTCAAGCCAATACTATAATGGAGATCTGTAAATAAAATAAGTTGTTTATAAAGAGTATTTTATTAAAAGGTCTATATAATGACTATTATAAGAGTAAATTTCTAATTGTGACTCAAACCCCAGCATCAAAATATTCAAAATGTCATAAAATTTAAAGACTGTGTGATTTCATAAACTTTTTGAGGATGTTTCTTTAAGAAACACCCTCAAAAAGTATGTATGCATTGTGCAATACTTGTGTGATTATCTGAGAACAAGGTATGAAATGTTGGTTAGATGCAGCATCAAACAATGGGCCCATGGGCCACAATTCTCACATGAGTCATCACTCTTTTCAAAAATTCTAATTTGCAGTAAACTGAGGCTTTTAATTTACAAATTGTACAGTCTATTTGTTCTGAAAAAACTATTGCACAGTATTCAAATGCACACAAGAATATTGTCTGTCATTATTGAAAAGTTTGTGAGGTATGAACTTAGACTTCTCAGGGTTTGAAATTACCAGTCACCCATTTGCCATTAATGCCACTAATTTTTCATGTTGGTGACTTAAAACTACATTCAAGTTGCCCACATGGTGATTAGAAAATTAACGCTGATAAATATTTGTTTTCCAATTTTGACAGAATTTTTTATAAATTTCTTTTGAAAAATTTTGTAATCAGTAAATTAGTAAATAATTACCACTAAGAAGGTCATTATATACTTAAAGCATCCAAGTAACTGTGATGGACACAATGTTGCATTGATGGGGTCAGTAAGCACAAGAAACCAGAAATAACCAATGTTATTCTGAAGTTATTCATGAATAAATATGTGCCATGTGGTCTAACTCTATTACATGCAGGCACTGGTCCAGGAATTTTTTCCAAAGGGGGGGGGGGGGGGGGGGGGTCCACCCCAGTCAAAAAAAAAATTCCAACCCAGAAATTTCTTGATGAGCAAAAACAAAAAGAAAACAAGAACAAAAACAAAAACAAAAAAACAAAAACCCAATCTCCTTTCCCAAACATATTAAACCCAGAAAATTTCAACCGGATGTGTTCAATTTGTTAAACTCTGCACATATCACTGAGCACGGACTGACAATACTGGTGAGTTGGTTTTGCTTTCTTACATTTCTACTCTGAATTTTCTGGATTATATATCTTTAATTTTTTTCATTAATACACAACAAAATTTCGACTTTTCTTCAGTATTAAGGATAAAGTTTACTTTGTGAAAGTACAAGGATGTGTGAATCAAATGCGTCCTGAAATTTGTAGTTTCAATAATTTCCAGATAAAATATGTTTTTCTTTATATTTCCGTGTGAAATGCTATAGCAACATATAAGTCATGATATAATATAGAAAATTTGAGAAAATATTAACTTCAAATCTGTGTCTATGCCCCTTTAAATACTCACTTGTTGATAAAATAATTTGCATAAATAAATTTTTTGAAATTTGATAAAGCATTTAGTTGTTTATGGTGTGTTAGAAGTAATTTAGTGAATTTACCTTTTCGATGTATATCAGACATTACAGAAATATCGTCTTGATGGTAGAACTCATAAACTGATGTTCCTAACAGCTCTTGAGGTAGGTATCCTAACAATATTGTGGCTCTGAAAGAGAAAAAAAATCGATCATATCTTAGTACAGTCTCTAACAGTGATATCTCAAATACTATGGATATGTCGAAGTGATTCAAAAGTCCCAACCACTTCTTCCTTTGGTATTTTACCCCCGATATCTTGAATCCTCAGATAACTCAAAGTTTTTTCTCAGTCCCATGGAGTTTGAGATAACGAGGTTTGACTGTACATTGATGTTCAAAAGTGAAGTTTAAGGTCATGGAAGGTCCAAGTCATTAGGAAGGTCAAGGAAGGAAAATTATGACAGAATTTAATTGCTCTAGCCAATCTGTTACCTTGTTTGATTAAAATATTTTGAAAGGTGAAGTTAAGATCGTAGGAAAAGTCAAGGTCAGAAAATAAGACACAGTTGATTATCTCTATTAAATGTGTATTAGTGTATTAAGTTTGATGAAAATATCATAAACAGTTTCTTTTTAGCTATGCTAAATGCAAAAAAATTAATAGGTCAAGGTCAGAAAATTTTGATAGTGTTGAATAACTCTCATCAACTTGAACCTTGAACAAAGTTTGATGATAATATCTTGAACAGTTTCTTTGAAACTGAGATAAATGCAAAATAAGGAAAAGGGGGTCAAGATCATAGAGAAGGTCAAGTTCGGAAAGTTATGACACAGCTGAATAGTTCCCTCAAACATTCATCAGTGTATAAGTTTTGATGAAAATATTTTGAATAAGTTTCTTTGAAGCTGGGTAAAACTAGGAATATTGAGGTCAAGGTCAGAAAATTATGTTACAGTTGAATAGCTCTCACCATGTATGAATTTTGGTTAAAATATCTTTAAGAATTTAATCTCTTTGAAACTGAACTAATAACAAAGTGTGATGGATGAACAGAAGGACAGAAGGCTAGAAAACATATAAACACTATATGCCAAGGTCATACTTGTGACAGTTATAAAAGTAATTTTCATCTTTAAATTCTTCATCAGAAAGAAAATCTCTTATTAATTAGTTGACATTTTCTGCATCTTTCATAAGAATCTAGTATCCTATGTCATCAAAGATCAATTACATAAAGTCACTTTTGAGTACCCGCGCAGTTAACCTTCTTACCCAATAGAAAGATTACTTATGGAAAGTCTGCATAAAGTCATGCACACACTTCCAAGTAAATCTAATTAACATTGTCCATGGTTGATAATGATCTATAACTTTAAAGCTTGTACGAATAGTTACCATCTAAATAGTTATGAACTCAAATTTGAATTGTGACTTTTCTTACATCTATCTAGTGTTAATTTCACTTACCCCTGATCAACAAAGGTAAACTTGCCATCGATGCTCATTCTCGAGACATATTCTATAGATCGGACATTAATATCACTGTCCCTGTCCACAAGTTTTCGATCACAGGTTGTTTTGATTTGTCCGACTGCCACTAAACAACTTAAATCACAGTTATCTTCCGAGTCCTCCTGTTCCTTCATGTCCAAACTTGACGAAGGCCAGGATTTGAGGTAACCAGTACAGTGTATCACAGTGAAAGATTTCCTATCTGTAAAATATCATACAGTTAAATGTATCATAGAGAAGGATTTCCTATCTGTAAAAAATATCATACAGTTAAATGTATCATAGAGAATGACTTCCTCTCTGTAAAATATCATACAACTACATGTATCATAGAGAAGGACTTCCTATCTGTAAAATATCATACAGGTAAATGTATCATAGAGAAGGACTTCCCATCTGTAAAATATCATACAGCTACATGTATCATAGAGAATGACTTCCTATCTGTAAAATATCATACAACTACATGTATCATAGAGAATGACTTCCTATCTGTAAAATATCATACAACTACATGTATCATAGAGAATGACTTCCTATCTGTAAAATATCATACAGGTAAATGTATCATAGAGAAGGACTTCCCATCTGTAAAATATCATACAGCTAAATGTATCATAGAGAAGGACTTCCTATCTGTAAAATATCATACAGCTAAATGTATCATACAGACAGACTTCCGATCTGTAAAATATCATACACCTACATGTACAGTGTATCGTAGAGAAGGACTTCCTTTCTGTAAAATAACATCCAACTAAATGTTTCATAGTGAAGGATATCCTATCTGTAAAATATGCAACTAAATGTATTATAGAGAAGGACTTCCTATCTGTAAAATATCATACAACTATATGAATCGAAAGATATTTATTTCCTATCTGAAAAATATCATATCTCTGTTTCATAGAGAGGGATTAATCTACAAAATATCATACATGTATCATAGAGGTTTTCTACTTGTGATATATCATACAACTACATGTATCTTACACAAGTATTTCTTGTAAAATATCATACAGCCATGTATCACATTGAAGTATTTCCTATCAGTGAAATATATTATAACACTTATACATATCAGAGAGAAGGATTTTGTATCTTCAATTGAAGGATATTCTTATGACAAAACTGCAAACTCAAGTGAATTCTTGGCTTAGACAATCTAAAACTATTACAATATACACTGAGTTTAGTGTAATGGGGGCAAACTAACTACCTGATTTTTTCTTCCGACTACAGAGCTCCAGATCGATGTCCTTCTCGGATTTGAGTCCTGAACACAGATCTGTAACGGAGCTTCCTGATTTCATCCGACAGAAGAACGACCGTCGAGCACCAGAACAGAGGTATGTTGGTCGCCGGATCAGTTCCGTTTTTACTGGCATCATGGCTAAATCAAATCAACATCATCATGTAAATTCACATAATGAAAAATTTTAAACCTCAGTTTCTTTCATAACAATTTATGACAGACAATGTACGTTTTGTATATAATAAAAACAAATTCATACATTTATATAATATGTCCTCTTTTATATCCCTGTCTGTGTGCAAAAACATGAGATCGTATGTTAGAACCTCAAAAATTTCTATCATTTAATTCCTTTTTCAAATTAATTAGCTTCTTTCTATTTATAATCTTCATAAGACAAAGAATGAGCAAGAAAACAGAACTGTGAATGATGAGACTGCAGATCTTCTAAAGCTCTATCAGCTGTACATATTTGTTTTCTTTTGCTTACAAATAAAAGGAACTTTAAATTCTACAGAAATTCTGATTCTGCACCATCAGTATAAGATAATTTTAAATTAACATGAAGCCAATGGGCCATAATACTTTTTTGAGTCACCTTGGCCCTGCTATTTTTCAAATGAAGATTTTAAGAAAATGTCGGCTCTTTAATCACAAAAAACTTTGACCCCAAATAGTTGCCCCATTCTAATCTCAAGGGGTCATACATTTGAATCCACACATTTATAGGCGTGCTTAAATATGACTAGCATGGCCTTGCTGTTCTGGAGATTTTTTAAATATTTTTTCCCCTGCATATTTGCATTATATACATTTTGTAAAATCTGACCCCTGATTCTAAACTTACTCTAACCCCAGCGTCCATAAAATGAAAAAGAAAAGTTGAATCCCACAAATCGGAAATAATTGGATGATTGTGACCCTGCTACTTTTTGCAAAAAGACCTTTTTATTGAATTTCTTGTATATTCCAAAGTAAAACACTAATCCCCTATTGTAGCCTCATCCTACCTCTAGGGGGGCATGATTTGAACAAACTTGTGTCCACACTACCTGAGAATGCTTGCATATTAAAATAAAAAATCTCTGCTGTTCTTGAGTTTTTTCCCCTATACATATATAATCTAATATAAAATTTTAATCTCCTATGGCATCACAATACCCCATGATTTGAACAAACTTGAATTGGAAACTTTCACATAGTTAAATCTTTTCTGGACCTGTGATTTTTAAATGACCCAACTCTTTTCTTTATTATTGGAAGTGGGCATGGGCCATCATATGAATAAATTTTAATCCCCTTTATCCAAAGGTACTCTGAAATAAGGTTCGTTAAAATCAGTCCACTGGTTTTAGGAGAAGATGAAAATGTGAAAAGTTAACACAATGATGACACAGACAGACAACAGGCAAATTTCAATCAAAAACGTGAGCCTCTGCCTCAGGTAAGCCATACGAACCATATGGTTTTTAGTAACTGTTTCTCATATGTGCTGTGTTTAGCATAGTTTGAGAGCTAATAATGAAGATCTACACGAGTCGACAATTCACATTTATAAAACAATTACATAATAAATCAATAGTTAACTCTACAAATCAATAACTCAATCTCATGCAGTTACTTAGAAGTTCAAATTACCCTACAGAGAATACAACGAATGCTTGCATCACTTTTAAAGAAAAATTATCCTTCTATTAAGTTTGAAATTTCAAGGGGGATATCTGATTGGATTAGAAGATTCAGTAGAAATTGAAAAAAAAAGTTGCTTCCGTACTCAAGAGTGATGCAAGAGGCCCATTAAATAGTTAATGAACACCAGAAGAAGGCAATCTCAGCATCAAACAGACAGCAACATGTCACGATCCAGTCTCAAATGATGGCTTACATAAGCTGTATTTCTTTATTTTAGAATCTCTTAAGGTTTCATGAAAAAGATACGGTTTCTGTGGGAACAAATCATAAATAAAATCAATCGTACCAATAAAGTACTAAATACTCTGGAATGCTTTATTATCAATCAGTGAATTACTGAAAACATATAATAAAAATTTCCATTTATTGGGCGTCAGGCATAAATATTTAAAATAAATTTATTGTTTATTTCCTTGATCATTTTCTTTGTAAATTTAATGCAGATACTCTTTTTTTTTTTTGGTGGGGAAGGGATCATCCTTCAAATGTTCTCTGAAGACCCACACAAAGGATGCAGGTTCAAAGTTTACTCATGTTCAATAATACCAATTCCATGATATCTATTTTAAAAGACTGATTTTTTTCAAATTTGGCACAGCAACATTTCTTCTTTTTTTTTTGAGGGGGGAGGGAGGGAGGGGGGTTACATTTCCTTAGGGTACACCAGGAAAATGATTTTTAAAAAAAAGGTATTATCCAGCATGACAAGGTTCAACATCTGATTGATAACTATGGTTCCGAAGTTTAGGTGGCTGGGGAGGGGCTACATGTATAATTTTTTCCCTCTTGAATCTCGTACATTGATACCTTTTGTTTTCCTTTACGAGACTCCCCATAACAAAGCTCACACGTTCAGCTACTGCTTTTTCTGCGATCACCAAAAAAAAATGAGTAGAATTGTCAAAATGGTTTCTCCATCTGCCCAATGTATTGCACAGAGACAATTAATTATGAAAGACAACACTGTTTTTCAGAAATGCATCAATATCCCAATCATCTGACAAATTAAATGTAGTGCTTTCTCATCTATGTATGGCTTTAACAAAATATTAACAACATTTCTATGTGACAATACTTCATTTACACTGCTACCTCACCAGGCAATATATGACACCTGCTAATCACCTACAATTAGCAACTTTACAGTGTCTTGTGTACTGTACTACAGTAAAACTCGTTTAGTTCGAACACCGATATTCACGGATATAGCGAAGTTTTTCATGGTCCTCGGCAAAATTCTTAACAATTCTTTGTAAAATTTTAGTTGGAACACCGATATAGCAAATTCACGGATATAGCGAAGTTTTTCATGGTCCCCGGCAAAATTCTTAAAAATTCTTTGCAAAATTTTATAACGAATTCTGATATAACGAATGTACGGATGTAGCGAACTGATTTTGAGTCCAATAGAGGTTACAATTAATGAAATTTGCATCTTTTATAACAAATTTTCAAAAATCTCATAATTTGATATGTTGAACTGACTTTATTTTCATTAAGTATTTGTATATACAAGAGGTCCAAGGGCCTTAACGGTCACCTGAGTACAACAATTTAGAGGATCCATAAACTGATAAATGAAGCTTTGTTGCCCAATAGCAAGGAAAATAGTACGATTAAGATCATAATAGATGTCTCTATTATTACCTCTCACATTGGCCTCACTTGGCCTTTGAAGAACATTTAAAAAGATAAGTTATTTTTGTTTCATTTTTATTCATTTTTATTCATTTATTTATTTATTTCCAAGTCTACCTGATTATTAAAACTATGAAAGTACTTTTTGCATTATACAATAAATGTTCTTGCATAATTTTCTTATTCTATTAATCTTTCAAATACATTATCTACAGTGATTAATTATCAAAGGTGAATGGCAAAGGGGAATAACTTCACTCAGTAGAATACAAATGAATAGAGCCCTGGCCAGGACCAGAACACTTGACTAAATGGTCCAGATGTTCAAAATTCTGGTAAAAATACCTTGCTTATTAAAACTTTTACTCTGTTTGCTTCTAATATGCCCAGGAGCAGAGGAGATTTTCAAATAAATATGCATTTTCACTATTTAACACAGCCCTACCCTAACACCAGAGCCCATGACCTAGGGTCATAAAAATTTACAAATTTGGAGGAGGTACCCTCATCATCATAACTATGCAATTAGTTGAAGATTTTCAAAGAATTCACACATTTTCACTATATAATCAAAAAGAGCCCCCCCCCCCTCCGAGAAACAACAGAACCCCTGGGACCACAAGTTTTAAAAATTTTGTAAAAGCATCCTTGCTCATCATAACTATACACTTGTTTCTTTGCTTTATAACCAGGAGTAGAAAAAATATTTTGAAAGAAATTATGAATTTTCACTATATAATCAACAGAGTCTCCCCTCCCCCCTTCACCAGAACCCCTGACCCAGGGGCCATGAAATTCACAATTTTGGAAGAGGCAGCCATGCTCATCATAACTATGTACTCAGTTAGTATAATTCATACCCAGGAGCAGAGAAGAAGAATTTCAAAGATTTAATGCATTTTCACTATATAATCAATAGAGCCACTCCCCTCCCCCCCCCCCCCCCCCCCAACACCAGAACCCCTGACCCAGGGGCCATGAAATTCACAATTTTGGAAGAGGCTGCCATGCTCATCATAACTATGTACTTAGTTTATTTAATACCCATGAGCAGAGAAGAAGATTTCAAAGAAATAATGCATTTTCACTATATAATCAATAGAGCCCTGCCCCAACACCAAAACCCCTGACCCAGGGGCCATGAAATTCACAATTTTGGAAGAGGCAGCCATGCTCATTATAACTACATACTTAGTTAGTATATTTCATACCCAGGAGCAGAGAAGAAGATTTTCAAAGATTTAATGCATTTTCACTATATAATCAATAGGGCCCCCCCCCCCCCCCAACACCAGAACCCCTGACCCATGGGCCATGAAATTCACAATTTTGGAAGAGGCTGCCATGCTCATCATAACTATGTACTTAGTTAGTTTATTTAATACCCATGAGCAGAGAAGAAGATTTTCAAAGAAATAATGCATTTTCACTATATAATCAATAGAGCCCCGCCCTAACACCGAAACCCCTGACCCAGGGGCCATGAAATTCACAATTTTGGAAGAGGCAGCCATGCTCATTATAACTACATACTTAGTTAGTATATTTCATACCCAGGAGCAGAGAAGAAGATTTTCAAAGAAATAATGCATTTTCACTATATAATCAATAGAGCCCCGCCCTAACACCAAAACCCCTGACCCAGGGGCCATGAAATTCACAATTTTGGAACAGACAGTCTTGCTCAACATAACTATGTACTTAGTTAGTTTATTTAATACCCAGGAGCAGAGAAAAAGATTTTCAAAGAAATAATGCACTTTCACTATATGATGTATATAGTCCCACCCTAGCACCACAACCCCTGACCCTGGGGCCATGAATTTCAAAATTTTGGTAGAGGGCTCATTGCTTATTACAATCATGCCAACAGTTTGACTGCTTGATGTCCAGGAGTAAAGAAGAAGATTTTTAAAGATTGCATTAATTTTGGTGGTTTTAGCCCCACCCCTCAGGCCCCAGGGGGGTAGGGACCATGAAATTCACAATTTTTGTTCCTCTTCACCCATAGTTGCTATACGCCAAAATTGGTTGAAATTGGTTGAGTGGTTTCAGAGAAGAAGCTAAAAATGTTCAAATGTTAACGCACGACGCACGCCGACAGACAAAAAACAGAAAGCAATAGGTCACCTGAGTGACTCAGGAGACCTAAAAATTCAATTCATAATTTAACCTTAGATATCCAAGGTATGTATTGTTATAATTGCTTCCATAACATATTCGGTAGTTATACTTGAAAGAAAATGTGTATATTGGAAATTCATCAGATATAATTATACGAATTCATTATACGGATATAACGAATTACGGATATAGCGAATTAAATTCACAGGTCCCCAGGACTTCGCAATACGAGTTTTACTGTAGGATATGGCAAGGAAATATGCAAGGGCTTGAAAATTCAGATCTTATGCTCAACTTAAAATAGATTGAATTAAAAAAAAGATTCTTCAAGGTATATATATTCAGCAAAATTAAATATATGAAGTAAAAAAAAAGATTCTTCAAAGTATATATATTAAGCAAAATTAAATATACAACTTCAAAACCAAAAATTGAATGTGTCTTCACTAGTCAGAAATACCATTCCCTTTACAGAAATACCACTCCCCCTTACAGAAATACCATTCCCTTTACAGAAATACCACTCTCTTTACAGAAATAGTATTCCCTTTAAAGATATACCACCCCCTTTACAGAAATACTATTCCCTTTACAGAAATACCACTCTCTTTACAGAAATACCACTCCCTTTACAGAAATACCACTCCCTTTATAGAAAAATCATTCCCTTTACAGAAATTCTATTCCCTTTATAGAAATACCACTCCCTTTACAGAAATACCACTCCCTTTACAGAAATACTATTCCCTTTCCAGAAATACCACTCCCTTTACAGAAATACCACTCCCTTTACAGAAATACTATTCCCTTTTCAGATATACCACTCCCTTTACAGATATACCACTCCCTTTACAGATATACCACTCTCTTTACAGATATACCACTCCCTTTACAGATATACTATTCCCTTTACAGAAATACCACTCTCTTTACAGATATACCACTCTCTTTACAGATATACCACTCCCTTTACTGATATACCATTCCCTTTCCAGAAATACTACTCTTTACACATATACTATCTCTTTACAGAAATACCACTCCCTTTAGGTAATTATTGTCACTTACTTCTGGCATCTATTAATCGTTCCCTGGGGTAGACATCTGATGCTGACAACTGCTCTTTAACCTTGTTAATGTCATGTGGATGAAGGTAATCCAAGAGGCTCTGACCAATCAGATCCAGCTACCAAAATAATTTAAATAATTCTGACCAATCAAATCAAAATACAAACTTGAATTATCCTGAAATTGATTAGATGGAGGAAGAACTTTGAGATATCCAAGGTTTTGAGATATTGAGGGTAAAATGCATGGAGAAAAAGTGGTTGGGACTTTCAAATGACTTCGACATATCCATGGTATTCGAGATATCAGTGTTCAAGGTACCTAAGTTCAACTGTACATGTACATATTTTCTAAGCAATCAGATAATTTATATAAATCTAACCAATTAGATCTAGCTACTTATGTGTTAAAGTTAATGACCATTTAAAAACTCCATATCATTGTAAAGACCATTTAAAAGAGAGACAAATTTTACATCAGGGTATTGACCATTAACAAGAACTCTTTTTATGAAGCCATTGAAATGAATGACTGTTTACAATATTGTTGTTATAAAATGTGGAATACTTACCCTTGTGTAGTTGAGGATATTGCGGACAGATTCTGATACATAGAGAATTCTGGCCCTGTCACAGCTCACAACAAACAGGAATCCTTCAGCTGCCTAACAAAACAGTCACCATTAATATAAATAGTAGGGATGTCAACGAGTACCCCGTTAACCAGGTACTCAATCAAACGTCTGAGTATCCAATACTAAAAATGGTGCTCGATTACTCGGAGGTGTATTTTTTCTTATTTCAAAGTACATCTTTTTATCTGAAATTATCAAAAAATAACTTAAAACTGCAAACGGTTATTAGCGTGTTGTCATCTATACCTGTAAAACACCCGTTATCGCCTATGGCTGTGTATATACAGTAATTAGTGACCAATCACCTGGTACACAGCTGTTCTCACCTATTGTGGTCCTTAATTTTTGGATGGCTTCAATGATTGCTTTCAGTGAACATCAATTCAATTAAATATGGTCTATTATCTTCAAATCATTTTTAAATTATTTAGTTAATATATGGCAGCGAAATCAGACATGCAGAGAAATGTTGCTACCCACTTCAAAAGTGAAGAAATATTTAGAAATAACTAAAGATTCAAAAAAATGTTGGAAGTCAGTTAATTAGTAAATTTATATGGGGGAAACAACCAAATATATTATTTTACCTAATGATGAGCCTGAGTTCTTAACTTTGCAGAGAAAATTGATGAGGAACATGACAGTTTTGTAATAAATGGGGAATCACTACATATGTTTTAGGAAAACGATTCAGGATTGTACTCATAAGCTTCAAAGTATGAAAAGTTTATTGCCGGTGTAGCATAATATTTTGATACCCCGATATATTGAACCCGGGTTCAAAATATCCCATAATATTTTTATTTATATAATATTTTTAACCCGGGTTCACTTTTTCACTGCGATATAATGGATCCCCTTATAAAATATGGAACCTGGTGGGTTCATAATACTATGGTTATAATATATTTGCCCCAGGTTCAAGATATTATGGTTGCAAAATGTTAACCTCCCACAGTTTTTACTTTATTTGGGGTGGACATGGGGGTCCCCATTTAATCTTCTCCAGTTAAGAGAGGGGGTTCAAGATATTATGACCATAAAATATTGATGGCCTTCTGAATTTTTTTCTTTTGGGGTTCAGCAGAATAGTGTTTGTGAAATATTCAACCCCGTAAGAGTTCTCAAAATCTGGGAATAAAATAATATGGCTGTTAAAAACAACCTCACCCTAAAGGTTAATTGTGGGGTTGGAGTATATCCATTGAAAAGTAAAAAGAAGGGGTTCAAGATATTATGATCATAAAATATTGATGACCCTATGGTATGTGTGTGTGTGTGTTTTTTTTTCCATGGGGAGTGTAATAATTTCAAGTCATTATGATTGCAAAAATGCGACCAATATCTGCATTTCGGATCGTGCCATCCCCACCATACTAAAATGGCTATACCATATAATCTCGCAAGAAGGATCTGTACCATTGTGAGCAATATCAATGCAAGGGATATCCGTCTGGAGGAATTAAAATTTTATTTATTAAGCCAAAAATACCCAGAGCAACTTGTAGATAATAGTTTTATGAAAGCCAAGGAGTGTGATAGAACACAATTACTTTCAAACACATGACATGCGAAGGATGGAGAGACATACCCTTTGTTCACACGTTCAATCCGAGAAATAAAAACATCAATTCAATTGTTTATGAATTAAATAGCCTACTTAGAGAGGATGATCAAATGAAAAGTGTATACAAAAACTGTCGTTTTATCATCAGTAAACGTCAATCCAAAAACCTTAAGAGAATACTTTAATCCTCCCAATTCGCTGACCATACTCATACAGTGTCAAAGTGTACGGACCCTCGGTGCGGTACATGTGACTACATTACAGAAGGGACAAGTTATAATTTTAATGGGCGTGAATTTAAAGTAAATGATAACATGTCATGTGATACGAAAGATGTCATATAGGCCATCGCATGTCCTGGATGCAAAGAATATTACATTGGTAAAACTGGCAACACTCTCCGTGCCCGTGTACGTGTATATAAGCAACAAATCAGTATACCTGAATATGGACAAATCCAGTTAAGTGCACACCTGGAAACTTGTGGAAAAAAATGATTTAACATTTTCCCTTTTTATAAACTCAGATGTGCCCGTGATCATCCAGAGACGGGAAAAAGAAAGGCATTTTATTTGTATTCTAAAGCCAAAACTTAATTGTCTCTTATAAATTACCTATGATTTTCCCGAACTTTTACTAGACCATTGTAGTATTTTATCTATGATGTCACAATATAGACATTTAACATTCCACTTAGTTTAATGTACGTAATAATCATTGTTACTATGTTACTGCTGTGTATACATTTTTGTAATGTAAAGCTTCTGAACATTTACTGGTATATATATATATATATATATATATATATATATATATATATATATATATATATATATATATATATATATATATATATTAGGGATGTCAATTTTATTCGGACAGCTTAGTTGAATAGTCGGAGGCTTTAGTCGAATATTCGTTGAAATTTAAATTAATGTTTCATGTCATTTTACTATTTGTCTTTTATAGACTAGTTGTACAATATTTATACTATGCTATCAACATTATACAATGAATATCTGAATCGTAAACATTTACGTTGTACAATAAATACATCTACATGCATCCACTGTATTTGATTTCAAATATAATATTTACTTCACATTTTATCTAAATGCAAAATATCAAACACTGGCATTTGTCCTTTTTTTTTTCATAAGGCTGGTACATGTACCCGTTACTTGAAGTCATTTGTACGTGTTTTGTTAGTGATCTATAGCTATGACTGGTAAACAATTAAAGCGTGTCTCTTATAAAAACAGAGAGAGAGCTTGCGATAAATTTTAATTATGAGATTTTGTGCAAACAATCAATACAATCTTAAAATGACTGTATGATATTCATATCAGAAAGAAACACCATTTAATTACGCTAACTGTCCTCCAGTTAACGTGTATTTACAATTTTGTAAAAGCTGTTTAGTTATTCTTTATGAATAGTTGCATTACGTCAAATCTTATGGAATTGCAGGTTGAAACTTTATTATTTAAATCAAAACCAAACAATTCTTGAACGCCCTCTCCATTTACAACAAGAGGTAGACATTCCTTGATAATCATGTTTGTGTTAGCAACATTTTCCTTCCGGCTCTGCTTTTTTGTCATTTTTGCGGAGAAGTTACTAGGAAAGTTTTACTTTTAAGACTATATGTTTGACGGATTCAGCATATGATACATAATATTTGATGTTCCACTGCAGAATACAAGTTCAGTTTCACAGAAACTTGATAACTTGCTTTTCACTGTTTTTCCATCCTAACATCATATAAAGTATGCCAAAAACTGTAGATTTTGGAGGCATGTTTGCCGAACATAAATCGACATATACATAATTTCCTTTGAACAGTTAAACCTTATCCCGAGTTTTACTTACGAGAACATTGATCTGTAAATAAATGAAATGGGCGGATCCAAGTTCATTACCTTGAATTTAAAATTACTATTAGCTAACACATTTTTAACGAATAACCAACTAAAGAAATTTTAGTCGATAGTCGGTATGATCGAACGATAGTCGAGTACTCGAATATTCGTTGACATCCCTAATATATATATATATATACATGTATATATATTCTTTCTAAAAATTTATAATCCGACTTAAGGAACAGACTAAAAAAAAAAAATGAAAAAAGCAAAATTTTCATTCTTTTTTCTCCAATATGCTCTGAAAACATGAACAAAATGTCAATTTCTTTTTCTTTCTTTTTTTGCCATAATTTATGGACTAAAGTAATGATAAGGCATTTATAAAACTTTAAATAACAGTGTATTGAAAAACAATGTGCAGCAAACAAAACAGAAAATGTTAAGATTTCCTGTGGGAAATCTACTAAAATAACTGAGACATCATGCAGTCTTTGCATGATATCAAGGATAAATTAGCAACCTATATAATCTTGTCACCTTACAGTGGTAAGCAGATTTCAAACCAATATTTTGTTCATCCTTCTGTCACAAACCATGACGTCAAAATTAATTACAAGTCTTATTATCTGCGTTGTCAGCCTCCGAAAACAAAAGCTTATTTTGTAACCGATTCAGTACAAAGTCTCCAGAAGACAGCAATGTCATCTAACAATAGGGACGACTTTGATTTAAATGATCTATTTTTATTATTTGCAGGAATAATTTTTTTTTCAAAAGAGATGTAAAAGAATTAATATTTCATCTTCTTACGTAGGTAATTTTCTACAGTGAAAATATGTGTGTAAAACATTTAAATGAGGTACATCAAGAGTTTGAATTAAAGTATTTACATCACAGACTTGGAGGCATCATTGTAGATCTTTGAAATATACATGTAGCATCATCACTGGTTCCAATTTATATGTGTGAACTTGAAATTACAAAAAATTTGAAGTGAAAGTACATGAAAAATCCATTTTCAGTAAATCAAAAACTCATTGTGCCATTTATAAAACAGCTAACAGCTTTGTCAGTTTTATAATTTACATTGATGTCAGCTAATATGACATCAAAGGTACACCAGTTAAGGAATGACTGCCTATTGGCTTTTTACCTCACCTAAGCCAAAGGCTCAAGTGAGATTTTCTGATCAAAATATGTCTGTTGTCTGTCGTTGTCAGCGTTGTTGTTGTTAACTTTTCACATTAAATTTTCAACTTCTTCTCCAGAACCACTGAGACAATTTCAACCAAACTTGGCACAGAGTATCCTTGGGTAAAGGGGGTTTTCAAGTTTGTTCAAATGAAGGGCTGCACCCTCTTCCAAGGGGAGATAATTAAAAAATAATGAAAATTGGGTGGGGTAATTTAAAATCTTCTCAACAACCACTGAGCCAGAAAAGATGTTCTGTCATGTTATGAATGCTTTCTGGGGTAGTGAAGATTCAAGTTTATTCAAATCATGACCCCAAGGGGTAGGGTATTAGGGCCACTATGGGAAATCAAATTTTTACATAAAAATACTTAAGAAAAATCTTTAAAATTCTTCTTCTCAAGAACAGCAATGTCATGATATTAAGTCATATTTAGATGGAAGCATCCTCAAGTTGTGTTGATTCAAATTTGTTCAAATCATGACCCCCGCGGGTAGGGTGGGGGCCACTGTGGGTGATCGAAGTTTTTCATAGGAATACATAGAAAAAAATATTTAGAATTTTTCTTTTCAAGATCAGCAACATCATGATTAATTGTATTTATATGGAAGCATCCTCAGGTAGTGTAGATTAAATTTTGTTCAAGTCATGACCCCTGAGGATAAGGAGGAGCCACTATGGGCGATCAAAGTTTTTCATAGGAATACATGGGAAAATCTTTGAAATTCTTTATCTCAAGAACAGCAAAGCCACAAAGCCATGATTAGTTATATATATACTGAAGCATCTTCAGGTAGTGTAGATTCTAATTTGTTCAAATCATGACCCACAGGGATAGGAAGGGGCCACAATGGTCAATCAAAGTTTTACATAAGAAAATATAGAAAAAAAATCTTTAAAGACTTCTTCTTCAGAACGGCAAAGCCATGATTAGTCATGTACATGAATATATATGGAAGCATCCTTAGATTCAAGTTTATTCAAATCATGACACCCTGGGGTAGGGTGGAGCTTGGGGTAGGGTGGGGCCACACTATATTATCTTACTTCTACATAGGAATATGTTGGGGGAAAATCTGCTGATAAAGAACAGAAGGGCCATAGTTACTCAGGTGAGCACTGTGGCCCAAATCTGACCAAAAAACGGTAGAAACAAGAAAAGTTTGGAGGTAGCCATCTTATCTGCAAATCCTGTACACCACTGAATACAATTTAATGATTGACTGGTTGATTGTATGTTGTTTTATGTCCCATTTGAGAATTTTTCACTCATAAAGAGATGTCTACAATTTCATGAAACTTTCACAAAAAATGAAACACTTACAGAGTGGCACTGTGCATCATGATAGGTTTTTTTTTCTGAGAGGACTTGTATCAGGTAATGGACATGTCAATTAGGAACACCCCATCTTCTCTCATTCAAAATCAAACTTCAAGGTAAAAGTCATGGGATCAAAAGTATATTTCGAAAGGTCTTGTCACAGGTAGAGCACAGGTCAAATATAATTGTCCTATCTTCTCTCATTCAAAAGTCATCATCAATGTTAAAATTTTAGAAAAGTAGGTCAAAGTTCAAGGGTCAAGAATCATAGTATAATTGGAAAGGCCTTGTCACAGGTAATGCACATTTCAAATATAAACACATCCTATCTACTCTCATTCAATACTTATCACAAATGTTAAAATTTTTCAAATGTAGGTCAAACTTCAAGTTCACTGGGTCAAAAATCATAAAACATTCTTAAAACTTTAACCTGGTTATTCAATTGGAAAATATAGTTCAGAATCCAGTATCCAAAGCAGGATTGGTTGTGTCCATCTATAGATGCAACATCATCCCTGCAAGTTTGGTCCAGGTAGGGCAGATAGTTACTTGGGAATGAGTCTTGCTCCAAAAACATTAACCTGGTCATTCTTCTGGAAAAATTTGCTGAAAATGCAGCATATGAAACCTGAATGGTACAATGAAACATACTAAATGCATCACCCATGCTGCTATGATCAACATAGGGTATAGAAACACTTGAAATAAAATTGCTCCAAAAAACATTAACCTAGGACACTGAAATTGATGCCAAGGGTATTACATAAGCTCCCCAACTTTGTAAAGGTGATCTAAAATTCATAATATTTCTTTTTTAAACCTTGGATTTATAGATCTACTTAGGGCCAAACACAAATGGTGATTTAAGTATACATTCCCTCCTACAGCTTCCTTCGGGGGGTTGGGGAGGGGGTATAATTATCCTACGTCAATGTATCAATACCTTCTAATAACCAGTCTTGTTTAAAATATTATTTCTATGCTAAAAAAATACAGTCACATGATTTATCTCAAATTATGTCAATGTCATGTCTATAAATACCTTCCAATAAGCAGTCTTTTGTGAAAATAATGAATTTTTTCTGCACTAAAAAATACAAGTGTAGTCTATGAATTGCAGATTGGAAATTGCTGATATGGTCAATTCTAAAAGAAGGCCAAAGTACCCACTAATTGTTGCAGATAGTCAATAGAAACAGTTACCAATCTTAACGCACAAAAGACCTTGGCAAAGCCAGTGATAAAGTGTGGATGCATCAACAATCGTACAGATTTATGGACGGAAAGCAATCTACATGTTATGTAAATAACCTGTCAATGACTGATGAACATAATTCAGACTAGTTTCTAGTATTGTGACATGTCGGTTGTCCAAAAAATCTTATTGGTAACTTAAAGGAATGTACCAAGACACCTTTGAGCACTTGGCACTTAGTGCTCTTTCAAAGAGAACTTACCTCTAGAATTAGATGTTTGAGATCATCGTCAGAGAGAAAGGAGGGTCGAGCTTCAGGTATCGACATAGCTGCACCTTCTGTTAAATATAATATTGACCATTCAAAGCTTATCTGTTATCTATCATTACAGTATGGATTTCCATATCTGCTTAATAATTTTGGTTATTTCCTTATGATCATATAAATACATTTCTTATTATTCACTATAAAGATATAAAATAATTGGAGCAAAATTTCCCACCTCGCAGCATTTTGTAGTTACATTGCTGTTAATAAAATCATCTTTTCAGCATAAAGAAACATATTCCTTGAACAATATTTCTAAAAATCCAACAGCATTAAGCCACATTTCTCAGAAACTCAGCAGCATTAAGCAATACTTATTAAAGCTTTTTAAACAGTCTCTTATATTAAGCCATCAGCATTAAGCAATGTTTTTCTAAAACATCGCTTCTAACAATACCGTCAGCAAAAAGCAACGTTTCCAATTTCTAAAGTAACATACATTGTAACCTTTTTCAAAGACTTGTCTCTCAAACAGCCAAAAGCATTTGAAAAAAGTTTATAATCTAGTAGTTGTGGATTGCACTGCCATGGTAGATTACTTTTTTTATCTAATATACCCTGAGATTGTTTACCTCTGAGGGACTTGAGATGCTGTACCGCCATTCGTAACACAGTTAACTTGTCCAGTTTTCTGTTCATGGCGTTACACATTGGGAGCATTGAAGACAACTCGGTGATGTAAGCATTCATTTTGTCTCTCCTCCTTTTCTCAATCTCACTGTGGTTTTGTCTGCCAGAGTAAAAGATAATATGTGATTTGCTTTTTGTAAAATCATTAATGTCATCTATTTAATTATTTAGTTTTCAAATCATATAATCTACACTATGCAGATATATACAATTACTGCTGTTTTTGAGGTCAATACATTGAGCTACCTGAAGAGTAGAATATTCACCTAGGCCAAAGGGTGAGGTGAATATTGTACTCTGAGGGTTGCTAAATCATTGTATTGTACAATGCAAATACTGTAAATAACCAAATATTTGTAAAACCTTATTTTTGCAAGATAGTTATTTGGTATTCATATGTGAGACAAAATTTTCACAAATTTTAATTATTGTTTATATAATCTTTTATAATATGAAAATACTTGAGAATGAAATTTTCACCAGCAGAAGGTCTCGCATAATTATGTAAAAATAAAGCTCTTGCAAATAAACTAGAAATATAATACATAAAATGTGAGTGGAACGTTAAAATAATCATTTCATCTATGAGAGCAGAAAAAATTCAGGTTAAGTCATTTTTCATATGTTTCGTATAATCTGAAAGGTTCCAGAATTGAATTTTTGGAATGTTGGGAAGTTTAATAAATAAATTTTCACTAATAAACATTAAAAATGATAGGGACTTGACAGGGCTTGAATTTCTTAGCTGAGAAAGTTCTTCAATTGCCACATGTAATCCTGTTATGTTTCTAAATGTCATATCCACTGGTTACGACTTTATCAATACAAAGAATAAAAGACTCTGAAATAAATTAGAAACTTACCTGTCATTTCCTGTCTGAGAGTCCATCATAGTGTTTTTTGACCTAAACAGAAAAAAATTAAACAATATAAAAAAAGATTTGCTGGAATAAGATGATACTGATTAATTGTCACTTAATTCAAGGAAGAGTCAGGAGAAACTCAGCATGTATGTGATAGGCTGGTATTCCCAGCCATTAAGAGACATTTCACATTGTGTGGATATAATTAAGGGGGGTGTCTGTAATGATATTGAAAATTAGAGGTCATCTGAAGGACAATGCTAATAAAAAACTTACTATAGTTAAATATAGTTTACTTTAGTTCACATAAGTTAACGACAGTAAATACTTGGACTTGGTACTTCACTATTGAAATTTTTTGAGATGTAGGGCCTTAATATTTCTTTCATTACACACAAATGATGTAAATGTTAGAAATAATATGTGGAAATACAAGTAATATTTCCTTTTAATATCAGAAAAATGCATGTAAGACTCGGAGAAAACGAAATATAGCAATTTGGAATAAGTAAAAATAATTTGTTTACTACAGTAAAAACTTTGACACTGTAGCCAACTATTCTATACCATCCTCTGGAATCTTGCAAAAGTGCCTGTTAATGTACCTAAATTTGACACTACTGCTGAATTGCTTCCGTATCAATATAGCTAATCATGGCTTTGCTGTTTATGATAAGATGATATAATTGTAAATATTTTTTCCAATATCTGCTTAAGTAAAACTTTAATCACATATTGTGGCCCCACCCTACCCCTGGGGGTCATGATTTGACCAAACTTGAATCTACACTACCTGCAGTTTCTTCCATTTAAATAGGGCTAATCATGGCTTTGCTTTCACAAGAAAATTTTTCCTCTGTATTCCTAAATTAAATTACTGATCGCCCACTGTGGCCCAACCCTACCCCCGGAGGTCATGATTTGTATGAACCTAAGTCTACACTTCCTGAGAATGCACCCATATAAAATACAGCTAATCATAGCTTTCCTGTTCTTTATTAAATATTTTTCCTATGTATTTCTATATAAAACTTTGATTGCCCATTGTACTGGCCCCACTCTACCCCCCAAGGTCACAATTTGAACAAATTTGAATCTACCCTATGTAATGAGGCTTAAAAGTGTTTCATTCTCTCTGATCCAATGATTCTTGAGAAGAGGAATTTTTAAATGATTTCATCCAATGTAAACTATTTTTTTAATTATCTTCCCCTATTAGAGGATGTGGCACTTCTTTTGAATCCTCTTCACCCAAGGATAATCTGTGCCAAGTTTGGTTGAGATTGGTTCTGGAGAAGAAGATGAAAATGTGAAAAGTTTATGACGACAACCACAATAGACAATTTTGATCAGAAAAGCTCACCTGAGTCTTAGCTTTGGTGAGCTAATAAAAGAAAAGTTACTTTGTGAGTGATGCTTCCTGCAAAATTATACAATAATTAATTTTTTGCATATATTTAGGAATCTACAGTATTCAAATCCCATATCTTTACATTTACATGGAATCATATTAAATACTAAACATGTACGGACTTCAATTTTGATGCATCTTTTGTTGGAACAAACTGCAAAACTTCTTAATTGCAGAAAATACCCTTTATTTGGTGTACGGCACTGTACCAATAAACAAATGACTAAAGTAAGGATTTGAGACAGAATATTTAATTTTTAACCCTCCTCTGTAAATTCATTTCTTTTAAGTTAAAGCTTCAAAGAGTATGTTCATTTACTATGTAGAAGGTCCTAACAAATGAACACAGATTTCTTGGTCATAATCAGTTAATACTGAAAATGCCAATTAAGTGACATTGGTGAGAGCTGGCTAGGATTTTAGAACAAGGAGACATTGAATAATAACGAAGTAAAAATAACATAATAACTATAAAATGTTCCAGTAAAGCAGTGCTAATATTTGGATGTATGTTTTCTGACATTCGAAGCTTTCCGTGACTATGTGTTCATATTCATATCCATTGATTTATAAAACTATGTGCAAAATGTCTTATCAAAATATCTATATCAAAAATTGTGACATCAGCAATTCAAAAGATTTTGAATATACAGGATATATCATATTCTGGAATCTTGCACAGATGCCTGGTAATACCATTTTTTGTGAGGACACTTGGTACAGTAGCAATACCTAAACGTCGAGGTCTTTGGAAAAATTATGTATTATTGAGGAACGTTGTCAGACCTCAAGGTCTGCTGATATATGTTTCAAAACTAATTGTGAAGCTCTCTAACATTTTGTTTCATATTTCTAGAGACTTTGATACAGTTTATACAGTATATGGATGCATGTTCTGTTCTAGCTTGTGAACCTTTCCATGGCTTAATGTTCTATAGTACTGCTGACTTTGAGACAGCTTATACAGCATTTGGACGTAGTTCTATAATGTTCCATATTTTAACTGATTTGAAACAAACAATTACATACTTGGAGCCAGTGACTTTTCTATGATCATACTCCATCAATGAATCGTCTTCATTTGTATCCAGTGTTGTGCAAGTACTCCAACTGACCAATAAAACATAAACGTCAAATTAAAGTACACATAATACCCCACTGAAATGATTCACTAATTTTGCATATATTGTTTTCAATAACATATTTTTTTTAATTAGTCTAACACATAAAAGCCTCACCTTACCTAAATATTTACTTTATCATGTTACTGGATTGTACAAAATGCAGTTTCCCTGACTCGTCAGCGAGATCAAATATTGTTATTGCAGCAAAAGAAGCTGACAACATTCTCTTGGGCTATCAAATATTTTTATTGGTTTTTGCAGTTTTACAATATTTTGACGAGACTACTGTATGCAAGACTGTGTTCTGTATATATAGGTGTAGGCGATGGCATATACATCAACGGTATATACTGAAATTTTCAGCAAATTAAAACAAGAGGCCCAAGGGCCTTAACAGTCACCTGAGTATGATACAACAATTAAGAGGATCGATCCATAGAGTATAAATAAACTAATAGATGAAGCTTTGAGCTTTGTTCCCCCCCCCCCCCCCCCCCCGAGAAACACCAAAACCTGGGACCACAAGTTTAAAAAATTTTGTAAGAAGCATGACAATTGTTCATCATAACTATGCACTTTGTTTATCTGCTCAACACTAAGGAGCAGACAGGATAATTTAACAGAGTTAATGCATTTTCACTATATTATCAATAGAGCCCGACCCTTACACCAGAACATCTGACCTAGAACCCATGAAACTCACAATTCTGGAAGAAACACTCTTGTTCATCATAACTATACACTTAGTTTGTTTAAATAATACCCAGGAGCAAAGAAGAAGATTTCAAAGAATTTATGCATTTTCACTATACAGTACAATATGTTTTTTATCATACCGGTTTTATATCATACTTCTTTTTTATCATACATATTTGAAACACAAAACCATTTCTTAATAATTCAATGTAAATTCCTCTTTTTATTATCATAGGTAAAAGTGTACACTCCGTTTACTATAATAGAAAATCTTCATATGTAATATTTTTTTCACACCTTTTCACCCTTGGGACACTCAACAAAACAAAAAGATCACACCTATTCACACCGGCAGGTCATGTCAGAGACCTAACCCTCATTGTCTATACCTAGTGGCTTGAATTTCACTTTGAAATTTACCGACAGTGGAGGATTGGGATGATTAGTCACACACCTGTGCACTTACCTGAGCGATTGACAAGTTACTTGTCTATTTCTTGCTGTACACAAGTTCAGGGTGCAGTTACAGTTTCTATTTAAAACCATTCGCATATGTATTTTTCTTCAATTTGTACACTGATAATAAACATATTTTACAAAATTTCGAAATGAACCTATACAAACGTACGTCTATTAACTCAGTCCTCTGATCGTTTGGTTTCTTAATTATTCTTCATATTTGTCTACAATCTTAAATTAAGAGATTAATTAAGAAGTTGTGAAGTCGATTTGATTCTTACAAGTGGCTTTGAATTTTTATCAGTGTCAATTTTTTTTTATTACGCGGCAACATTGAGTGTAAATTGTGGCAAACCGCTTGGTGCAAATGTGTTTTGTTTAAGCTATAATTACGGCCTCGTTTTGATTGTATTCAATTTTTTTGGTATTATTTTATTTGTAAGGCGACGTAATAAAACGAAATGTCGGTTGTATGAATTGATCAGAGTTGAAAATGAAAGTAGAAAGATGAATGCTAAGTGATATAAAACTTTGAATAGTGTTTAACGATATTTAAGTGAATTTTTTGATTTATTGATTGAAAAATGTCTTGAGACAGTAAGTAAATATGATGATAGTTAATTATCTTGTCATTTAAAGAAGCCTGAAAAGCAAAAACGAAATTAACATAAGATGTGAAAAAGAACACAGACATACCTAATGTTTCATCATATTTTTTTTTTTAAGAATTTTAACAGACCATGGTTATTATAATAGCCGCTTATTATAAAGTTTTGGCCTGACAAATAAATTATGATAATAAACGAATTGTACTGTATAATCAATAGAGTCCCACCCAACACCAGAGCCCCTGACCCAGGGGCCATGAAATTCACAATTTTGGAAAAGGCATCATTGCTTATCTTAACAATGCACTTAGTTTGTTTAAATAATACCCAGGTGAAGAGAAAAAGATTTTCAAAGAAATAATGCACTTTCCATAAATGATTTATATAGCCCCGTCCTAGCACCAGAACCCTGACCCAGGGGCCATGAATTTCACAATTTTGGTAGAGGGCCCAAATTGCTTATTACAATCATGCCAACAGTTTGACTGCTTGATGTCCAGGAGTAAAGAAGAAGATTTTTAAAGATTGCATCAATTTTGGTAGCTTTAGCCCCACCCCTCAGGTCCCAGAGGGGGTAGGGACAATGAAATTCACAATTTTTGTTTCCCTTCACCCATAGATGCTACATACCAAAATTGGTTGAAATTGGTTTAGCGGTTTTAGAGAAGAAGTTGAAAATGTTCAAAAGTTAATGCACAACACACAACGGAATATGCATGATGACAGACAAAGATGGATAGCAATAGGTCACCTGAGTAACTCAGATGACCTAAAAAGGCAATGTTCATGCTACAACTATCAAGCCAATAAGGCACGTACACTCTATAATGTTTGAAATTCAAAAAAAAATTAATTTCATTTAACGTATACGTTATATGGACTTAGTGTTAGCTGGGCTTTGAAACCTTGTAAACCAACTATTATAATTTGTAACAACTTTAAATCGAGATTCCGCAGTCTGAAATCCATGCATGACTTTAAATTTAAAGGATTCTACACTTAAGTAAGTGGTGTAAAGGATTCTACACTTAATTAAGTGGTAAGTGGTTTGTGACTAGAAATATTTGCATGTAAAAGAAGGTCGTAAAACTTACAAATAAAAGTTGGTTTACATTAATAAGCATATATATTGCATGTTATGAAATCATAAAACTGACTTTCAAATTATGCGATATACACTGAAATTTAAGGTCGGTGTATGAAATGAATTGGGATCACTATACTGACTAATATAGTACTTAATTCAAGTCAAGCTGCTGGCTGACATTTGTAGTATAGGTAAGTCATTCAGAAGTAAGACTGAAAGCTTTCTCCAGTTACAAGTCTGCAGCATTGTTCAATTGAACATACCCTGGTACACATCTATGCATACATGTATATGTTTTAAGGACTCTCTATACATTGCACATAAATCATTTTAATCCTGTGGTATATATTATTTATGCAGTTAGAGTGATCTGCCCTTAGATATAAAATAAAATAAATTGAAACGTACAGTGTATTACTCTAGATAGAAAGTTCTATCGTTAAAATGATATTGTCCTATGGACCCGGTTTAACGATAGAATCCGTTCCGTGTATTGGCAATGTTGCAAAATAAACACAGGCGATAACTCATACTCTGTGCATTTTCTATGAACAATCCAGAGAGTTCTGAATGTCAACATGGCGTTAAATTTGAAGCGAGGAAAAAACGTCGAGAAAATGAGTTGAATTTTCATATTTATATGGATTATTTTTTAGGTTAAAAGACATATACCATCTCAAAAAGGTTTGTTATGATTAATTTGGTAGTTATTTTCAGTGCAACTCCTTTTGTTTTCTTCAAAATCATTTCCGAGTGGATCCACTCCGATTTGATACATTGCAAGTATATGGGACATATTCTAACTGTGGTGAGAGCTTGTCCCGAGACACAGTTAGATTATTCTAACTTGTATTACTCAAGATGTCATCAATTCAAGCATTCTTAACATTTTATTAGGTCAAGATGAAATAACTAAACACTTTTTTGCATGTCTTTTCCCATATGATTCAAGTAAGCAACAGTGATTTCTGTTCATCAATACTGCAATGTCTTTGAACATTTTTCCTGGGGATAAATAGCTGGTACCCTGTGTTGAATAGAAAATACTGCATACAGGGAAATATTTGGCCCTATTTTATTTTCACCCCTTTCATCCTCATTGCATTACTGAAAATATTCATTATGTAATAAAAGTGAGTATACCACTTAACTATTTCCTTATTAATACATGTACATAGGTCAGATGTTGGGATTTTTACTGTAAGTTCTATATGCAGATATGCCTAGCCTGGTCATTTAAAGGTGCTTAGACACAGATTTGAAGTTAATGTTTTCTCAAATTTTCTGTATAATATCACGACTTATATATTGCAATAGCATTTCGCACGAAAATATAATTAAAAACTTATGTTATCTAGAAATTATTGGAACTACGAATTCCTAGACGCGTTTGATTAACACATCATTGCACTTTCACAAATTTTATCTTTATCCTTAATATTTAAGAAAAGAAGCGATTTTGTTGTGTATTAATGAAAAACATTACATCTATAATTCAGAAAATTCAGAGTAGAAATGTGCGAAAGCAAACCCTCTCACTAATATCGTTAGCCCGTGCTCAGTGTTGTGTACAGAGTTTAACAAATTGAATACACCCGTGAAACGTAAACTGTTTTTGTACACAGGGCACGAGCTCTGTTATTGGTAATGTATACGGTTCACCGGGTGTGTTCAATTGTTAAAGTCTGCACACACCACTGAGCACAGACTGACAATACTGTGAGTGGGTTTTGCTTTCGAACATTTCTACTCTGAATTTTCTGGATTATAGTTCTAATATTTTTCATTAATACACAACAAAATTGCCACTTTTCTTAAGTATTAAGAATAAAATCAAAATTTGTGAAAGTGCAAGGATGTGTCAATCAAACGCGTCCAGAAATTTGAAGTTTCAATAACTTCGAGATGAAATAAGATTTTTATTTTATTTTAGTATGAAATGCTATAGCAACACATAAGTCAAGAAATTATACAGAAAATTTGAGAAAATATTAACTTCAAATCTGTGTCCAAGCACCTTTAATGATCTGCCCCTGTGTATGTTTCATACTGGGAAGTATCACTTGTTTATTTTTACAGTTTATTTATTGAGCTTTCACTTTCCTTTTACACATCCAACAGGAATAATACATTCTTGTTTTGTTTTTCATATTTTATTTTAGATTGAAAATTCAATTATTTAGTTATTTTCAAGAAATCATAATACAAGTTTTAATTATCACACAAGGGCAGATAAAGTTCTTCTTATGAACTTGGAGTAAACAACTTGAAAGGTGGTAATTAAGTAAAAAGTAATTGATAAAAAAAAAAATCACTTTTTTTCATTTTATTCCTAATGGAATAATATTTTTATTTTTGTCACCTTTATTATCAATACCATACAGCCTTACTATACAGTGAGTTCTTTTTCTTTTCAGGCAAATCTAATGCATTACCTATATATAAACACTACAATTCAAGTAAATAAAATGTTGACCATATTTTTCTTAAGTTTTGATCATAGTCCTTTTGCTTTTCCCAGCAACATGATTATGTGTTCCTTGGAACACTCCAGTTGGATTGATTATGTGTTTTTGGAGCACTCTAGTTAGATTGATCCTGTGTTCTTTGGAACACTCTAGTTGGATTAATTATGTTATGTTTTCCTTGGAACATGGCACTCCAGTCAGATTGATTTTGTGTTTTTTGGAGCACTCTAGTTGGATTGATTATGTATTCCTAATTGAAACACGGCACTCTAGTTGGATTGTTTGAGTGTTTCTTGGAACAGTCTTGTTGGATTGATTTTGTGTTCCTTGGAACATGGCACTCTAGTTGGATTGATTAAGTGTTCCTTGGAACACTCTAGTTGGATTGATTATGCATTCTTGGAACACTCTAGCTGTTTGATTATGTGTTCCTTGCAGCACTCTAGTTGGATTGATTATGTGTTCTTGGAACACTCTAGTTGTTTGATTATGTGTTCCTTAGAGCACTTTAGTTGGATTATGTGTTCCTTGGAGCACTCTAGTTGGATTGATTATGCATTCTTGGAACACTCTAGTTGGATTGATTTTGTGTTCCTTGCAGCACTCTAGTTGGATTATGTGTTCCTTGGAACACTCTAGTTGGATTGATTATGCATTCTTGGAACACTCTAGTTGGATTGATTTTGTGTTCCTTGGAACACTCTAGTTTGATTGATTTTGTGTTCTTGGAACACTCTAGTTGGATTGACTTTGTGTTCTTGGAACACTCATAAGTTGGATTGAAGCCAGTTAAAAAGATAGCATGAAATTTCTTCAGAAATAATTTTCGTTTTTGTTTTAATTTTATTTATTTATTTAAATATTTCTTTTTTATTTTTGTTAAACTCAAAAATGTTATTAAAACCATTTAAATCTGGGTTTGCATGAAGATTTGGCACAAGTTAATTTTAATCAAAGGAACTAAATTTGTAAATTTTATATGTACCATTCAATCTCCAAAAACCTGAAAATTCCAATTTCCAGAAATTAATATTGTGTGACAAGGGCAATCAAAAAAGAACACTAGAGAATCACATATAAGGAAAATCTGTAAACTTTCTTCTCCGTGTACTTTTACAACAAGTTTGATTTCATTTACTACCTGTAAAAGATCTCCCCGGCAACTTAATATGATCAACATTTGATACATACCAAGTAATAAATGTTGCAACGTGTTACCCCTTCAATTCCAGTAGCAAATTTGCCAACCAATCACACTAGCATAATACAGTGGCTATCAGTTTACAAATTTGTAAATATGTCAATACTTTTTATTTATTTATAATTATTTAACTAATTTATCTTTTGTTTATTGTAGAATCATCTCAAATGAGGGAAATAAAGTATGAATGAATGAGAAGATTAAAAAACATGCAGATCAACTAGAGCCACTATAAATTGTTATCCTTTTATCCAAAAGATGATTTTGTGAAAACTTTGGTTGCTATCAGTTCAGTGGTTTTGGGAAAACTTAAAAAATGAACTATCATTCACAACATATAGACAAAAGGACAAACTCTGAATCAGAAAATGGAAGTCTAATTAAGGTGAGCAGAGAAAAATTGAAAACAGAACATATTTTAAACTGAGGACAATACTGGAATCAAAAACCATGATAAATTTATATAGTGTTGTTATATGTAACATAGTCTCCGACTATCGAAAAATCATCGCTGAAGGCAGCGGGTCAGCGACAATTGATAGAAAGCTTCAAAATCAATAGTCGCTATTTTTATTGAAAATATATTTTTTCAACCAAATTGGTTTATCTCTTAACATTATCATAAAACATTACTTTATTTCTCTTGTAAATGGTGGACAAACTTGCCAACTATGCATGTTTGGATGTTGATATCTGCCACATCTTTCATTTTTTTCATTTGTATTGAAAAATTGTTTTCATTTACAAGGATGTCTGAATACTTACATAGTTAACTTGATTTAATGTTACTTTTAATTAAAGTTCAAACTATCTATCTTACAATCTATTGTATGCCATTGATTCAAGCAGAAATTTTAGCTAGGATTAAATTTGGGCATTTTTAGCGAGGGTTTTGAGATCACTAAAATTGAATATCGCTAATAATTCTTACCGCATTGGAGGTTACCATTATATTTCTAATTTTCGTAAAATCACTAAAATTATTTTTTGCTAAAATTATATATAGATTTTTCAGGACAAATCACTAAATTTGTGACTTGTTAAAATTTCCACTTATGCGGTAATTGATAGTAAATTTGGTCCGATTTTCCAACACTAGCTTTATTTAATATATTCTGCAGATATACATGTATCCCCATAAAGACTTAAAAGCTAAATATTTAATGAGATGTGCATATTTTAATGGTCTATCCTGATGACTTACTCAACAGACATCCTTTTTTTCCGATGGCTGAAGTATGGCTCTATAACCCCAGGAAATTTGTCCACCCCCGGAAGGGAAGGATCCATTTGTCCACCTTGGTCCGGTGTTAGGAACAGATTGTCAAATAGATTAAAGTCTGAAAAAAAAAAGTATATATATAATGTGAATTTTTAGTCAATCCAATTTTGTATGAACATCTTGACTAGCAATTTACAATGAACACTAAGAATCTACACAACCAGAAGTCTACGACAAAGCTGTAGCTCTACTAGTGTGTACTCATAGTAAAGAAAAACAGCATTTGGACTTGAAACTTAGTTGAGCCATGGCCTGCCAAAAAAGAATTATGGTCTTTGAGTTCAGTTTACCTGTGCACCAGGGCCCCGTTTTACAAAAGAACTTATGACTAGGACCAAAACTGTAGACAGAGTAGCGTTTTGAAAGAATTTTACAATAACCAAGGCAACACTGTTCATCAAAATTAGAAACTGATTAATAAGTTATGCATTTTAGTATAGTTCACTTATTAATTAGTACCAAGTCATTGATATCAGACCAAAACTGTAGGAGGAGTAGCACTTTGATAGAATTTCACAGAAATTTTTATTTTTAATAACCCTGGCAACACCGTTCATCGAAATCAGACGCATTTATACAGAATTATGCATTTTTGTATAATCTACTTGCATATGAAGTCTTATTGAAATCAGACCAAAGGTAGTCTTAGAGTAGAGTTTGAACGTTTGAACTTTCTATTTTTAGTAACCATGGCAACATCCTTCAACAAAATCAAAAATCCTGCAAAAGAATCATGTATCTAAGTATAGTCCACTTTTGTACAAAGTTTTACTGAAATCAGATCTAAACTGCAGTAGGAATGGCATTTTGAAAGCATTCACAAAAAATTGTATTTTTATTTGAATGAATTTTTTGTTAACCTGAAGACAGCACTATTTGTTGTAATCAGAAATGCATGGATATAGATATAATATCTTAATACAACTTCTACTTGTGTACAAAGTCCAACTGAAATCAGACCACACTAGGAGGAATGGGGTTCTGAAAAATTGTTTACAGACAGACGGATGGACAAACAGACAAATGATGGACACCTTACTAATGCATAAGCTCCTCTGGTTCCTGGTAAGCATGCAGAGCTTAAAAAGCAGTAGCATGTGCATCTTTTTGGTAAATTTTGGTTGCAAAGAGATTTATAATTTTCTGAATCTTTTTACTGAACACGTCAGAGGGACTTTACTATGACTTGTGACAATTAATCAGAACTATCATGGCTAGTGCACTCAGGAAACTGACCTATAACATTGATTACAGTGACCGGACTCACTGCTCTAATTATGACAGTTATATGTCACTAGTACTGTCTCGTGTAAACTTAAGCTTTTCTCTATCAAAAGGTCACTATGATGCTAAGATCATTAGGTATGAAATAAATGCATAATAAGATAATAAAATTATGGATTCATTATGATGTTTGAATGAATGTATATATACTTTTTTAAATTGTATGTAGTTTTGCAGTCTATAAATACACTGCACCATGATGGTATATTCAATAACACCTTCCTTAAAATTTCTGAAAGTACTGAAATTGAGGGGAAATGATCCCCTAAATACTCCTTGAATTTCTCTGTGAAAGTATTCCAAATTCTGACCGATTTTTTAATTTCTTTCTTCGATCCTCTTGTAGGAATGTTTTCTCTTTAGAGAAGTGGACAGACTTTAGGTTGGATGAAGGCTTAATCCTATCCACCTTCTTTAAATAAAATACTGTATGTGTACATAAATTAGTATATTCAAAATTTAGCACAATCACTGGGTATTGAGTTGTTGGCAAAATCATGAATTATCGCTATACATGTCCGTGCCGTATTTTGTATTTATAAATGATTTCTTACTGGTATTCATGAATTACCGCATCATTGTCTGTGCCAAAGCCACTAAAATATGAAGCCCGCTCTTTTAAGTACACATACAGTATTATAAGCAGGTTACTGTAACAGAGGGCTTTCAGTTAAGGGGTGAACAGAATGTAATGTCACAAACAGCATCAAAACCTTAAGGATCCCTGATATATGACACCATACGCGAGCAACTGTTATGTCATTAGGACTGGGAAATAGACCTGATTAAGAGCCCCTCCATTAAATAGTATGATAAGCACGATAAGTATGCTAGTTCTCTCTTTGTCAAGATTAGCTTAACTAATACAAATGTCAAATTTTCCAACGCTCGGTCACCCTCAGAAATAACCATGGAAACAAAGATAATCAAGTCCTACTACTAGAAAACTAACCTGTATCTTCATTATAATTTTACTATGCAAATATCAGAAATATTCTAGAATGATCTTAATTAGCATGAAAGTTTTCTTGAACCTTAAAACACTACAGTATGCCAATTATTATAGTAAGATAATTGTTCAATTTTATTTTTGTTTCAGGTAATAAGAGGGTACATATAGTGTTGTACAAATATTTATTTACTACATGTACTAAATTATGAAAGAAGTATAATTCGCTGAAAGTTAATCTCTAAGTAAAAAGAAACAAGTTCAATCACACAAATATATTTAAGATAAAAAAAATCTAATTAAAGTGAATTTAAAAAAAAAATCTTTTACAATATACATAAACAATATAATGCTTATCTATCTCAGATAGTTCAGCCTAAATCTACAGTATAACACTCACTCATGGTTGACATGAATAAAATCCCCCCATCAAAGATCACGCTGTAACAACATAATACTGGTACACAGCTTCTCCAATGTAGAAATCAATTCCTAGTGAGCAGAATATAGACAGAAGTCTTAGTTATCCAAGAGGTGATCAAGCTAGCACTAATTCCTCCATACACAGAAATTTCTAGGTAAGTCACAGGTAATCCTATGTGGCACCTGTCTGGTCAGTGAGAATAGGACAAAAGTCTCTCATGGCCTTCCACTTGTAGGTGGACTATTACCTCAAAGTATCAGGAGCACTTTGTATGAACTTCTACATTTCATTTTATACACATATTGTTCAAGAAAAGATAGCATCGCAAGTTATTTACTTTTCATTTTATTCTTTTTTAAAGGTTAATAATAGCAGTAATTATATGAAAAAAATTAAAAGAAATTTGTCCCCCTTCCAAAAAATAACATAAGTTCACTTTTACATATATTTTTAATAATATGAAATATCCCTCCCTGCCCTGGGAAAATGTGTTCAAGGTTAAGACAAAACAGTTTGCTATAGCCTTTTAAGTCTAATTAATTCCATTTAATATACAAGATATGATGCAACACATTATTTGCTAAAAATTTCTTCAACACAGATGAAGAGTTAGAATATTGTACAGAGAGTATAACATTCTCACAAATCGATCCTTGAACCCTTCAACAAATTATCTACTAAAAGAAAAGGTTCTTCACAGATGAATTGTAGAGAAAGAATAATAAAATTCTCACAAATCCATTGAGCCCTCCTCCCCACCCCTCCGGCCCTCCCCTTGAAAAAAAATACTGTATATAGATTATTACAGAAAAATTAGTTCTAGTAGATAAAGTACTTACCCAGTGCAGATTCCATGGTGCAGTAAATTATCAACTGATGAGATTTCAGACCACAAATTGTATGCACTAATAGTATAGCTTTTTTGTAAGACTTAAAATTTGATTTATAACTAAAATTTGCATTCTAAAGTTATTAGGGTTTTTTTTTCTCTCCTTTTTAAGAAAAAAACAATAAAGTCTGCAGCAAATAACCAAAAAATAAAGTTCTCTCAATTGTCGATTAATTTCTATGAACAATCAGTAGACAGTAATTTTAAAAAAAAAATCCTCAGTAGATAGTAATAAAAAAAAAATCCTCAGTAGATAGTAATAAAAAAAAATCCTCAGTAGATAGTAATAAAAAAAAATCCTCAACTCTGCTAATTTTTATGCAGACACTTGATTTTTGTTCAGTGTAAGAAATTTTAGCCATAAAGTTTCCATTTCATATATTGGAAATCTAGATGGGCAGCTTGTATCAGCTTATATACAGCTAGCTAGGTCTTAAGTTACACCTCACCAATGTTCAATATCCAACGTGTGATATTTTACAGGATTTTATAGGAGTATCCCAGGTAAGCTTCTATTCTCCGTCATCCGACTTATTTCTCCATTTACATCATCTGATTTTCCCAGCTTTATTTCACAAAACGTATTAACAGATAAAACTGTAAAATATCTTGCGTTACAGACTGTCCAATAAAATAAAAAATTCTGTCTTTTATCAATAAGGAATTCTATAATTTATAATTATTCAATGAAAATACATATACTAGCTACTAAAATTTAGTTAATATAAAATATTAAAAGATTATATTAACGCATAATATTGTGCTAGTAATACTCTAATATATACATGTATTTGCATAGGAGAATGATTGACATGGATAACACAATAAATGTATTAGTGTCACACTCTCAGGACTCTGTCGTAAGTAAAGATTTTCTTCTAAAAGAAATTCCAGAGTTAGCTCCCTTTCTATATGATTTATAAATAAAATGAAAAATGCAGATTCTTTTCTTCTTGTTTTTTTCTTCAGTTTTAAAGCTGTTGCAGATACACATAAAAGTCAACATTCCATTGTTGATGGAATAAAGTATGGCGTAAAGAGGGTCCTCAAGCCTGTGTTAGTAAGGTTACAAAGCTTATCCAGACTGCAGGACCAATGAACAGAACTCTCTAACCATTATATGTTCTATGTTAAGTACAATTAAAGGAAAACGGCCAAATAAACAAAAAACAAAAATATCTCCCCTAAAAAAATTGCATTGTCAAATTAGATCTATGAGTAACATTATTCTTTACTACATGTAATTCCTATTAAAAACTGGAGGGGAGTGTGGAAGGGGGGATCTTCGTTTTCTGTCCATCCATTATCTAATTTTAGAATCCATTTGTGATGTGGCTCTTATGTTTGAGCACTCCTTTACTTGTCATAAATGTAGAGTTGCGATTTACATTGAAAACAGTGTTTGTTACCTACAAATTCTCCTTCCTATGCTTCCCATGCTTCTACCGGGGACAAGAACTTAGGAAATTTTATACAATTATATTTTCATATTAAGAAAAAGTGAAGCAATTCTGGGAGTCGAGCTCTAACACCACTTTCATATATATTTCCTTTTTAATATATTTAAAAAACAATATTAAATTACAAGCATTTTAAACAGTGGATTTTAAGCAGGTCAATTTACTCTTAGCTCTTTAGTTCTTACAAGCAATGGGCTGCAGTCCCTTTGGGGCCTCGGCTCTTTTACTTTTAAGGAATGGAGCACTACTCATATGTCACCGGGTTCACAGGTGCGTGAAAGTCAGTCAATATATCGGGTCTCAGTAGCTCAGTGGTTAGAGCGCTGGCACGGTACGCCAGAGGCCCTGGGTTCGAGTCCCGGTTGAGACTTGATTTTTCAACACCTGTGACATTTGGCGCCCAACGCACAAATACCCACTATTCCCTTGGAACATGCCTTACAGCATTTCCTTAACTCCTAGAATTCGAGGACGAATTTCTACAAAGAGGGGGAATATGTCACCGGGTTCACAGGTGCGTGAAAGTCAGTCAATATATCGGGTCTCAGTAGCTCAGTGGTTAGAGCGCTGGCACGGTACGCCAGAGGCCCTGGGTTCGAGTCCCGGTTGAGACTTGATTTTTCAACACCTGTGACACATACATTAACCCTTACAGACTGCTGCCCAGTTACCTTTCTGACCTCCCCGATTTACCATGTTTAAGGCAGCAAATGTTATCTGATAATCAGTATTTTAATATCTTGGACACGAACTCACAATCATGTGAAACTAAGTGTAAGAAAACCATGGCAAAAAAAAGAGGGCTCAGGCATGAAATTAGGTAAAGCAATTACTATTATTAATATTAACTTTACCCTTTTTTGTTTCCATGGCAACAACAACCATTTGGAAAATTTTAAATTATTCCAAAAAACTTGGGGAGACACTCAATATTTTGCAGTTTGAAATACCTTTAGATGAAGAAATAAGCCATGGCAACAGTGGCAAAGCTTTTCACATCGATTCCAATTTTTCCAGCAGAATTTAGTTTGAAGTGAGGCAAGGAAAAGCCCTTTAAAGTTAAAAAAAAAAGACTGGGTGAGGTGTTGAGCACTGAGAAAACTAGAAATCTGACCAGTCAGCAAGGGCCCCGTCAAGGGTTAGAAATATAAGGGTGCAGATTAGGGGATGAGAATTTTACTGGATTCCAAAAAATTTCAAAATATATAAAGAATAAGCAACAGCAACTGCTAAATATCCAACAATCTGTAAATAATATTCTTTGTATTTACATAAGGCAGTAAAAAACATCATATCTATAATAACTCAATTAAATGTATATTTAAAAATGAATGAAGCATGTTTTTTCTAAAATGCCAGCCTTCAGTGAATGCAAATATCATCCAGGCTTGACCTTAACTTCAAAACAAATATCAGTTGCAGACAAAGGTGTTAATTAATCTTAAAGTGACAGAAAGATAACCCTCTAAAATATTCTGCAAACCAGCAAGATAATCAAACCCACGGGATTAATTATACTGCTCTCTCAACCTTTTCTTCTAAGTTTACAATAAGAACTTTTTCAGCAATGATAGAATGAGGTTATTATCTGAATACCTGTTAAAATAATTAGTATTCTTGAATTCACATACGGCAGAAAAAAAAGAAAAAAAAAAGAAAGAAAAAAACAAAATAAAAATAAAAACGATATCTTTATCTATATCTTGTTTTTAGAATTCAATAAAATCATAACTCATTGTGTATTTTACCAAAATAAAGTATGAACATTATTGAAATCCACATTTCAGAGAATGTAAACATCATTCAGAATTGACCTTAACTTCAAAACAAACTTCATTTGCAGACAGAGGTGTTAATTAATCTCAATGTGGCAGATAAAGTAAAATGCTTTGGATTTTCATCAAGAGGAAAGTTAATTAATCCCAAGAGACTCATTGCAGCCTTTCATAGTTTACAATAGGAACATTCTCAGCAGTTATCTCTCTTTGCAGATTCACTCTTATATAAAGTTAAGGAATATACCCCACCACCCCAGCTCCAAACCGGATGACACAGAGAACCAAACTTAGCATCAAAATATGTCTTACTGCCTATTCAACCAACATACCAAATTTGAACTTAATTGGTCAACCCTAAAAAAAGTTATTAGAAAAAACAGAAAATTTGTGGACGGAAGAATGACAGACGGACAGACAGACAGACAGACGGACAGACAGACAGAGTGATTACTATAGGGCACCCGCAAATCCTTGTGGGGCCCTAATGATACCGAAAATTTCATATTTTATCTGTTTCCATGGTAATTTTGACATTTTGATTTTTTTTAAATGTTGAATGCGCCACTGCAATAGCCATATACAATAACATCAGAAGACAAAACTTTTGGTGGAACAATCACAATATGTTTCCCTGACTTCATTTGGGGTGACACAATAATTTTAATGCTTCAACTTCTTCGACATCATTCTGCTATGACCGATTAGCTAGGGGATGTCCCCACTGTGGCTTGAACCTACAACCCTCAGATTTAAAATCCAATGCTCTACCAACTGAGCTAAAGGGTTAACCCACTAGCTGGTGCTAGTAGGAGTGTGGCCTCACTTAATTTACAACACATAGCCACTTTTAACTCTGTTACACTCTGCTTGCAGTCACACTGCAATTCAATTCAGTTTGAATGGCCTTCTCTTGGTACTATAGTAAAGTAATTCTTGATCATGCTGATGTCACAGCTTTAAAGAGATCTAGCAAACACAATGAAAGTCTTTGCGAGTGCAACCCAAAACGTCAATATTCCAGCTCACCCTAAAATGTTCGAACAACGAAATGATTAAAAAACCTATAACCAATAATAGAAGCCTTTAAGATATGTTCGGTAGTACATGTATAAACACACATATCTGACATATGAACACTGAATGATCTCTGTATTTTTTCATGACGTATCATATACAATTCACCAGTGAAAAACTAACTTCCTTGAAGTCTATGACATTTATCTCATATGCTGTAACAATACATGTACCCATATCATGCATAAAAATACACATGTACTTTAAATATTAATCTGATATAACATTTCACACTGTAATAAAATGCACCACTAGGGTATATGATAGTCCTATCTGGAACTATTTGATTATGTACTACCAGAAAATCTTGTCCTTTATGCCAAAGATGTATTAATTGACAAGGTTTGATAGCCCTATGCCTCACTGAGTATTATAATTCAGACATGTGGCATCAGTGACCCACTCATCCACCCAAGTTGCATCAACTGACCAACTCTGATGGTCCCAGCCCCAATAGTGTGCAAGATATGATACAGACATAGTTTGACTGTATGAATATGTGTAGCCAGAAAACCCAGAATGAGAATGTGGTGAGTTACTTTAAGGTTGTGATACACCTTCCATCTAAGACTTTGTGAAATTCTAAATAACAACCATCATCACTGCACTTTCTATAATTCAATAATATGAATGTTTAATCAGTGGCGTAGCTTCCTTTGAAGCACAGAAGCACATGCTTCCACATTGTTCGGTGGGGGAAAATGAATTCATAAAAAGTTAAAATGCTTTGAATAATAAATTTAAAACACTCTTTGAAGAAAATGCTGAAATGTGGCAAAAGTGTTTAAAGGATTATGTGTATTAGCGACTTTTAAAATTGTCCATCGTCAATTGTCTAAAATGCACCAGCTTTCGTGGGCTTCGCATCCAGATTCCCATCAGAACTTCAATTCGCCTTGGTCAAATCGGGGCCTTTATGCTGGCCCAAAACTCCCTACTGTTTTATGCTTCCACATTGATTCACCCCAAGCTACACCACTGTTAATCATGTTATTGTACCACCATTTAATACAGCAAAATCTGCATTCCTTTTCAAAACAATTAATGAATGAACACTATCATGCATAATTACTAAAATGTGAGGATAACGAACAGTGCTCAACCTCATACATCAGTGAAGAAGACGAATCATGAACAGGGCATAAAGATTAACCCCTGGAAACACCAGAGGTGGGATCAGGTGCCTAAGGAGGAGTAAGATTCCCTGTTTACGAGTCACACCAACTGTGAGCCATCTGTATTGATGAGGTAAATGGAGTATCAAACTAGTATAAAAACAATGGCCTAACTTTTGGTGGGAAATGTGTCAATCAAAATACAACTCAAAGATGGGTTGTATTTGCAAACAAGATTACATTGTTATTAAAGGTTAAAGAAATCAGTAATTCACTGTTATTAAGCTCATCAATATGTGTTTAAAAATAATCACCAAATCAAATATGTCAGTTGCAGACACTGGTTATGGCAGACCTTATTCAGTGAAGTAAAAGACAGAAAATTAAATATAAGGCCCAAAGACCTTAAAACTCACTGAGCATTATACAATGTGAATATGATATACAGATTAACAGGATTAAACTGGAACTAAGAGTTGTGGTCTGAACAATCATAATAACTACACCTTGAGGATGTACAATTCATCCTATGTCGGATCCCCCTTTACATATTATGATTTTTAGGGAATGTTGCACCCATCAGGACACACAGTACTCACTCACAGTGAAAAACACACTTTAATGTAGTAAGGCTGTAATCTCACCTTGGTTACTTCAGAAAGAATTCTGAAGAAAGAACTTATATTTCCTAGGCCGACAGCAACTGGAATCAGAGGCAGGGAAGCAGTGCTATTAATATTTAAAGCATTTCGGAGAAGATATTATGAAACTATAATCAGTTTGTTGCTAATGGCATAAAATTCACAAAAAGCGAGTTTACTGGTCTGTAGAGACGACTAGAAAGGGTTAGGTGGTGGATAAAATATACAGGTTGGTTATAGAATATGTCTAGAATTAGGGAATGAAAGGTAGTTGATTGACCAATGCTGGAAAGAGTGAAATACATCCCAAAAGTGCGCAGAAAATCTTGCGCCGTAAATTGCATCATTTTTGCATTACGGGATCTGTAGCGTTAAGGTCAAAGACTAAAATATAAATCATAACGCTACAGTTCTGCAACTATATATATATTAAATGTTGTTCTGCTTTGCAAAGCACACAGAAAGAAGTGTTACCCCTTATATATATATATTTGAAGAGAGAAGCATTAAAATCTGAAACACAGCACTAACAAGAGGCCCAAGGGCCTTGAATCGCTCTTCTGATAAAGTGTACAACCTATCACTTCTATTTGAAGCCTCTAAGTATCCTGTATATTTAGATAAACCCTTGAAATTCCAATTCACACTCTGAGAACCCAAGATGATTCTAAGCCAATTAGTACCTGAGAGTTGGTCATGGTGACCTACTTATCACTTGTCATTCTCTGAGGACCCATCAACTAAGTTTGATGATTCTAAGCCAATTAATACCTTAAATATTTTTTAAAATTATAACCATAAAATTTTATAAGTAGGTCAAAGTGACCTACTTTTTAGTTGTTGTACTCCAAGGACCCAAGATGCATCAACGGACAAAGTTGGATGATTCTAAGCCAATTAATATCTGAAATATTAAATTAAAGCCATAAATTTTCAAAAGTAGGTCACAATGACCTACTTTTCAGTCGACCTACTCCGAAGACCCAAGATGCATCAACTGACAAAGTTTGATGATTCTAAGCCAATTAGTACCTGAATATTTAATTAAAGCCATAAATTTTCAAAAGTAGGTCACGGTGACCTACTTTTCAGTCGACCTACTCCGAAAGCCCAAGATGCATCAACTGAGTTTGATGATTCTAAGCCAATTAGTACCTCAAATATTTTATTATAGTCATATTAATTGAAAAGTAGGTCACACAGTGACCTAATTTTCAGTTGACCTTTTTTGAGGACCCAAGATGCATCAACTTACAAAGTTTTATGATCATAGGCCTTAAAATGTCCAAATTATGCCTCTAAAACACTTTGAAATCGAATGCCTGCAAAGTTCAAACATAGGTAATCAGAGATTACAGAGCTCACCTCAACGAATGTTGTCTTTAAGTAAGGCAAAGTCCCACACTAAACTAATAATCTAGGAATGTGCATCCCTAGATGCAACATTTATGCAATTTTGGTCTGATAGGGCTTGCAGTTACTTGGGAATGGACTTATCTGAAAACTTAAAACTAGTCACTCATTCAGAAAATGTAAGTCAAATCCAGCATCCCAAGCAAGTTTTGAGATTGTTCGTCCCTTGATGCATCATCCATGTAAGTTTGGTTCAGATAGGCCTTAAAGTTACTTGGAAATGAGATCTGCTCCAAAAACTTTAATCTGGTCACTCATCCGGAAAATATAGGTCAGATTCAGCATCTGAAGCAAGTTCAGTAGTGTGCATCCTTAAATGTATCATCCATGCAAGTTTGGTCAATATAGGGCTTTTAGTTACTTGGAAATGAGATCTGCTCCAAAAACTTTAACCTGGTCACTCATCCGGAAGATATAGGTCAGATCCAGCATCCGAAGCAAGTCAAGTAGTGTGCATCCTTAGATGTATCATCCATGCAAGTTTGGTCAATATAGGGCTTATAGTTACTTGGAAATGAGATCTACTCCAAAAACCTTAACCTAGTCACTCATCCGGAAAATGTAGGTCAGATCCAGCATCCGAAGCAAGTTCAGTAGTGTGCATTCTTAGATGTATCATCCATGCAAGTTTGGTCAATATAGGGCATATAGTTACTTGGAAATGAGACCTGCTCCAAAAACTTTAACCTGCTCCAAAAACTTTAACCTGCTCCAAAAACATTAACCTGGTCATTCTTTAGCTGAAATTGCAGCATCTGAAACCTTGACTGGTACAATGAAACACACTAGAAGCATCCTCCATGCATGTCTGACTAATATAGGCCATAGAAGTACTTGAAAAGAAAACTGCTCCAAAAACCTTAACCTGGGACGCCGACGCCGACACCGACGCCGACGCCGAGGGTATTACATAAGCTCCCCCAACTTCGTTGAGGTGAGCTAAAAAGTAGGTCACTGTGACCTACTTTTTAATAAATATGTTTTATGGCCCCAAGATGCATCATCTTACAAGATTTCATGATTCTAAACCTCTCGGTATTCGAATTAATGACCTTAATTGTTTTGAAAAAGATTAGCCATAAAGTTCAAAAAGTAGGTCAAGGTGACCTACTTTTCAGTTGAGTCAGACGTACTTCGAGGACCCAAGATACATCAACTGACAAAGTTTGGAGATCATAGGCTTAAACTGTTCAAAATATGCCTCTAAATCATTTTGAAAAAGAATGGCCGCAAAATTTAAAAAGTAGGTCACCGTGACCTAATTTTGAGTCAACGTGATATGAGGTCCTTAGATGCATCAACTGACAAGATTTGATGATCCTAGTCCTTATAGTAAGCAAAATATCAACATTTTAATAAATTGTAATTTTTGGTCAACTTTGAAGTGACCTTGAGACCACGCCCTTTGCCCCAGGGTAAATCCCCGTGCAAATTTTAATCTACAACATATCCTCATCCTTTTGTGTAAGTTTGGTGATAATCTGCCCAGTGGTTCTTGAGAAGAAGATTTTTTAGCAACCAGTACTTTTGGTTCTATTTTCCTAATTATCTCTCCTTGTTTAAGGGTCACAACCCTAGTTTTAGTACAAAAGGGAGCCCTTGGGCCAAGGATACCCTGTGACAAATTTGACAATAATTGGCCAAGAGGTTCTTGAGTTATGGCCCATATTCTAAAAAGTTTACGCACACCGCACAAATGGCCATAGCATTAGCTCTTTGAGCCTTTGGCTCAGAAGAGCTAAAAATGTCAGCAACACATCTGATGTCAACCTATATGCAAGAAGGGGGAAAAATTGAACATATAAAGCTGCCATATTATGTTCCCAAATAATGAAAATGAATGCAATAATCTCATTTTAAGTATTTAAAAATATAACTTTTGTACTATTTCACTTGAATATTGGGTATGTCTTGATCCTCTATAATTCATACTTGGTCAAGTTCATATGTAGGTGATGATGGCACTTATCATGTCCTATCTTGATGACACTCTAAATTAAAAAGATAACAAAATTCTTATCTGGACAAGCTTTCTTGTCCACCACAACAAAAATAAATATTTTGAACTGAGACCTCCGGTCAAAGTCCATGGCATATGTGGGGCATGACTCAAAGGTCACTGTCTTGTGATATACCCACATGCCTTATATTATTTAGATGTTAAAATTAAAATAAGAAAAAAAGTTTTTCTGCAGCATAAACTAGAAATTTGACTCCGAGATCAAAGGTCTAGGTCATGTACTAGGTCATAATGGTATTTGGTATTGTCTTACGAGTTATGATGATTGATGCAAAATACCAAGGGTCTAAATAAATGTAAAAATAAGGCTATGGCCTAAGCAGACGTCATTTCTGCAACAATACCATAGATAAATTTAAAAAAAACAAAAAAACCCAGCAGGATTTATTTTTTAAAAAAAATTACTCTAACAGAAGACTATTTATCACACTTCCAATACCAAGTGAAAACAAATCACTACAACTATACTGTAAAATATCAGAAACTATTTGCGACATTTAGTGATCGATCGCCTTATCCACCCTCTGTCTGTCTGTCTGACTGTTCATCTGTCACATCTTACATTTTGATAACTGTAAGAGGCATGGATTTGATATATTTTACACATTTATTGCTTGGCACTATGGCTTTTGTTAAATACCATGGTAACTCATCTCATGACCCATAAACTTGACTTCAACCTGATTTTCAAAATAGTTCATTGTGCTTATATACAGCATATTTTTGAAATTTTTAAAAGAGGTAAGTCTATGCTATTTACCATGTACACTGTTTGTCATAAAACACTACAAAAAATACCAGCATTACAGTCCACTTGACCTTGACCTTTGACATACTTTGCAAAAAATTCTCTGGACAGTTTAATTTAAGTCTTTTGAATTTTGAGAGGTAAGGTTTTGATAACTTGCATTACTTTACAGATGTTTACCATGTTTACGAGCTCATATCACACGTACTGTACTTTGAAACTGTTTGATATACAGTTACAGCACAAACTGATATTTTTAAAATACTATGAAAATACAATGGAATCAGTATTCTTCAATGAATTGTGTAGACTGACAAAATAGTTCTTACTTGCAGTACAGACAGCCTAACATATCTTTGGACTTTCCAAAAGATGTATTAAAAAAAAAAAGATAAATAAACCATAATATTTCGATCTCTTTGACAGATTCTATCTCAGTCTAATAATTATATTCAGGGATTTTTTTTTTCAGGCAAATAAAGAATGATCAACTACACTATTCCAGAAGCAAATAGATAGCTGACCACTCTTTATATATCTTTAATGAAGCTACAAAGCAGGTGACACATGCATTCCCTGGAACTCTTTAGTATTCCTTCTTTCTAGAAAATTCTTTCATTAGGCCTAAATGATAGAACTTTTGGGTAGACTTTACTTTACCGGTCCCCAGATCCGCAAGATCCGCGCGCTCATTGCACTATGACGTAAGATTTACGTCACTCAACTGATTAGGGTTGGTTTTGCACATTTTTCGACTGGTTAGGGTTAGTCTTGCACCCACCTGAAAGATTAGGGTTAGTCCTTGCATAAGTTTTCGACTGATTAGGGTTAGTCTCGCATATATCCGAGAGATTAGGGTTAGTCCTCGCACATGGGTTAGTCTAGCATGGTCTAGCATCCGCCTGGGAGATTTGGGTTAGTCCTCGCATACCATCCGAGAGATAAGGGTTAGTGTCTTGTTCTTTTAGATTAATTAAGAAATTCAGTTGCATCTGTATTTTTTGCAAGATCTTAATTCAGCTTCAACGACATCTCGTTGGTTTGTTTACATGAAAAAAATGGCTAAGTACGAAAGAAACGGCACTAAGCATGCGCCGCACGCGCTTCATTCACAATTATTTTTTGTCTCCTTTTCACTGAATAAACAACATTTATTACTTTTTTTCAGAAAACGAGGTTAAAAACTTCGTTTATAAACGAAGTTTTAAACTAAACATTTAACCGTAAAATTCGAATTTGGGGTCAAAGAGGCTTAAAACCTCATATTTTTTATTTTTTTCGATCGCTCACGCGATCTCATATATATTGAAGTCGCCTACGGCGACACTATATTTTAGCGCGTTTTTCTGGGGACCGGTAAAGTAAAGTCGTTCCGAACTTTTTAATATAATCTAAAGACATCAAATAATCTTTGCATACACAATCTTGCAGTGTACAATCGGAGACAATAACAAACAACATTAAATAAATTTGATGTCTCTGGTACATAAATTAACTTGATTTACTGCTTCATAAAATATTTGTTATAGAACAGTAGATATCTTTGATACTACATGTAAGTAGACAGACCACCCCAATCTTTCCCCATGACAACTATTGTATAAAACCATACCTGAGGAACAGGTACTAATGCTGTCCTGGAAATCACACTTAGAACTCATGTTATTACTACAAATCCACTATATTCCTCATATATGTCACACTCAACAGATAGAAGTTCACAAAAATGTCGCATTACTCTATTCTTTACGTAATTAAATAGATTTTTGTGGTTATGTAACAAAAATCCTAACGAGATAAGGTGCTGTACAATAGAAATGTAAATGATCAAATATTGACAAAAGTTGTGAAAAACAAAATGTCAACTGTGTTTTCCCATCGGCCATGTTCATATACCTGGCCGACCAGTACTTAGAGGCCATGTTAGCCAGTGGTCAGTTCAGATCTCGTGACTTTTGCAGCGATGAGCGGTAGGGTCAAAACAGTGCAGTCAATCATTTAACAATTATATCTTTCATTAAAGCATAATCTGTTAATTACCTAAGCATTGTTCATCTTTTGCGGAATGTATCCACTTTCCTTTAGCCTAGTAATACCATCAACAACATACTTAGTGACCTTGACCGCACGTGTGGAATTCCTCGGGTGTTATCATCGCCGCAATGGAAAACATTAAAATGGGCAGTGAACTGATTATGGGTTTTAGAGGCAATAGATGACATTTTATTATATCTATTTCACATAGGTTTTGAGTTTAGAACAGGTACACTTGAGCTAACAATAATAACAGAGGCACAAGGGCGGATCTACTTAATACCTCACGTGAACTTAAAATTAATTAAAGTAGACACGTGTCCTGTTTAAAACGTGCCAAATTAGTGCAGAAGTACTGCTATTCTTTTGCGTTGTTACTCACATATTTTGTTTTTTTAAAGTTGACACAATACGTAAAATAAAGATTAATTAGTCCACAACCAGTACGATTCAATTGTTTATTTTAACAGCTGATTAAACATGGAAGGAAATTATTAGATCTATTATACTGTGAACCAGTATTTCCCCCCTTTTCGTTTTTTTTCTTTCTTTTTTTTCAGAAAACCATCCTTTTGTACAGACTCCTTACATGTTGATATCGATACCCTACTTTCTGCTCGAGAACCACAGTCCTTACTCTCTCGACCCCCCCCCCCCCCCCCCACCAAAAAAAAAAATAATAATAAGTATAACCCTCTCTTCTCCTGTTTGGAGTTGTCAATGAAATGATATTTTGTATATTTTGTTTTTTCTCGGATAATCCGTATTTATTAGGGTTTTTTTCTAGTTGTTGATAATCCTAATCTCGGCTTATTTTCTGTTTGGCTGCATGGATACTTCATCGGAGAAGGCGCCATGCAGTCGTCAGTCCGAATGTTCCATCCAGCGGCCAAGGCCAAGCTGAATTTTTGATAATTAATGCTTCAATAGAATTACCCCCCTCCCCCCTTTCCAAACTGGTAGGCATATCAGTAGTTTTAAAGATTAACGAGTTTTCAAGAGATAAATATATTATTTATTAATTTCTACATTTAGACATCAGGTTCATTTATTTATCAAAATCCATTATTGTTTATTCAAATGAAAATGCTATAAATTTTCACTGGTAAAACTTGAGACTCGTCTTTAATCTTTGAATATATAAAGAAAGAAAGAGTAACCTACGAAAAAAATAAAAGAATCAAAACAAAAGTAAACACACACATACACAAAAAAACACCCTCAATAATTATAACAAAAGTAAAATTAAAAAAATTCTAAAACAACGAAGACCTGAAGAAGAAAAAAAAACTGTACTTGCATACCAAGACAAGGAGCTTTGCACAAATAAGTATATTATGTATTTTTAAGTCAAATCGAGTTTTGTTACAATAAATACAAAGGGTTTTCTGTGTTGTTTTTATTTTTAATTTTTTTAACAAATGATAAGAATTTTACAATTTTTATCTTTAAATATTAAAACACACTAAAAGAAACCAGAAATGTATGCATTTTGTAAAAATGAACTTTAGAATTAGATCTAATATAAATGCTACTTGGTTTTTATTTGATTTTATTATTTCATTTATTATTTATTTATTTACTTATTTTTTAAGCTTTGTGTGTGTGTGTGTGGGGGGGGGGGGGGGGGGTAGGGGTTGGTTGCACACAAATGGAGTACAACTTTCTTCGTGTCCTAAATCTTCTTCCAGGAAAATAATTTATACATAATTTATATTGCATCTTGGTCATAAAACTTCTTTAAGAGGGCATAGATCTAGAGTAAATAATAAATAAATAAATAGATCACTATTGCTTAACCATGTTAACCCGCTTTCCTCTTTACTCAAAAGAATTCGATTTATTTTATTACACACACAAGTTCGGGTACGAGGGTCATTCAAAGAGGCTTTTATCATGCATGAAATATAACCACATTTGGTAGACAAAATCCAATTAGCACGAAAGGGTTCCGACAATCAAGATTTTCGATCTAAGGGGAAAATTTGATAAAAAATAGACTTAGATTTAGAAAAGACAAGTTCAATCTGATTAAAATCAGATCCTTTGATCCGCTATAGCTCACAAAGATCGCTACACAAGGATCAGATCCTTGTGTAGCGATCTATGTGAGAGGATCTGATCCTTGTGTAGCGATCTATGTGAGCGGATCAAAGGATCTGATTTTCATCAGATTGAGACACGTCATATATGATGGAAAAATGTTTGAAATGATAATGTCACATCTCTGTGAAATAGTGCAATTTAACGGGAAAAAATTTCCTAATTAATGTTCAAAAAATGAATATTGTTTACATCATATGACGTTATGCATAAATTTATGTATGGTTTAATTGCAGAAGACAGGTACTTCTCATAGAAAAACAAAATGTGTTTGTGAAACACTGATGCCCCCGTATGGCAACTTAAAGCGAAGTTTAAACTTTCTCAAATGCAAATCAAATATGTTGGTACCGAAAGTATGGTCTTGTCCCGAGGAATATACCTGTGAAATATGAAAGTCCTAGCAGCAACCATTGGAAAAATTTGGAAAGGTTAAAGTTTTTCAAAAGTAAGTCAAACATCAAGGTCTATCGCCCGCCTGGAGCAGCGGTTAGAGCGTCTGCTCTAGAGAGTTGATCCTTACGTCGCAGGTTCGAATCCCAACATGGAGACCGAGGTTCCGTGTCGCAGTAGGTGCTGGCACGAAAAAGATCCCTCACTGCTCAATGGCCCTAAGTGCCGAGTATAGGTAAAAAAAAAACAAGAGGCCCATGGGCCACATCGCTCACCTGAGCACATTGGCTAGGAAAAAAAGCAAAAATCAGCACAGTATTGAAAAGTTTACAGGGAGGGGGGGGGGGTGTTGAATTTTAAACTACTTGATGATGCTTTCATATCAATATAACAAATGGCTTTGTTGTTCTTGAGCAGCAGATTTTTTCCCCATATATTCATTTGTAAAAATTTGATCCCCCATTGTGGCCCCACCCTACCCCCGGGGGCCCTCATTTGAACAAATTTCATTCTACACTACCCAAAGATGCCTCCATATCAATTTGACTAATCATGGCTTTTCTGTTCTTGAGAAAAAGACTTTTTCCTATATATTCCTCTGTAAACTTTGATCACCCATTGTGGCCCCAACCTATCCCCGGGGTAATGATTTGAACAAACTTGAATCTTCACTATCTGAGGATGCTTCCATATAAATATGACCAATCATGGCTTTACTGTTTTTAAGAAGAAGATTTTAGAGATATTTTCTTATATATTTCTATGTAAAACTTGGATCCCTCATTGTGGCCCCATCCTACCCCTGGGGGTTATGATTTGAACAAATTTGAATCTTCACTACCTGAGGATGCTTCCATATAAATATGACCAATCATGGCTTTACTGTTTTTAAGAAGAAGATTTTTAGAGATATTTTCTTATATATTTCTATGTAAAACTTGGATCCCTCATTGTGGCCCCATCCTACCCCTGGGGGTTATGATTTGAACAAATTTGAATCTTCACTACCTGAGGATGCTTCCATATAAATATGACCAATCATGGCTTTACTGTTTTTAAGAAGAAGATTTTTAGAGATATTTTCCTATATATTTCTATGTAAAACTTTGATCCCCCATTGTGGCCCCACCCTACCCCCGGGGGTCATGATTTGAACAAATTTGAATCTTCACTACCTGAGGATGCTTCCATATAAATATGACCAATCATGGCTTTACTGTTTTTAAGAAGAAGATTTTTAGAGATATTTTCCTATATATTTCTATGTAAAACTTGGATCCCCCATTGTAGCCCCACCCTACCCCCGGGGGTCATGATTTGAACAAACTTGAATCTACACTACTAGAGGACGTTTCCATATAAGTTTCATCTTTCCTGGCCCAGTGGTTCTTGAGAAGAAGATTTTTAAATGATGCCATTATTTTTTCACTAATTCCTAATTATCTCCCCTTGAAAGAGGGCGTAGCCCTTCATTTGAACAAACTTGAATCCCCTACACCCAAGGATACTCTGTGCCAAGTTTGGTTGAATCTGGCCTAGTAGTTCTGGAGAAGAAGTTGAAATTGTGAAAGTTTACACCAACGACGACGACAGACAACGGACAAATTTTGATCAGAAAAGCTCACTTGAGCCTTTGGCTCAGGTGAGCTAAAATGCAGCTCTCCACCGGCAAGTGGTGGCGTCTCCATATGAGTGAAAATTTCTCGAAAGGGACGTTGAACAACAAACAAACAAACGTCAAGGTCAATTGGTCAAAATTAATGATGCCCAAGAAAAGGCCTTCTCACAAGAAATACACATGTGAAATATGAAAGCCCTAGCACCAACCGATCAAAAGATATGGCCAAGGTTAAAGTTTTTCAAAAGCAGGTCAAACTCCAAGGTCAAAGGGTCAAAGTTGTTGGTATTCAAAGGAAGGTCTTGTCATAAGGATTACATATGTGAAGTATGAAAGCCCTAGCACCAACTGTTCAAAAGATATGGCCAAAGTTAATGTTTCCAAAAAGTAGGTCAAACTCCAAGGTCAAGGTCAAAGTTGTTGGTATCTAAAGGAAGGTCTTGTCATAAGGATTACATATATGAAGTATGAAAGCCTTAGCACCAACTGTTCAAAAGTTACGACCAGGGTGAAAGTTGAGTAAAATTTTGTTAAACTGGGTCAAACTCCAAGGTCAAAAGGTTATGATGGTACTCAAAGAAAGGTCTTTTTACAAGGAATACACTTGTGAAATATTAAAGCTATAGCTTCAACTAATCAAAAGTTATAAGCAATGTTAAAGATTTTTTGGACAAACAGATAAACAGACAGACGGACGGACAGGGCAAAAACTATACGCCTCCGAATCTTCGATACGGGGGCATAATAATAAAGGCAATTAAAGATTTGTGTTGCTGTCGGAAAAACTCTGCATGAAAGGGCTGGAGGAAGTAGAAAAACAAGATGTGTTCCAACAGCTCCAACTGTTCAAAAGTTATGGCGAAGGTTAAAGTTTTTTAAAGGTCAAATGGGGCCCAAGGGAAGGTCTTGTCACAAGTGATACACATGTTCATGAAATGTTAAAGCCCTAGAACTAAACTTTCACATGTTATGGCCAAGGTTAAAGTTTTTTAAAAGTAGGTCAAACTCCAAGGTCAAAGTCAATGCCAAAATCGTTGGTATCCAAAGGAAAGTCTTCTCCTAAGGAATGCACATGTCAAGTATGAAAGCCGTAGCACCAAATGTTTAAAAGGTATGGTCAAGATTAAAATTTTTCAAAACTCAAACTCAAAGGTCAAGGTCAAAGGGTCAAAGTTGTTGGTATCCAAAGGAAGGTCTTGTCACAAGGATTACATATGTGAAGTATGAAAGCCCTAGCACCAACTGTTCAAAAGATATGGCCAAGGTTATAGTTTTTCAAAAGTAGGTCAAACTCCAAGGTCAAAGTGTCAGAGTAGCTGGTATCCAAAGGAAAGTCTTGTCACAAGGAATACAAATGTGAAGTTTGAAACCCCAAGCACCAACTGTTCAAAAGTTATGGCCAAGGTTAAAGTATCATAAAAGTTTGCAAAAGTGGGTCAAACTCCAAGGTCAAGATCAAAAAGTCAAATATGACGGTACCCAAAGAAAGGTCTTGTCACAAGAAATACACATTGAAATATGAAAGTCATAGCTCCAACGAATCAAAAGTTATGGGCAAGGTTAAAGTTTTTGAGGACAAACAAACAGACAGACAGACGGACGGACAGGGCAATAACTATATACCCCCGAATCTTCGATACGGGGGCATAAAAAATCGAGCTTTTTTTTTTTTTTTTTTTTGTATATGGACAAAAGAGACGTCTGGAAAGTGATGGACACGCTGTTACGCGACACAAAATGAAGAAATAACGTTTTTAATGATTGGGGTAAGCGCTACTGACTGTGCACGTGCGTTAAGGGGTAGCAGTTGTGACGATAATTCATGTAAAGAACAAGAGTTCCATGCAATAATATTTATCAAATGCAGTTGCAGTGAAACTTCATTTACAAAATAAATGTTTTTACAATGTGTTGCTTTTGAATTTCTTAAAAATAATATGTCGACGAACTACGTTGATGTATTTAGCTAAAAAAAAAAAGGTCAGAGTATGGTATTCTGCTGATTTTAAGTTTCGATAAAAAAAAAGGTCCATACCGATAACGTCGTTCTATAGTGCCCCCCCCCCCCCCCGTGCTCGTTTCCAGTCGTTTTCTGATGGTTTCCAACTTTACTCAGTAGTGGTAGCAAATCCGCTTCTCGATGTGTCTCCCCATCCAAGTTGAACGCAGATAATCTCGACGGTGCCATAGCCAGCATGATGTTTCTCTCTGTCGCCTCCCCTAGTCTTCTCACTGTTTTCCTCGCTCACCCATATACCGAAGTCATTTGAACAGCTTCCAAATGGATTGTGTCGAGAACTTTTTGCAACTTAAACTTACCGGTAACAGGGAACAGCCAGACACTCCATTCTCGATCATGAGTTTTGTCACGCGAGGTCTGTATATCTGAGGCACTTCCTCACACTTTTTAAAACTCGGTACCATCAACTTATTTACCATTAGCATGTCTCAATTTAAAATTTGGTCCGACGTACATGTTCTTCCCTACTAAATTAGCCGGGAAAAATAAACACCATATGCAGGTGATAATGAGAAGCTGACGATGGAAAGCCGAAGTCATCCCTTTTGTCACATCATTTAGTTTAATTGCCACTGACGTCTATCGGCAATAGTAAAACAGCCAGATATGAAACATATTGAAAACACTGTGGTGTTTTTCTTTCATTTTTTTTTAAAACACTCTCTTCAGTACTAGTGTACTTGTACTTGTAAGTAGAATCAGAATGATCATAGGTACAGTTACTTTGCAGAGATCAATAACAAAATATGAAAAAATCCATCTTTATTGAAGAAGCAGTTGTCCGAGATGTCAAAAACCCCCAGCTGGTCTTGAGTTTATCGAGGAATTTTTGTATAAATCTTTGAAAAGTTGTACGATTGGATTTTTTGTTTCCAAATCTTCCAAAGTTTTTTTAATAGAAGCCACATCTGAATAGACCACTTCTTGAACAGCTGTTGAATATGCTGTAACAAAAATACGTCTGAAGTTTCTCCTCCACATGTACATATTGTACAACAGGCATTATTTTTTAGGAGTGCCTACAAGCAGATAAGGGCCACTTAATATTGGTAGAACATTTACTCCACGTTTACTGGGCCCTAAAATCAGGAAAATTTATCCTTGTTTGAAAGGATTTTCATAAAGTTGAGACCACGTGTACGGAACGCAGCTGGGGGTGGGGGTAGGGGGGGGGTCCCGTCCCCAACGTATTTTGGTAAAGGGGTACAGAGATGTGAATGTTCATAATATGTTTGTATCTAAAATATTCTACAAACTTGCATTTTTAAAAACATGTTAAATAAAAACCAAGATAAGGTATGTTCTTTGGTAAGACTGTTTACAAGTCTCTGGTTTGGTCCATCGCTTTTCTCCCTTCTTGAAAACATGGTCACTGCATATCTTAAAAAAAGGTGTTAATCGGATTAAAAAAAATATTGTATAATTTTTTTGAGACATCATTTTTAGTCAAACAAAACATTTGTCGAAATTTTCTCATAATGGCAAAGAGTTATCTCGCCTTGGTCGTTTGACTCTGATTGGTTACACAAGCACACACCTCTGACAAGTAAGGCCGTGAGCATGAAAACAAATCACCTACTGAAAGGTAAACTGTTATGACAAATGAATACAGACAATCAATACATTTATATGTAAAGAATTTTGCAACATTCATCAAGTTTTTGCTTGTAATCGAATTATTCTTGGTGGGAAAATCCACATGATCCAAAGACATATGAAACATATTGCAGGTCGAATTTCCTCGAAGCTTTTATTTATTTTTGGTACTGCTTATAGTTTATGAACTTCACCAGCAACCAATTAAATTACACCAAAAGTAGAAATCCTAGCAGCTCTGAAAACGTAGTGAAATTTGACAATATGACATCACAGAATTGAAGAAGTGAGCTGTTTGGTCCGGTCAAGGACCCAGTGCATTGAAAACAAATAACATCCAAAAATATGGTATCATTAACATTTTATAACAATTTTTATATACCTGTGATCTTAAAGCCAGCAGTAGAGAAGTTAATTCATTGAACATCATGATCAGAATTTATTTTGATTGAAATAAATAAAATAAGAAGTTGACTTTTTCTTTGGTTTCTGATGTTGATCGAGTTAAGAAGGGTAAAACATTTGGAAATCTGGTACAAATCTGGGATCGATATCAGTTTAAATTCCAGGGACAAAAATCATCATGGAAGTTAATTCTTAGAAAAAAAGAAGTTATAATTGACTGCAAGAATATATAATCAATTTTTTTTAAAATAAGATTTTGAATTCAAAGTTTTAAGTAGTTTATTCCCAAAATAGGAGGATTTTAACACCTCCCTTACACATGAAAACATTCCTGGATTTATACTAGCTGTTATGTTTTGTTTATTTAATTATGTTATTTAGAGAGAGGAATGTTTTTTAGTATAAGCATCTGACTTAAGGCAAAAAGCTCCAAATTCAAAGTAGAAAACATCTTATTAGAAAATTGCAACAAGATCTATGACATATACATTAGATTACTTTACAGGAAAAATGAAGGTTTCCTCTAGCTGTACACAGCACTTGATTTTGCCAAAGGACACAACTTAAATAAGAGCATATGAAAGTGTGTCAGTCATATTGTGATATTAAACTTCTAAAATACTAGTGCTAAATACAGATATGTATACTTATTTCAGTGTGGAGGACGGTATTTCTGCAGGGGAGGGCAGGTGCTGCTACCTTAGCCCAGGTCAGAACCGATCTAGAGAAAGAGCTGGAAGGGATCAAAGAGGCCGGGACCTGGAAAGGGGAGAGAATCATTACCTCCAAACAGGGACCAAGTATTCATGTGAAAGGAACCACAAAAGACATTCTTAACTTTTGTGCTAACAACTACCTGGGACTTTCAGTCAGTTTCTTCGTGGTTTTCTGAGAAACACTTTACTTGTTTGATTATTTATCATTACCTGTAATAGGTTACCATTAATTCATTATGTAACCAGAGTCATAAGTAAAAATAATAAATTAGTAAGATTTGAATTTAATATTACCCCTGAAAATTCAATTTTCAGAGTCACCCTGAAGTTATTGAGGCTGGAAAGAAAGCTTTGGACACACATGGAGCAGGACTGAGTTCTGTCCGATTTATCTGCGGCACCATTGTAAAGTTTTTTTTAATTCCATTTGCAAGTGTTGCTTAAAGTACACTTGCTATATGAATTATTCATCATAAAAAAGACAATTATAGAAAAATAGAGAAGTTAGGGTCATCCAGTAAAAGGTCAAGTTCATTTGAATTGGCATAATATGTTTGTGTCAAAGATTAGCTTTCTCTTAAGAATGAGTTTAATTTTTGAGAATTCATGAGGACATGAACTGATCATGAAAAAAAAGTTTGCATTATTTTTTGACTTCAGTTAGATTACAATGGAAATATTCTCACTCATCCCATGGTAGTTCATGAGAACTTGAACTTTTTCTTATTTGCAAAGAATCTTATAATAAGGAAAAATATTTGGAAATGTAAATTTATTATCATTAAAGATATTGAATATACTGTAAAGTGGAATTCTTGTAGTGGTTTTAATTTCACTATGTTCGCTATCAAAGAATTTTCAGTGAACATTAAGCCGTATTGAATATTCTCGACATGTCAGTGTAGCATCCATATATCAAAAACATGCTCTACACTTTATAAAACCCATTTTCCAACTGTTATAGTAAAAATGTAAATCATTAAAAATCATTTGGAAACCCTATTTTAATAACAATGGCTTTTAAAAGCTGGTTAATGGATATGTTTATCAAAATAATTTACAATAGCTTTCTTTCTTTTAATTAAAAAAATATCTTTTTAAAATTGCAAATATTAGCAATGAGAAATTCTGATACTGTGAAATTAAAACCAATGTGAAATGTACCGTAGAGATAATCATGAAATATGGAATTAAAGACGTTTACAGTATTCAGTCAGGTGTCTGTGTTTTATACTATTGTGTTCTTTTGTGATTTCAGGATCTGCATAAAGAATTGGAAGAGAAGATTGCCAAGTTCCATGGAAAGGAAGATTCTATTTTGTATGCCAGCTGCTTTGATGCCAACGCTGGCCTGTTTGAGGTTCTACTGGGGCCAGAGGATGCCGTGATATCAGACGAACTTAACCACGCCTCCATCATTGATGGGATTAGACTGTGTAAAGTGAAGAGACATCGTTACCAGCACAGAAATATGGCAGGTACATAAAAACACTTAAGAAGAAGAGTATTTAGTCTCAATTTGTTTAACATTCTGTTGAGGTCAAAGAAATAAGGCATCAACAAATCTGTTCATAACAGCTAGCTAGAGCATAGGTATTTTAATTCAGCATTTGTCATCCTCTTCTCTGATAGTAGGGCACTGATTTGAGTTTTATATACCGGTAAAGCCATAATAAAAAAAATTCCTAGATTCTCATCCCCACCCGCCCCGATTTTTTACCCCCGCCTCATTTTTTTTTATTTCTGATTTTCTTTGTCTTAATTCTGATCGGGATCGGTAATCAACTACCATTCAAATTTCATTTTTAATCCTGCAAATGTTGGCATGATTTTGACAGCTGATAAGATGATTACTGCCGTAATATGTATTAAACAGGATCATTGGTTGTGAAAGATTGGCGATGATGTGTTGTAAGAGATATGCATATTTTAATGAACCTCTACTGTGATTTTATTCGTGTATTATTGATATATCTGCACCGATTGATCTGGTCAACAAAAAAACTGCATAATGGAAAAAATAAAAAATATGAAATAAAATTCGCCCGCCCGGCTCGATTTTTCAAAAAATTCAGATGAGAATCTTGGTATTTTTTTTTTTATTATGGCCTAACAGCAATTCAGTATTTGAAATTTTATGTTTTAAAGCTCCCTACAAATTTGAAACATATCGAGCAAGAACTAAAGTTTGTATTACTAGACTTGTTGATGGTTCCAGTAAGATATGGTACATAGAGTAATATATCATTTTCTGTGCCAAAACTGAAATATGAAAAACAGGATGTGTTTGTGAAACACTGATGCCCCCGTATGGCAGCTTAAGATGAAGGTTAAAATTTCTCAAATGCAAGTCAAACTCCAAGGTCAAGAGACAAAAAATGTTGTTATCGAAAGAAAGGACTTGTGTCAGTGGATATACCTGGTAAATTTGAAAGCCCAAACACCAACCATTCAAAAGTTATCCTCAAGGTTAATGTTTTCTAGAAGTGGGTCAGACTCCAAGGTCAAAGGGTCAGAATTAATGGTGTGCAGGGGAAGACCTTGTCATAAGAAAAACACATGCAAAATATAAAAACCTTAGCACCAACTGTTCAAAAGTTATTGCAAAAGTCAAAGTTTTTCATAAGTAGAACAAACTCAAAGGTCTAGGTCAAAAGGCTAAAATTGTTGGTATCCAAAGAAAGGTCTTGTCACAAGGAATATACCAGACCTGTGAAATTTGAATGCCCTAGTGCTAATTGTTCAAAAGTTATGGCCAAGGTTAAAGTTGGGTAAATTTTTGAAAAAGTGGGTCAAACTCCAAGGTCAAGAGGTCAAATATGCTGGTACCCAAAGGAAGGTCTTGTCACATGGAATACTCATGTGAAATTTGAATGCCCTAGTGCTAACTGTTCAAAAGTTATGGCCAAGGTTAAAGTTGGGTAAATTTTTGAAAAAGTGGGTCAAACTCCAAGGTCAAGAGGTCAAATATGCTGGTACCCAAAGGAAGATCTTGTCACATGGAATACTCATGTAAAATATGAAAGCCATACTGGTAAATGTAGCTCCAACCAATCAAAAGTTATGGGCAATGTCAATGTTTTTTTTCGACAAACAGACAGACAGACGGACAGGGCAAAAACTATATACCCCCAAATCTTCAATTATGGGGGCATAAAAATGTTACCTCTACTGCATATAGAAAGAGAATCTTATATAGAGGGAAAGTGTATGTTGTCTACCCATCCCTTTGTTTGTTTACAATTTTCCAAAATGTTTGTCTTCCTACAATATTTATCTGTATTTGAAAAAAAAAATAATTGTACATAATATTAGACTACATCAAGATGTATCATTCTATTCATTGGTTTTCAATTTGGATAAATGAAGCTTCTGTGGTAACTAACAATGGAGTATTATATCATTTTTTTTTTTTCAAAATGGTGCTCATTTTTCAGTTTTAATATGATTTCATTAGAACATGGTACACTGAGACTAATTGAAGATAATTCGTTCTATATAATCAAGTTAACTGATTTTTATGCCCCCGTAATCGAAGATTCGGGGGCATATAGTTTTTGTCCTGTCCGTCTGTCTGTCAGTCTGTTTATCTGTTTTTCTGCAAAAACATTAACGTGGACATAACTTTTGATTGGTTGGACCTATGGCTTTCATATTTCACATTGGTGTTCCTTGTGAAAGACCTTTCTTTTGGTACCAACATATTTGACCTTTTGACCTTGGAGTTTGACCCACTTTTGCAAAATTTTACCACACTTTAACCTTGGCTATAACTTTTGAATGTTGGTGATAGGGCTTTCATACTTCAAATGTGTATTCCTTGTGATAAGACTTTCCTTGGATACAAACATTTTTGACATCTTGACCTTGACCTTTTAGTTTGACTTACTTTTGAAAAACTTTAACCTTGGCCATAACTTTTGAATGGCTGGTACTAGGGCTTTCATATTTCTCATATGTATTCCTTGTGACAAGACCTCTCCTTGGGTATCAACAATTTTGACCCTTTAACCTTTGAGTTTGACCTACTTTTGAAAAACTTTAACCTTGGCCATAACTTTTGAATGTTTGGTACTAGGGTTTTCATTTTTCGCAAGTGTATTCCTTGTGATAAGACTTTCCCTTGAGTACCAACAATTCTGACCTTGACCTTTGAGTATGTCCTACTTTTGAAAAACTTTAACCTTGGCCATAACTTGTGAATGGTTTGTACTAGGGCTTTCATATTTCACATGTATATTTTTTGTGATGAGACCTTTCCTTGGATACAAACATCTTTGACTTTTTGACCTTGACCTTTGAGTTTGACCTACTTTTGAAAAACTTCAACCTTGGCTATAACTTTTGAACAGTTGGTGCTAGGGCTTTCATATTTCACATGTGTTTTCCTTGTGGCATGAACTTCCCTTGGGTATCAACAATTTTGATTTGTTTACCTTGACCTTTGAGTTTGAATTGCATTTGAGAAACTTTTAATTTTCACCATGAGCTGCCATTCTGGGGCATAAGTGTTTCACAAACACATCTTGTTTGATTTTGAATAATGGTTAAATACATAATGATTGGTTGGATTCTGTCAAAGTGCCACATGTACTCCATTTAAAGTTTTGATCTCATTTAAAAGAAAATGTATACAGGAAGACATCAAGATACATAATTCTGTTTTTTTTTTTTTTAGATTTTTGATTTTGGTGAATGACACTACATGTATTATGCTTTGTCTCTACAAATGAAACAATCTGTTAAATTCTTTTAAAATGCTATTTCTCTTACCATCTTACCATTTTGATTTCAATAAAACTTTCAGAGTGTATTTAGATGAATTATGCTTAAATGAATAATCTGTTAACCTCTTTCAAAATGTGACTCCTATTTTTATCTGGTTACATAATTCTGTAAATGTAAAACTCATACTCTCCCCCCCCCCCCCCCCCTACAAAAAAGTCCAAATGCAACTATTAAACTGCTATTAGTTTAAATTAAAGCCAAAGTGTGATAAGAGGCTCCTGATTTTCTCTCTCTCTCTCTCTCTTTTAGAGAATTACAGCATGCCAAGTCATCAAACTTGGAACCCCATTTCCTCTCAAAAATGTGAATAGGCATTACCTTATCTGAGTGATTGCTTGCAATTTAATATTTTGATTTTGTGAGCACCAAGGGCAGCCTATTGAAGTCTCCTCTGCAGCACATTGTATTTTCTGTTGATTCCTTGAATGACTATGAAAAACGAAAGCTGGAAATCATGAATTCACAGCATGAAAATTGAAGTGTTCTGATATTTCAAATGATAAATTTTCTACAATTCACAAAAAAATCAATGATGGAGACAAAGGTAAAACAATAAACACAGATCTTTGCAAATTTTCCAATTCTCTAGAAAATCTGCTGAGGAAGGTGGCTGTAGTTCAGAATAATTCTTCTAATAAAATTTAATTAAGACAATAATTTTATGCTCCCTAAAGTAGTTTGCTTTGGTTAATTCAAGGCCTAAGGGTTCCAGCTAATAATTTAGAAGCAGAGTCATCTCGGTGAATTAAAGTTATTTCATCTATATTCACAATAGAAAATGTCAAATTTCACAATTTGTCTCTCTGAGTGTTACGGTACTCATGTGCTTTAGGGAAGCAATCAAGAGCCATGATCATTAATAAGATCAGAGACATGATTATCCCCCCTGTGTAGCCAATATAAGCAGAGGAATGTCGGGGGTCCTCGGCACAGGTCAGCTTTCTTACCGTCGCGGAGAGAGTAGATGTGTCAACAGACAGGTTTTGTTTGATGTTTTTCACTTTGATTTCAATGTCATTTGTTCCGTAGTTTGTATAACAGACCTCTACACATGGACACTGAGTTTCGCCATTGCCCATAGAGACAGTTCTGTGGGCAGCTGAGGAAACTGAGGTCGGTAATTCACCTGTTGTTGATAGGGCCTCAGTATCACTGTTTGTTGTTGATAAGGCCTCGGTTTGACTGATTGTTGTTGATAAAGCCTCAGTTTCAATTTCTGTCATGATTACAGTTGTGGGGGAAGCAGATTCAGTTGTCAAGGAGGAACAGTCTATTGGTGTGCTTGAAATACGAACAGACATCTTGCATACAGTATAACTGCCATTGTTACAACTTTTAACTACAGGTGATGGGCTGACTCCATTAGCTATGTAACATGTTTTGGGGTTACTTCCAGCATCCAGCCAGAAATCTTTAGATCTTGCCAAGTTGATAACAAAAGCCCTTTCCTCTAGATCAGTGGGCATAACAAGAGAAGATTCATATTTGTTTCCAGAACAGATGGTGTATGAAACAAGATAGCTGTCATTTTGTAATTCAACCCAGTAACATCCAATATGTTTGGTTCCATAACAGAATTCTACCCAGTCCTGGGGACAATTTCCAGCTAAGCATACACCAAAACAACACAGAAAAATTCCCAAAAATCCATTCATTGTCTTTGACTCATGCTGATCTGTATTTCAAATGTTTGCTTGAAAGATCGCACAGAGATAGTGATAGCACAGCTGCAAATGGTCTTTTGGTCAGAAAAGTCAATAAAGATGGAGATTTGTATAGAAAGAAACATTGAGTCCATGAGAGGCAGGAAGCATGGGAAAAGAATGCTCCTTGTTTAGTCTTAATCCACAAAAAATACAGAAAGGAAAATCAATTTATAAGGCTGCTATGATATATTACTAGTAATGGATTTCTGTTTGGTTTGCCTGTCAAGTGTTTATAAATGATGATTTTTTTAAAAGGCTGATTTAAGAGGACACATTAAATGAATGGTAAGTTTTATGGGAAAAGTTGTACAGTATTGTTCCATTAAGAGATTTCGAAAAAAAAAAAAGAAGAAAAAAAATTAGAAGGAAAATAAATATTTAACTTGATTTTCCTAAATGTACTTTATATTTAAGAGAGGAACACAGAAAATGACATCTTCAACAGTTAATAGCAATGAATAAACATCAATATAGTGAAGTTACCATGGTGATGATAGAGTTGAAGAGTCTTTATTTAGAGAAGACTCCTGAAAACTGAGGTATAATTACATGTACTGTGAAATAACTAATTATGTGGGGGGTTAGTTTACATTTATTTTTTAAAAGTCCCACAAATTTATGTCCACCATGAAATGCTAAAATTTTGTCCTTCAAACAGAAAATCAAAACCCAAGGAACCAATACTTTTTGTTTGTTGTTTAACATCCCTCTTGAGAATTTTTCACTCATTTGCGATTTTTTTGGAATTGGCATTGTATGTCTTGAATACACTTTAAGTGTGGTGTGACCATTTTCAAAGTAATGCTTGTAGCATTGTTTACATAGCATATATTAATCCCATTTAGAAAAGAGAATATCTACAGAACAGTTGAACTTTCATATCTTGAACACGGATATCTCAAATACCATGAATATCTCAAGGTCATTTGAAAGTCCCAACTACTTTTTCTTTGTGTATTTTAACCTCAGTATCTCCAATGCCCATATTTCAAAGTTTTTTCTTGGTCACATCAAATTCAAGACAACGAGTTTGACTTTATAAGAATGTCTGAAACTTTTTACATTTTAAAGTTTGGAAACTTTGTTGTACAAGTTTTAATCAGTTCAGTTAATCAGGGAAGCCATTCACAGGTGTCTCTCATGATTGTTTGAAATGTCTTTTATTTGATAACTTAATTATCCTAAAAATGAATACAAAATTAATTTAGTACACAAACCCAGCTAATGCTACAACAGAGCAATAACATAAAGGCTAAGCTATTTGTTCTTGAAAATACTAAATTTCCACCTATGAAACCTCATATGCTTTCTGACTCCAAGATCTGACCTTATTTATTGAATCATAGATACTAGCTGTTATGAAGTCTTCTATCAGTTGAATCATAGATACTACATGTAGCTGTTATGAAGTCTTCTATCAATTGAATCATAGATACTAGCTGTTAAGAAGTCTTCTATCAGTTGCTTTTGAGTTGACAAATGCTGCATAAGAAGCACCTTATGTCAAGAAATGAAGAGTTTGTAGCATTTGGCCTTAAATTCATTAGGTTTTAGCTTTTTCAAAAAATGCATTTTTTACACATAATGGTAAATCTTCCTCACCAAGCCCTGTACCATTATCCACAAGGAAGCCAATTTTTGCCTCATTGACATCTCTTCATTTACTCTTTACATTGTATCAACCAAGGCATCAAATGTTAATGCAAATGTATTAGATTTGCATTTTATGCATTAATGTGAAATCAATTTTGAAAGCATTTATATACATCAACTGTCCAATCATATCGAAAGTTCCAAATGGAAATCAAGCTGGTTTGATCAATAGTGTCCTGTAATTTGAATATGGGGGTCAAAGATTTATTGAAACTTAATTTAACAATTGTATGCAGCAGCCATTTTGAAATTTTTTTTACCAACAGTGAGCACAATTCAGGAATAACTAAATCCATGCAAGTGGCAGACATTAAATGTGCATCATCCATTTTCAATTCAAGCTCTGTACTAGTTGAATACCAGAAGCATATAGATAGGTAGTGTCTGTCTGTGTCACTTTGTCTGTACAATACAAGTTTTTACTGTTGAAGCCCAGAAGAGTGTTTGTTTGTATGTCTGTCATCAATTTTACATCCCTAAAATAAAAAAAAAAGCTAGGGCATTCTACATTTGCTCTGTCCATTATGATAAAACTTTTTGTCCATTTCACTCTGGAACCACCAAAAAGTTACAAAGTTAACTTAAGTTCTTGCTTGATATCTTTCAAATTTCCAGGGAGCTTTAAGACATAAAATTTTGTATGATGTATTGTAAAACCTTGAAATTTAAGTCTGTCGTGACCTACCAGGGTTTTTTTTAGGGCCTGGGCCTTTCCATTGGGAAAAAATAGCGTCATTTAGTTAAAATAGGAAAAAAATATCATAATTCACATTTTTCGAGATAAATTCAAATAGGAGCCATTTTTTGATTTGCAAAGCATTTATTGACTAATTTACATACAATAAATCTTTATTGAATATCAGCTTAACTGAATTGTTTGCTGTTCTGAAGTTTTATTTAATTTAAGTTTAATTTTTTTCTATTATATTTAGAATAACATTAATGTCATGTTTCGAATTGTCTTTTGGGAATTTTCTTCAATGAAATTGGGAAAAACACACATTTTTTACCATTGGGAATGGGGCCTATTACAGGCCCCCTACAACCCCTAAAAAAACCCTGCCTACTATCAGAGAAGAGGATGACAAATGCTGAATAAAGAGAGATTGAATAAATTATATTCAGGGATGTTTACAAGTCATATATTTATTGTATCCAGTTTGATTGTACTGTAGATCTAGAAGACCAGTTAATTGCTGCTAAAGACTGCAAGAAGAAGCTAATAGCTACAGATGGGGTGTTCAGCATGGACGGAAATGTAGCTCCACTGCCGTTAGTGTCACTTACTATACTTGCACTTAGAAATGTACTTTCTTTGTTTGAGTATTTGAACATTTAGAAATTAATTAAAAATCAGATATATTTTTAAAAAAAACATTTGAACTGTAAGCAGGGATGGGGTAATTGAAATGAGTAATTGTAATTTACTGTATTTGAATACAATTTTTCAAAGTAATTGAAAGTATTTGTAATTGAGTTTGCTTTCAATTACAAGTAATTACAAGTAATTGAATGTATTTAAATACATTCCAAAAATGTCATGTATTTTTCAATTACATTTCAAATACTTTATTTTTCAAGTTACATATTAAAAAAAGGTGTTTTACCATGAAGCATACCAGTACTGTTTGGCATGAGTTTGTGTTTATTCGATAATTGAATGTACAGCTTAAATACACTGCCCATGGCAATAGGAAAGGTCAAATTTAATAATATTGCTGCTTCAAAATATTCATGTATTTGTTCTTCAAATTGTTTGGAAATAAAACAAAAGTAATTGATATGTATTTAATTACATTCTTCAAAGTAATTGAGAGTAATTAATTACATTTGTTAAAATTGATGTAATTGTAATTGCAAGTAATTGACAAAATTATCAATGTATTTGAAAGTATTTAATTACATTTCAAAGTAATTGACCCCAACCCTGACTATAGGTAGAATTTTAAAAAAGAACACAATGTTAGAGCTTTGGTATTTTATTTAATATTATTGTTTAAACACCATCAAAATTCAAAATGTGAAAAATTAAACTGTATAGACCTACTTTTTTCTGTATGGGATTAATTTAGCAATATGTACATGGTTAAAACATCAAAGCATATTGATCTGCCTGAAGTTACATTTCAATTTTTTACAATTTGAAGTCATTTTTTAAAGGCAGTCATCTTTTTTTCTTACACTAAATGAATGAAAATTAAATTATAAGGAATAAATTTAATAGCTACCCAATTTATATGGTATAAACTGGGTTGGGGCAGTTTACGCTTAAAAAAGCGAAAACTGTTCCAACCTAGTTTATACGTACAAACTTGGTAGCTATTAAATTCATTCCTTAAGTGAAATTGTTCACCCCTGGCACTTCATTATAAACATGTTTTACCTTATGTCCATAATTCATCTTTGATTATACATTAAAAATACAAGAACCAATTTTTTTTACAATTAATTTTCATTTTTTCTCACAGAGATATATGTAACCTGGCTGATAAATACAATGCCATGGTTTTTATTGATGAATGTCATGGGACTGGATTTTTTGGACCAACTGGAAGGTAAGGGAAGACATTCTTTTCTTGTCTCTTGCAGGCAAAAAGTCCCATTTTGTGAAGTAAGATACAGTCAAACCTTGTTATCTCAAACTCAAAGGGACAGAGAAAAAAATTTGAGATATCCAGGGATTTGAGATATCAAGGGTAAAATACTTAAACAATAAGTCGTTGGGACTTGCAGATTACTTCGACATATCCATTGTATTCGAGATATCAGTGTTCGAGATAATGAAGTTCAACTGAATTTCAATCATGCCAAGTGTTTCCATAGAGAATAGGAACCCACCAACAAATCTGACGAAATGGTGGAATGAAGAGCTTTGTTATTTCTTAAGTTAATTCAATATAAGTAATAAATTTCTAATATTTTCAACAGAGGTACTGATGAACATTTTGGGGTCAGTGATAGAATAGACATCGTTAATTCTACCCTGGGCAAGGCTCTAGGGGGAGCTGCTGGTTAGTATGAGTCACTAAGTCATTGTCATTTAGGTTTCTTAATCATTATAAAGTTTTATGAAATTTTATATTCAAACATAATGAATAATAATATGTAGTACAATGTGTATTGAAATCTGTCTTGTTTTGTGTATATTAGGTGGTTACACTGCTGGTCCTAAGGAACTTACTTCATTGTTACGTCAGAGGTCACGACCTTATTTGTTCTCCAATGCCCTTCCTCCGCCAGTCGTTGCTTGTGCCAGTAAGGTAAAATATGGCTTACATTGACTTTGTAGTAATGTTGTTAAATTTTTTGAAACTGGAACACACACTTTCTTCCAGTCATATCATAATGATTATAAATTCAAAGAGGTCTAATTTTTGGATTGGCATGCTCAAAAACATTTCCAATTTTTTTTTGTGATTTTTATAACTAATTCTGGCTATGTTTGAGTTGAAATGAGTGTTCTTCCCGACATTGTCAACACAACATCAAATAACGATGAATGAGAAACACCAAGATAAATTATTTGTGAATGTACCACAAATTGTTACAAAGAAGTTCCATAACCAGTGCAACTTAGTAAAGGGTTTTTCTCACACTCTGGTTCCTTAATTTATCAAATTTCAAGAGACCCGAGGCTTGCTTACGAGCACTGCATGGTTATTGGACCTGTTTCTTACATTATACAAACATGGACTTGTGTGTTTTGGTGAAATAAATATGGCACTGAAGAATTTGTCTTTCTCCTTAGTATGTACATCCTTGGTTATAATATTACCTTAATGATCTGTTGAAATGAAATATACAAGGGAAAAGTTCAGAGAATGAAAATTAGTAAAAGATGTTTACAAACATACACTGTGCCTACATTTTATGCCATCATAGGCATAAATTTGGAGAATAAATCCTGGAAAAGCAACCAGTTAGTATCATTTTAGGGAGCGATGAAACACAGTTGGTAATATGAGAAAAGTAAGTAAATCTCTGAAACAGTTTCACTGATCAACAGCTTGAGGCTAGATCAAAGTTCTTGAACATACTATGAACATTCACAAAAGTTAAGCATTTGGATGTGACTTGCTAAGAATACATGTACTATATAAATATATAACATATACATGTATAACAGTATTTTTATGCCCCTGTAATCAAAGATCCGTCTGTCTACCTTTGTCCGCTAACACTTTTAACATTGCCCTTAACTTTTGATTGGTTGGAGCTATGGTTTTTCATATTTCACATGTGTATTTATTGTGACAAGACCTTTCCTTGGGTACCAACACATTTTTTACCTCTTAAAACCTAGGAGTTTGACCCACTTTTGCAAATTTTTTCCAAACTTTAACCTTGGTCATAAATTTTGAACAGTTGGTTTACTTCACATGTGTATTTCTTGTGACAAGACCTTCCATTGGGTACCAACAATTTTGACCCTTTGATCTTGAACTTGGAGTTCAACCTACTTTTGAAAAACTTTAACCTTGGTCATAACTTTTGAATAATTGGTGCTAGGGTTGTCATATTTCATATGTGAATTCCTTGTAACAACTACTTCCCTTGTGTTCCAATAATTTTGACCCTTTTACGTTGACTTTGGCATTTGACCTACTTTAGAAAAACTTTAACCTTGACCATAGCTTTTGAGTGGTTGGTGCTAGAGCTTTCATATTTCACATGTGTATTTCTTGTGACAAGACCTTCAATTGGATACCACAGGTTTTTTTTCTTTTTATCGTTGACCTTGGAGATTGAGCTACTTTTGAAAAACTTTAACTTTGGCAACAACTTTTAAATGGTTGGTGCTAGGGCTTTCATGTTTTATGTGTATATTCCTTGTGACAAGAAACTTCAGTCTTTGCCATAGGCTGCCATAAGGGTTATCAGTGTTTTACAAACACATCTTGTTTCAAATTAAACATTCCAATTTCTTTTTTAATTAATACAAGGACAAACTTGCTTGGAGGTACATTCAATCTCAATATCGGTGTAGGTAGTACATTGTATAATTAACCTTGAGATACTATATATGTACAAGTGGATGAATTGAAAACTGGGCAAAATTAAGAAAGACAGCATCAACTATTTGACACAACTGTGTCAAACACAAGTGAATTTAAAATGGGGCAAAATTGTAAGCTTAAAGGGTGAAAATATCCTATACATAGTATACTGTGTAATCACTAATTACGGGGGGGGGGGGGGGAATTTTTCGAGGTATGATGAGATTCACATATTGTAAATTTTCAAATATATAGCAATTCAACACTTCTTCATCCACGAAATCATAACTCCAAGAACCATTTTTTTTCCCACAAACCAAGAAAATTTGACCCCACAAATATATATGTGATTTTACAGTATTTACTGGCTACTCCACTGCCTATTAGTACTTTGATTTTTTTAGTCATTCTATTCACATCATTGAGCAGACTAGAAAATGCAAGTGTTCTGCAAAAATAAAAGATAAATGTTATTAACACCCAAATATTATTCCTGAATTAAAGAGTGAAATAAAAACAAAATGTGAACCAGTATTTCAATTTCACCTGAAACTTTTCCATGCTACAATTCAGTGATAAAGATTTCCTTCACTGAAAATAATTCAAAATCTGAAACTTGTTTTTTGGTTTTCATTCAGGAGATATATTGAGGTGTTTATTGGCATTTTAGAAGAGAAAACTTCGATTTGACTTTAATTCCAGCAGCACAGGAATAAATTTCTTTCAAAAGGACTATGATGGTTATTTTGAAAAATCTCCCTACATTATTATTTCTTTACAATAAAATTTATTGTATATTGAAAAGAGATGTATGTTTATTTAGTTTTTCTCTATGAATTTGATCTTAATTTTCAGACGTAATTTGTATTGGACCATTTTTTAAAATTCAATGTTCCTTTTGAATACAGCATCATTATTCTTCAATACAAATAGATATGTCAAATTTTATTTGATATGACATACCAGTGTCGAAGTTCACATGTAACACACATTCGTCCCATATAACTCGGTACGGACCAGACTTGAATAATTTAATTAAATACATGTGAGTTGCTGAATGTGGTATTTACATTAAAGTACTATTGTACTTATTTAGTACACATATTGTACAAAAATACACATTGTACAGAAATTTAAAAAAATTCTTAATTTAGCGTTGAGCTTGTTTTAGATATAATGGATTTTTCTACTGCGTAGTTTCAAAGGTATACGCTCCGAATGTTTCAAAGTAGATAATTCTTTCACAGTACACTTGACCTTAACTAACATTAAATCATGAGTATTTAGAAGAAAGAAAGCAATAAAATTATATTTTAATGAGTTTTTTTTACGCAGTTACGCATGTTTTGTGATTATATGATCTGATCATGACAGGAAGCTGTGCATACACGTTAAGTCAGTTTTAAACGTACATGTATAAATCTAATGTATATTTAAAAAGATTATCCACACTGTATTACAATACATCGTCACAATATATTTCCTGCGGAGAGAAAACAGAAGGGGGTGTTCTGGAACTCCTAGTTTTTACTGGTAGCGCATAGTTTCCAAAGTGCACAATTTGTTTTAAAATATTGCCTATCCCCAAAATTGACGACTTACTATTGACATACTATATAAGCAATTTCATTGAGACGATAGATTTCGTGATGACTGGTAATTTTATTAACACCCCCCCCCCCCTCAATCGTAGAGAATGCGAGGAGCTTATTACATGGACACTGATAATTACAAGTTTATGTCATTTAAATTGGTGATACATTTACTAGTATATTGTCCGCATGACAAATATATACAGGTATAGATTCAAGTTTAACATTTCCAGCCTCACTAACACAATACTAGGGCTGTGTATTGAGCAAAAAAAAAAAAAAAAATGATACGATACAATACGATATTTTATAATGCGATATATTGGATTCCTTAACAAGTCAATCAGAAAAGTCTTATATATCATTTAATGCATGAATTTTATAAAAACTAATTGTTTTGCAACTCATTTTAAAGCTCTTGTCTCACTTTCATAACAAATTACGCTTCAAATTCAAACTTTTAACGACTGTAAAATCAGCATGTTAAATAAAGTTATCTATGAAAAACTGCCTGCCCGATACGTATTGGAAGTTATTTTTTCGTTACGATACATTATTGAATATCGATACGTATCGATATATTGATACAGCCCTACACAATACCCAGTATGTCTTGGACAGCGAGAGGATTCGTTGAGGAAAAGTAAATTCGGTTTAATTGGGTTGTGCGTGGAACAGTCGCATTTTTTAAAAAAAAAAAAAAAAAACCCAACCAAACGATACCATCCAATGATGTTGGAAATTTGAAAACGGCAAGTGCATGATTGTTTTTTGGTTGAACAAAATATTTCTAGTTTGGGACCCCTTTCCCCTCACTAAAACACAGAAAGAAAAAAAAACTAAAGGGGAAAAAAGAGCAATAACTGCTCATTAGTAGTGAATGGGACAATTTATTGTTATTGTATGTTCATCTTAATAGATTTTCATAAATAACTAATTCTTTCCAAAAAAAAAAAATGTTCTCAAAAACTCAAACCATGCAGTGTTAATCTGACGACAGTAAAACCACAAAAAACGTATTCTCATTATTTAGCGAATCACGTTTTCCAAAATACACGTGATTTCCGAAACGGGTTTCTTATTTCATTTACATAAATTTTTGAAAAGAAATTAATCTTTTTTTAATTTATTCTAAAAAATTGCAGTACTGGGAATACTATTTATAGCAACGTATACGAAAAAATGCCTGTGAACTCTCATGCAAAATATATGTGTTTGATATATATGTTCTTTCTGAATTTGCAATACATAGCGATTTAATATTAACAGTGATTAATGTGTTTGTAACCTGAAGTTCGATATGTTGCGTGTTCCCTAAATGACGCTAAGTAACGCACTTAAAAAACTTAAAAGCATTTTTCAATGGTTTCATTTTTCTTTTAAATTGAACATTAATGAATTTAAATGAAGTGTCCGCTAATTTTAAATCAAGTGTCATAATGCATATTTTTTGTTACCAATTTGTCGTTCGATCTTGTTTATACAAGCATTCCATCGTTCGACAATCCTTCGATTGTCACAATTATTATTATACATGTTCAAATACACATTAACGAAATACAAGAGGTGGTTAATTAAAAAAAAAATTATACGCAAATTCTAGGTGACTCATTTAATTAAGATGAAATTATTTTATAGTGGCACAGTTTTACATGACCCCAAAAATTCGTTACGGGGTAAACAGCATGCAATAGAGGGCAAGGCAGCAGTTTTAACATTACTTAAAAAATTACATGTACCTCTAGGCAGCGCCCTTTATGAATAACTATAGATGTTACAGTTCTTCTTGCAAACCCTGCTTTAAAATGTGCTAGGCGAAATCGCATCGCAACACACTGAGTATTTTTTTAAGCCTACAACTAACAACTTACTGATAAACTTTCACTCTCCAGAAGAACTCTAATCCACTCCTATGTTGTGTAATCCTTTTAACCAATTCTAATTACCAATTCTGATTAGGTCCCGTGCGCTGGGGTTTATATAGTAAAATTAACGGCCAAATTCGTCTAGAACATTCTATGATTCAGATAGCATGTTATTAATTGTAAACAAACAATATTAACATCAAAGTTTTGTGTAGACAAAAATAAACAACAACACATTTTTCAGAAGAAGACGCCCCATCTATGATTGTCCGGGCTTGATATTTATTGAACCGGGCTCAATATTTCGAAAATTAATTTCACCTTGAATTCATTTTTTCGCGCGAAATACCACAACTTTGTCAAAATATTCGATATTTTGCTTTGTTTTGTAGTAATGCCCCCCCCCCCCCAGGATCTTCACACACACACACACACACACACACACACACACACACACAGTTGGAAAATTTATATATTAGGAGGTTTCTGTTAAATATTGAATCTCTTCAACTTTTTTATGGTTTTTAGATTTACATTTTTTGGCATGTTGTATATGAAAAGGTTAAACTCTTGGAAATAAATTTTACATGTTGAACCTCTTCAAATTTTCAGTCGGACACGGTAGTGCTCAAAGTATTATGGACAAAATCCACTGAAGCACAAACGTTTCGTTTACTGTGCAATGTTATGGAAATTTTACGAATCGTTTTTGATCTTTGACAGATATGGAAGTTCCTCTCCATATAAATAAATATTAAACTCTCCAGAGTCAAATACTTCTTTGGAAAAGGAAGAGGTATACAAAAAAAAAAACTTATTAGTGACTGGAAAGAAGTGAACACCCCCCCCCACCCCACCCCCATTTTAGTGTAACTTATAGAGAAAATAAAAATCATAATATCGTAAATTTGTCCCCCAGGCGACATTTGAATAGAGAAAAACATTATTTACCAGCTCTTTTAGAGTTGATTTCTCATATGAGTGATATATCAGGTGTTCAATATTTTGTAAACAAAATGTCAAAACGACTTTCAAGCATTTTGATGGGGTGGGGTGGGGTTGACCATATGCAGAATTCAAATGAAAATACAACACTGGTACTCTGCATTGATAAAGGCGGCTGTTAAGATTTAGCCATCATTGGCAAAAGTGTAAGTTTATTTTTTGGGAGTTGAACTATGTTCAATCTCCCTTGGTCATCACGGGCTTTCTAAGCGCAGTAATTTGTATTGATTATATAGTGGCCGTCCGTGGGGCTTCTGTGTCGACCAATTTACTCCTGTGATATTCAATGTAAACTTGCATAAACGTCCGCCATAAAATAGTCCATTTCAATTTTCTGAATTTATCTAATTTTGATAAATGATATGAAACTAAATCAATTGAATTTCATTTAACTTAATTTGAATACTATATTTTGATTAAATTAAAATTGATTTATACAGAACTAAAAAAATGTTGAAAATTGTCGTCACGAACCTCCTTTGCAGCACATACAGCGGCACCTATAAACAATGAGTGGGAAATTAACGACAACTCTGTACAAGTGACTATATGACTGCGCGAAACCTCTTTGCATTGACTGACACGTGGTAAAAATTATTTCACAATCAATGTAATACCTTTTTTTAGCCATAAATATTCGAAGTTTTCAACAATATTTATTTGGTAATACAATAAACATCAAAAGAATAAAAAAAATTACATTGATTTGGATATAAATGAACAATTGTTCGTTTAAGGACATTGGCAAGTCAGGGTTTTCCGGAGAAAAAAGGTTTAATACATGGGTTTCTTCACTTATAAAATAGTGATTGAGAGTGATCTCCCGTGTAGAATTCTCTAAGCGGTGAAAACCAATGAAACATATGTTACAGAGGTAAACAAAAGCACGTGTACTTCCTTCAACGGGTAGAATCATCTATACCTGTATACAACAAGAAAGAAAAGTAGAAATGGCTTTGTTGTACATTGTATTCAGGGACAAAGAGCCAACAGGTCGTCATTTACCATAGTTATGCTCAGTATGCTGGGAAGGTAAAAGATGTGACATATGCTGAAAGGTAGGTCGACCATGCCGACTGAGAACAGTTCTTAGGTCGTGTGAAGGAATCAGCATTTAGTAACTACGAATAAAAGTAAAAAATAAATCCATGCCAATATTTTTATGACAATGTGTTTCAATCATTTCAGTCAATTACATGATAAAAACAATCAACCAGTCTCGAGGCCAATTTTAGCTGTTAAGGGACGCAACTCAAAAATGATGATCGATGCCGGTATATCAATGTCTTGTTTCTATATATACATTTTCAGTCAAAATATCTAGAAGTCATAGGAAATGAAGATACAATAATGTATATAATACAAAAACTGTACGAAATAAATGGGTTTTGAAGAAATATTACGGTAAAAAATTATGTAGGTCCCTTTTATCAACATTTTACATAGGAAATGTATTAAGAATTGTAAAAACACTAATTTGACAAAATCTAAAAAAGAATGTTGGATTGGTAGGTAAAACAATCCAGAATATAGCCTGTTTTGTACATTTAAACCTACTCAAAAGTTCTTGAAAAATTCTATACAATAACCAGGAACCTTGCCAATGTCCTTAATATTGAATCCTAACACGTTTAACATCGAAGAGGAAGAAAATCGGAGAGAAGGTGATTAACGTACACAGAAAGGTGAAACTTTAAGATAAATTACTAGATTAAGCTTTTTGAGTTTTCAAGTTGTTTTCATGTGGCATAAAATTTATAAGTATTTCACATATGAAATTCTTGATAAAATAAATCGGAACAGCCAGGTCTGACATTCGAACTACATGTACATGTACGTATGTAAATTTTAAGTGAGAAAAACAACAAATTATAACCGTTTACGTTAGATCATATAACAAGCTGAAACTTTTTTTATTGTTATTTTTCAAACTTCCAAACAATTAATAGTCATGTGATGAAGGAAATAAACCATGGCAAAATCTTGCAAATATTTCACCTATGCTTCTAAGTATATTAGGACAGATACAAATGTAAAGTCTATACAACTGTAAATGAATTTACTGTGCAGTGATTTTCGGAGCAGAGATGTCAAAATTTTTGAATCACTGTCAGACATTAGGTCTGACAAAGTCAAATGATCTGTTAGACTGGACAAAGTTTTGTCAGACCAGATACATGCGCTGAATCGCTGATAAAGGGAAAAAATAGTAGCACTAAAATAAGATGCCTTTTAAGTTTTATGATATTCGATCTCACAAAAAGTCCTATCTTATGATACAGAGTCTATAATCAGAGACATGCTTTAACAATTTTGATCGACAATCGTCACCATATACGGACGATTTCGGTGTTTTGTGGTCCTTACCTAGGCACAGCGTTTTAGAAATTTGCATCACGTTCAATGTTTTAAACGGTCGTTTGGACCACTGTTTTCTTGTATGTTATCGGTCCAGAAAATTCCTTACCGACCTTGCCGACAAGACTGAGTGTTTTTGATAACTCTGCAGATAAGAATTACTTATAAAGAAAGAAGTAAATGTGTGACAATTTCAGATGTCATTAATTTTTAATCCTTAATTTCATGAATTTATCAGCATTCAGTGGGTCACGTGTACAACACTAGTACTGAACTTGAAAAATGTGTGTTACATTAATTAATGCATTTCAAATGTCTGCATATAAAAGTGTATTGCAATAGTACGTTATTATTAAAAAATGTTTCATTTGATTTTATTAATAAAAACAATTAAATGAATGAATGCATGCGTGTGCGGACACAATGGGTTATTAAGACCAGTGATCGATATGCGAGAAAGATCGATCCTCATAATTACAACAGTTTTATTTCTTGCAGTAGCTCGTTAAACTACATCTGATTTTTTTAAAAAAAAATCATAACAGATTCAAGTCGATCGCTTTAATTCATTGAAAGTTTGAAAAACTTGTCCAGCTCAGCTACATGTATATAGTATACCTGAAATTCAATAACACTGAAATTTGTATCAAATCAAAATCACAAATAGTAAATTTCACTCGCGTCGCACAGTTGTTCAAAATCGTTTGCTCTAGAGATTCAAAGTAAGGTGTTAAACATTACGTCGTGGGTTCGAATCCCACTGCGTAATGCATTTAGAAACGGACCCTTCGGATGAGACCGTATAAACCGAGATCCCATTTCGCAGTAGGTGCTGGCACCCCCCCCCCCAAAAAAAAAAAAAAATCCCTCACTGCTCAATGGTTCTGAGTGTCCTGTATAGGTAAAAATTTGCAGCCCTATCCTCCATTGGCAAGTGGTAGTGTCTCTTTATGAGAAAAATTCTCGAAGAGATGTAAAACAAACAAACAAAAGGCAAAGTATTCAGAGATACTTACTTCTATATAGAAATTTCTTGACATGAAGTTAAAAATTATGGGATTTAAAAAAAATACAAAATTTCTATAAAAAGTAATTAATGTGTCCGAAAAGAACCAGTTATACCCAAAAGATAATATCAACTGCTTGTTCCAATCAGAGGAAGAAAAAAATGACAATTTAGTGTCTGTTGATGGTAACATTGGAAATGAAAAGTGCCAGTTGGTTGTTGGCACCAGGGATCAGGCCCGTAGGAAGCAATTTCAGTTTGGGGGGGGGGGGCACAGCCATACATTTTCAGTCGAGGGGGCACTATCTACTACCAAAAATTTCTTGACAAGCAAAAAAAAAAAAAAAAAAAAAAAAAAAAAAAAAAAAAAAAAAAAATCAGACGTTTTTATTGAGGGGGCACAGACATATAGTATCTATGTTTTCTATAGTAATATATATATCGGCAAAATTATTGGGGAGGCACGCCCCCCCCCCCCCCGTGCCCCCCGGTTCCTACGGCCATGGGGATCTTGTACATATTCAGAAGAGAGTAGGGAGGGCGTTGTGCTTCAAATGCTTTCATAGGTATTTTAAATAAATTATCAATGTTCGAAATATTAAAGAAAGGAGCCCAGAAGATAAAGATTTTATTTTCAGAAATTTGGATGAGCTGTATCAGCATGTCCATTAATATTTTACTGATTCATATATTACATCCAAATGACTTAAAAAGTTTCGTTTGTTTTGAGGAAACTTTGCTGCAATAGAACCATTAGAATGCAAACCATTCAAAGTTGTGTTGATTCAGTTTGCTTAACAAATCAAGACCGCGGAATATTAACTGACGTCATCCCATCTGTTACCGTCAAAATGTTAAACGATAAACAATGAAATGTGTGGTACAATTTGACACGGACGTCCGAGAAAACATTGGATTGAATTTCCAGTTTGAAATTCATTTTCAATTCACCTCAGCTACGCAAGAACGTACGGTGTTACTGATTGACCAAGAAGACAAATAATTTCAATTTTGGAATAGTTTGAAATTTATATAAATCAGAATTTTCTGTCCAGTGTATTTAAAGAAATATAAACGGACAAATATTTGATTTCTGTTTGGTATGTGAATGTGTGTGCTGGGAGGGAGGGGGCTGAACGATCTTGGAATAAATATGAAAATTTTCTTTTAAATTGACAACCCCTCCCTGGTTTTGTTTGTCAAACAGTTTTCAGTGAAGACAAAACTAAAAAAAAAAGCTTTTGTCATCCTAGAAAAAGATATATTCTATCATGTGGAGGCATGATCTGACTCGACAATTTTTGACCCCCCCCCTTCTAGAATCAAATGGCCGTCCCTTGAAAAAGTAATCTCTGTCTTCTTTTACTTTTACGTATCCTTAAAATTATATGCTAAAGTACTCACATAAATATGAATGTCAAACAACATGTTTTTGGGAATTGAAATTATTTGTCTTTCGGATCATACATTCACACTTTAGGTTTAGAAACAGCTCAGTTGGATTGAAAATGAATTTCAAACTAGAATTTCAATCCAATGTCCGTGTTGAATTGTACCCGCCCATTTCATTGTCTCTCATTAAACATTCTGATTGTAACAGATGGAAATTTAAATGACGTAAGCTGCATATTTCTAATCTGCCAGTTAATGTTCTGCACTCTTATATTATATGGATACTATGTGAGAATTGGCTAAAAATTAATTTGGTATATTTAATGAATTAAGTAAATTGGGATTTAAGTTGAATGTATTTGTACAGGGAAAAAATCCTCATAATTGCAAGACATTGTTATTAATATTGTGTAGATTTAGAGACCCCTCAGGGTTTGATATCGCCATATTAATTTATGCTGACACATTTTTTTTCATGACAGGCACGTAGCATTGGAGAGGGGGAGGGGTCTGCCGCCCCCCCTTTTTTCCAAACATGAAATTTATAGAAACTTAATATTGTAAATGTTCATTGAAAGTCCGTCCCCCTACTGTTTGTTGCAGAATATTCAAATAGGCGTGATGTAGTAGTGTATGAGTAAAATTTGATACTGAAAGAAGTTTGAAACCTATCCCCACACCCAAAAAATAGAATTTTCGAGCCCCCCCCCCTTTCAAAAACGATGCTACGTCCCTGCATGGGAATATTAAGTGGTAAAAGTTTTGAAAATCTGAATAAGAACAACACGGTTAAAGTCATTAAAGTTACTCAGGTGAGTATTGTGGCCCATGATCTTCGTTATTCAAATGTTTTTGAAATTATTTCTTATGTTTGATGTTGTATCTCTAGCAAATCTGCAATAGTTGGTTTGTATCTAAAGCATAAAAAAATGTTTCGACATTATAGCTCCTTTCCTTCCTGTTAAATCTTTCACATTACAATGTTCAACTCCCATGAGTACTTTCAGTACTTTGATTATTTAAGGGATGTCAGCACATTTTTATCTAGACCAAAGGAGCTTGTGATGGTACAATGCCCATCGTCCGTCTAGCTGTTGTCCAAGTTGTAAACAATTCAGTTTATAGCTCACCTGAGCTGAAGGCTCAAGTGAGCTTTTCTGACCACATTTTGTCTGTAGTCCGTCTGTCTGTCCGTCCGTCCGTCCGTCTGTAAACTTTTCACATTTTCAACTTCTTCTCAAGAACCACCGGGCCAATTTCAACCAAACTTGCCACAAAGTATCCTTAGGTGAAGGGGATTCAAAATAGTTCAAATGAAGGGCCACGCCCTCTTTCAAGGGGAGATAATAAAGAATTAGTGAAAAATTAATAGCATCTTTTAAAAATCTTCTTCTCAAGAACCACAAAGCCAGGGAAGATGAAACTCATGTGGAAGCATCCTCAGGTAGTGTAGATTCAAGTTTGTTCAAATCAAGATCCCCTGGGGTAGAGCGGGGCCACAGTGGAGGATCAAAGTTTTACATAGAAATATATAGGAAAAAACCTTTAAAAATCTTCTTCTCAAGAACAGCAAAGCCATGATGAGTCATATTTATATGGAAGCATCCTCAGGTAGTGTAGATTCAAGTTTGTTCAAATCATGACCCCCGGGGGTAGGGCGGGGCCATAATGGAGGATCAAAGTTTTACATAGAAATATATAGGAAAAATCTTTAAAAATCTTCTTCTCAATAACAGCAAAGCCATGATGAGTCATATTTATATGGAAGCATCCTCAGGTAGTGTAGATTCAAGTTTGTTCAAATCATGACCCCCGGGGGTAGGGTGGGGCCACAATGGAGGATCAAAGTTTTACATAGAAATGTATAGGAAAAATCTTTAAAAATCCTCTTCTCAAGAAGAGCAAAGCCCTAATTGGTCATATTTATTTGGAAGCATCCTCAGGTAGTGTAGATTCAAATTTGTCCAAATCATGACCCCTGGGGGTAGGGCAGGGCCACAATGGAGGATCAAAGTTTTACACAGAAGTATATAGGAAAAATCTTTAAAAATCTTCTTCTCAATAACAGCAAAGCCCTAATTGGTCATATTTATATGAAAGCATCCTCAGGTAGTGTAGATTCAAGTTTGTTCAAATCCTGACCCCCCAAGGGTAGGGCGGGGCCACAATGGAGGATCAAAGTTTTACATAGAAATATATAGGAAAAATCTTTAAAATTTTTCTTCTCAGGAACAGCAAAGCCCTGATTGATCATATTTATGTGGAAGTATCCTCAGGTAGTGTAGATTCAAGTTTGTTCAAATCATGACCCCCTGGGTTAGCGTGGGGCCACAATGGAGGATAAAAGTCTGAAATAGAAATATATAGGAAAATATCTTTTGATCAAGAACTGCAAAGCCATGATTAGTCATTTTGATATGGAAGCATCCTCTGGTAGTGTAGATTCAAGTTTGTTAAAATGATGACCCCAGGGGATAGGGATGGGCCATAATGGGGGATCGAAAATTTTACATAGGAACATATAGGAAAATATCTTCTTCTCAAGAACTGAAAATCATGTTTAGTCATTTTGATATGGAAGCATCCTCAGGGAGTGTAAATTCAATTTTGTTCAAATGATGACCCCCGAGGGTAGGGTGGGGCCCAATAGGGGGATCGAAAGTTTTACATAAGAACATATAGAAAAAAATTTCTTCTCAAGAACAGAAAAGCTATGTTTAGTCATATTGATATGGAAGCATCCTCAGGTAGTGTAGATTCAAGTTTGTTCAAATGATGACCCCTGGGATAGGGAGGAGCCACAATGGGGGATCAAATTTTTACAAAGGAATATATGGGAAAATTTTTTAAAAATCTTCTCAAGTACAACAAAGCCATTTGTTATATTGACATGGAAGCACCATCAGGTAGTTAAAAATTCAAGCTTCCTCCCCCTAATCTTTTCAATACTGAACTGATTTGTGCTTTTGCCTTGCCAATGTGCTCAGGTGAGTGATGTGGCCCATGGGCCTCTTGTTTTTAACATGCTATATAGACTTCTCCAAAGTTTTTGTTCAATTAGAATTCATCTTGGTATACAAATTATAGATTACTTCAAGATAGATAATACCTTTATATTGGTTTTTGAGTTTGCTGAGTTGTGCTGCCATGGTTACTGAAAATAGAACTGAATTTCTGTAAAATTCTTTCAAAGTGCAAAATTTTCTATATATATGATTTTGGTCTGATTGCATTAAAGCGTAGAATACAAGTAGGCTACAAAAAGATACATAATTCTCTACATCTTCTTCCCCTGATGATCAGTGTTTCCATATAGTAGCTAATAGAAAGAGGGCTTATAACATGTATACATTCAAGGGCAACATAAGATTTGTCGGACCCAAGAGCCAAACTCTTTGCCTGCATGAGGCCCTTAGGCCTCATGCAAATAGATTGGTTCAAGGGGTTGACAAACCCTATTTTGCTCGAGTACACAGTCAATAAATGTTTTGTTAAACATTTACTTCTCATTTTTACATACATTTTACATATCTGGCTTCCGTATTTGCGATAATTGAAAAGATATACTAGTAGCTAATCCCGCCTATACAGTGACTGTGTAACGTTAAAAACGTCGTTCCAATGTCCAGTATTTCATTCAGCGGTTCAACATTGATTTTTTTGACCGCTCAGAAAAACCATGGGAAATGTTAGACTTTTTAGCTCACCTAAGCTGAAAGCTCAAGTGAGCTTTTCTGATCACCCATTGTCCGTCGTCCGTCCGTCTGTAAACTTTTCACATTTTCAACTTCTTCTCAAGGACCACCCAACCAATTTTAACCAAACATAGTACAAAGCATCCTTGGGTAAAGGGGAGTTTAAATTGTTAAAATGAAGGACTAAGCCCCCTTCCAAGGGGAGATAATCAAGAAAAGACAAAAATAGGGTGGGGTCATTAAAAAATCTTCTTCTCAAGAACAACTGGGCCAGAAGAGCTGAAACTTATGTGGAAGCATCTTGGGGTAGTGTAGATTCTAAATTGTTTAAATCATGACCCCCGGGATAGGGCGGGGCCACAATAAGGAATCCAAGTTTTAGATTGAAATATGTAGAAAATATCTTTTAAAATCTTCTTCTCAAGAACCACTGGGCCAGAAAACCTGAAACTTATGTGAAAGCATCCTGGGGTAGTGTATATTCTAAATTGTTTAAATCATGACCCGGGGGGGGGGGGGGGGGGGGGGGGCAGGGCCACAATAGGGAATCCAATTTTTACATTGAAATATGTATAAAATATCTTTAAAAATCTTCTTCTCAAGAACCACTGGGTCAGAAAAGCTGAAACTTCAATGGAAGCATCTTGGGGTAGTGTAGATTCTAAATTGTTCAAATCATGACCCACGGGGGTAGGGTGGGGCCACAATAGGTACTACAAGGGGAGAAATCAAGTGAAAAACAGCAATGCCAAAGTTACTCAGGTGAGCGTTGTGGCCCATGGGCCTCTTGTTAATTTTAGTATAGATTTATATAGAAACATTTTTAGGTCACCTGACCTGAGTCACTAAGGTGACTATCCGTTTTCGTCCCTCATCAGTCGTCCATCGTGTGTTAACATTTGAACATTTTCAGCTTATTCTCTAAAACAGCAGAACCAATTTCAGCAAATTTTAGCATATGGCATCTATGGGTAAAGGGGAACAAAATTTGTGAATTTCATGGTCCCTGATCCCCTGGGGCATGGGGGATGGGGCTTAAATCATCAAAATTAGTGCTATCTTTAAAAAAATCTTTTTCCTTACTCCTGGACGTCAAGCAATCAAACTTTTGGCATGATTGTAATAAGCATTGAGCCCTTTACCAAAATTTTGAAATTCATGGCCCCAGGGTCAGGGGTTTTGGTGCTAGGGTGAGGCTCTGTTGAATATATAGTGAAAATGCATTATTTCTTAAAATATCTTCTCCTCTGCTCCTTGATATGCAAACAAATTAATGCATAGTTATATTAGGAAGTTTACCTCTTCCAAAACTGTGAATTTCATGGCCCCTGGGTCAGGGGTTTTGGTGTTAGGGTGGGGCGCTAATGATTATTTAGTGAAAATGCATTAATTCTTTGAAAATCTTCTCCTCTGCTCCTGGGTATTAAGTCGATGAAGTAAGTACATGTACATAGTTATGATGTTTAGGGGGGCCTCTTCTAAAATTCTGAATTGCATGGCCCCTGGCTCAGGGGTTCTAGTGTTAGGGCAAGGCTCTAATGAATTCTCTCCCCTTGTATATAAAGAAGATAAACTAGATGCATGGTTATGATGATCAAGGGTGCCTCTTCCAAAATTGTGAATTTAATGGCCCCTGGATCAGGGGTTCTGGTGTTAGGACGGGGTGCTATTGATCATATAGTGAAAATGCATAAATTCTTTAAAAATCTTCTCCTCTCCCCCTGTATATAAAGAAGATAAATTAGGTGCATGGTTATGATGATTAAGGGTGCCTCTTCCAAAATTTTGAAATTTCTGGCCCCAGGGTTAGGGGCTCTGTGGGAGGGGGCTCTATTGATCATATAATGAAAGTGCATTATTTCTTTGAAAATCTTCTCTGCTCCTGGGCATTAAGCTGATTTACTAAGTACATAGTTATGATGAAGAAAGGTGCATCTTCCAAAATTGTGAATTTCATAGCCCCTAGGTCAGGGGTTCTGGTGTTAGGGTGAGCTCTATTGATCATATAGTGAAAATGCATAAATTCTTTAAAAATCTTCTCCTCTCTCCCTGTATATAAAGAAGATAAATTAGGTGCATGGTTATGATGATCAAGGGTGCCTCTTCCAAAATTTTGAAATTTCTGGCCCCAGGGTGAGGGGTTCTGTGGGAATGTATACATTTACATGTATCTGCCTGTATTATCTTCTTGTTAGTACAAAACAAGTAGAGCTACGATTCATAAGAGATTTGTTAATTCTTTGAAGTTTTCTGTTTAATAAGCAATCCTATTGTGTTTCAGGCCATTGATTTGATCACCAGTAATACCGACCTTCCCCAGCAGGTGCTACGTAACACAAAGCGATTCCGCTCTCGTATGTCAGATGCAGGATTCAATCTCTCCGTGAGTTTCCTTTTTAGAACAAATCATTTAATTGTATCATATACATTTACATGTAGTTTTATACACATTTGAAATAGAAAAAAAGTGCTTTGTTTGAGGATTATTTGTCAGTGATGTTTTATCAGTATGTATTATTATGTTACAGGGCGATCCTGAACATCCCATATGTCCAGTGATGCTAGGAGATGCACGGCTTGCCAACATATTTGCTGATGAAATGCTAGGTATTTTAAAGAGATGTATTTATTTTGCTGGATTAGTTAACATATTTTTTCTATATTTATTTTGTATGTTATTGACAATATTTGTAGAGAGGGGGATCTATGTGATTGGATTCAGCTACCCTGTGGTGCCGAAGGGTAAGTTTTCTGTGTGTAATATATTCTAGGGAATACTTTTTTTTTAAAAAAAAACTTAATGTCTTAAATACAGAAAAAAAGATTATATTTATTATATAAAAAAAATTTTAACACTAAGTCTTGTTCCTTTTGTAGGTAAGGCTAGGATTCGAGTACAGCTATCAGCTGCCCACTCTGAGGCAGAAGTAGACCGTGCTGTTGATGCATTTATAGAAATAGGTCGTAAACTCAAGGTCATTGCTTGAAGGTCACTACAAGATCTACAGTTATATGTTTATTTTGTTTTGTGTATATCAGCAATTTGTTTAGATTTTGGATAAGAATTTGTCTATTTGTTTTGAATATACATTTTAAAAGAAAAAAGGCTGAAAAGTAAGTCAAATATACACTGTCTCAAAATCTCTGCAAAGAATCTCAAACTTAAGTCATGAACAATTTTCATACATTTATACTTTTATTTTGAACCTTTCCCCCCAAGAATCTCATTTTACATAGCTTCATGTAATATATACATGTATTTTTAATCATGTTATACATGTAATACTAAATTGATTTAATCGAAATGTATCATTGAATCTTTTTTGTTTAGATTTAAATATTCATTAAACTTTTTGAGAGATATTAAGCTTGTGAAATTGGCATTGTATTGGTATCGAACATTCCACATTTTTTCGTATTTATTTTCTACTATTGACATTCCATTGCAATTAATGTATTTGAAAGTAAAGCAGTGTTTTTTTGTTTGAATTAAACATTCCTTAGCTTAGATGTAGTCTTGTACATGCACACCAATTAGGATTCAGACATTGGTGGGAATCAAAAAGTACTTTTAAGTTTATACGTATATCCATCTAACTTAAATATGCATTATTTTTATTACTGAACTCCTTTTAAAGGGGCTTGGACACAGATTTGAAGCTCATATTTTCCAAAATTTTCTAAATAATATCATGGCTTATATGTTAATTGCTAGAGCATTTCACATCGAAATGTATTCAAAGCATGTTTAGAAACTTCTTTTAAATGGAAATTATAAAACTATGAATTTCTGGATGCATTTGATTTACACATATCCTTGCACTTTCACAAAGTAAATTTTATCCATTTTACTTAAAAAAGTAGAAATTTGTGTATTTATTTTAATGAAAAATATGAAAACTGTACATATAATCCAGAAAGTTCAGAGAAGAAATGCGAGAGAGCAAAACCAACTCACCAGTATTGTCAATCCATGCTCATGCAATGATGTGAGCAGACTAAACAAATTGAACACACCTGGTAACACTAACAGAGCTCATGCCCTGTTTACAAAGACATATGTTTGTTGCGATGATATGAAGAATGTTGTTGTCTTTGAATTTTAAGAATATTCATGTAAGATCAATTCATTAAACTGAAGTTATTATTTTTTTTGAATAAACAGAGAAATTTAAAAAGTAAACAATGCAACTGTGTCCAGGCCCCTTTAAGGATATCATGATTACATGTATCTAGGAAGTAGAAATTAAAATTACTGAAGTGTATACTAATTACAACCCATGAGATTGTTTTCTGTGATGTATTTTTTGTGAATCTCATTATATTTTCATTTTTTTTTATCTATTTGGTATTCAGGCAATATTTTTCATATTTATGCAAAGTACATTCCTCATTATGTTTACCTTTATGTAATACTATATACAGTTGAACTTCGATATTTCAAATACCATGAGTATGTTGAATGAGTTGGAAGCACCAGCCAATGACAGTACATGTACTTATGTATTTGAACCTTGATATCTAGAATCCTTGGTTATTTCTGAATTTTTTCTCAGCCCCTTCAAGTTTGAGATATCTAAGTTTGACTGTATTTATTATACTGATTTGAGTCATTTTATTTTTTATAGATTGTACAACATTCCCTAAATATGTACACATTTAGTTTGTACTATGCAATTTGTGATAAATATTTACTTTATTTTTTTTTTTTTACCAGAATTCATTTTGAATCAATTCAATAGAGGAATTTGAAACTTAGACCATAGGAAAATATTTTTTTTATCTGCAGTTTTTCTTATCAATACTCAGTTTATAAACTGACTACAATATAATAAACTGTGTAGTTATATACCTTATGAATGTGTGGAACTGGTGTTATTGATTGCTTTTTGTTGATTTTACAGTGCTATTTTGAAGAAGTGCAGTGTTTAAGCTGTTGTTTTGGAGATCAAATATACATTAATACATTCCTACTCATCTTTCTTGTTAAAAGTGCTGATTACAAATAAAACATAATAATTGTGTGTTAGACATTGGATTTTTTGTCCTGCACTTTACAACTCAAAAGTGCAAGCGAGATTATTTTGAAGTTCCTGCTCATTTTGTTCATGACAACATTAAAATAAGACATTGTTATTAAGATGTGCAATTACAGTAAGGCCAAAGTTTTTTTTTTCGTTTGGTTTACGATTCCGCCGACCCTAATTTTCACCAATCTGTCTTTTTCCGACATATTTTTCCGGATTTTTCTCAGCTGAACTGGTGGGTTTTAAATTTTAGAATGCATCTTAGTCGAATAAGCGCTTATAAATATATGAGACCTTTACAAACATTTAGGTGATCGAAAATAAACACATGTGCTAACCAAAAATGGCGGTTCTGTCATGTAACAAGGTAATTCCTCACTGAAAGCAATGACACACACTTAAAGAACTTTTTCTGCATGGAAAAGTGAATAAAATCTTGGATGCACGATCCCTTTCTCCAATTGCAATGTCTCAATTGGCTAAATTCATACTGTAATATTGGAGAGTTTATGCTCAACCCTGATCGACCTAGCAGACACGGTTACACCTATGGATAACAGGGATTTATCAGTACCTTCTCAGGGGCCGTAATTCGGCCCCATTCCCAATTTAAAACTAGTTCATTTTTTCCCAATTTGGCAGTATTTTTTGCCAATTGGTGAACAATGCTTTTATTTTTAATTGTCTTGAAAAAACACAAAGTAAAATTGTCAGACTGTGTGTAATTTTCATCTATTTAACTAATTTATCAAAGCTACAGTCATAACACATGTTTAAAAACACTGTAATTTAAACATCGCCAACTTTTAATCCGAATTTCCTCCGTTTTTCTATAAAAGATGATACTGTGTAATTATATAGATTTATTAAGTTATTTCCACCTTCTCAATTGATCTGCGAGTGAATGGGAAGGACTTTAAGCATTCTTTCAGATAGAAAAATATATTTTCAATGCATTAATACATATTAAAAGAGGACTTTTAGAAAATGTGTACTTAGTTTAATTTTTTGCAGGAGGTTTATAATCTCCAGAAACAGAAACTATATGACCTAAATTGAAATCTCATACACACATGTACTACCCTAAGTTGTATAAATGCTTTACACTCATTGAAGTCAAATTTACTTTTATTAGTCTATTATTCATAATTGATCTTGTATGATGAAGATGGATCATATTTAATTGTCGTTTGGTTGCCCAAATTAGGGTTCACACTGAAACGTTAAATGAATTACCCCTGAATACAGGATTTAAGTAACATTTTAAAATTTTTTCCAATTTCATCAAATAGCCGATAATTTATTCCCAATTCCCCAAAAATGGTGTTTCCCAAAATAGGCTGATAAATCCATGGATAATAGTTAGGCCAATTTAGTGTTGAGAGATGCATCTTAGTTGAAGTAACGCTGACCGGTATTTCACTGGATAAATTCAAATTTCCTAAACTTTTTGAAAGCCTTCAACTGAAGGTTGAAATATATTGCACAATTTTCACAATAATTTCACTCCTAAAGATAAAATTGGTTCAACTTTGAATGTGAGAAAGATGAAGTGTTGAATGTCAAATTCACAGGTTAAAACCTATTAATTCAGGTCAAGTTCACAGGTTAAAACCTATTAATTCAGGTCTCAAAGTCAAGTTCACAGGTTAAAACCTATTAATTCAGGTCTCAAGGTCAAGTTCACAGGTTAAAACCTATTAATTCAGGTCTCAAGTTCACAGGTTAAAACCTATTAATTCAGGTAATAGTGGAGAGAGTAGAAATAAAGTGCAAAAGCACCAAAACAAATAAATAGAGAAGTACAAATGATTTGTAGATTTAATTAGCACCACATAGAAATATCACAAGACAATTAGTTAAATGAACAACAATTTTCAGTAAAGAATTAACAGAAAAAAATAACATTTTTCTCTTGATTTCATACAGAAATTGCTTTCAATATATAGGAAAATTTTTATGTACTTTAAAGAATGTAAACAAACCCATGATAATCTTAAGAAAAACCCTGTTAATTGATATTAACACTATCGCTATCACCAATATTTGATTTGTTATCAATAAAAGATCCCTTTTCTTTTAATATACTGCATTTTGTATGCGTTGGTACAACTGAAAAAAAGTGTAAATTTTAAAATTACATGAAAAGTACATAAATTTATAATAACAAAATCTGGGAATTTCCGCCACATTAAAAAAACTGTGTATGAATTAAAGAAGATAATGAAAAATTGGAAATATAAACATCAGTTATAAAACAACTTCTGGACCAATGATTCACAAAATATGTGACAATTATAATACAAACAAGCACTATGTAATGATCCCCATGAGTACTGATGCACTAGGATTCTGTACATATGCACTAGGACTTGACCTTTTGACCTGCTGCTTCTAGCTTTTTTGCACAAGCCTATTGATGCACTATACATATAGTAGATGACTTTTGAAGAGCTGCTACCAGCTTATCACCATGATACCCATGAGAACTCATGCACTAGTATTTAGTACTGATGCACTAGGAACTTTACTTGACTTTTGGAGGAGCTGCTGCCAGTTTATTAGCAAACACTTCTGATATACTACCCTCCAGTCTCTTGAGTAATCTATCATACTTTCCCTTGCCACAGTTTTGTCCCCTGCTGCTGTCCGATGCTTTCTTTGCATGCTGTCCTATGGTTATCTTGGAATCTTTTACATTGAAGTTTTCTTTTTCAAAGTCTGTTGTGCTGGTGACATTGTTTCGTACAGATTTCTTATAATTCTGTTGCAGACTAGAATTTTTATTATTTTTACCTTTTTCAGTTGTATTTGATGAATTTGAATGAGGTCTGGTTGTCTTCTCTTTGGTGATTATGCTGGCTGTTTCAGTATGGTTCTTGCATCCAAAGCTAGGTCTATGGCTTCTAGGAGTAGTTGTGACACTGTTATCCCCACTTTTGGATTGATTTTTCCTTTGTAGATGTGGGTTAAGATTTGTTTGGCTGTTCTGTGGATCTGAAGAGTCCACAGAAGAAGTGGATGTTGTATGTTGTACGGAAGTAGATTTCAAACTCAGTTTCCTTGAAAACACAGTTACTCCCATTTTCTCAAGGTTTGAGCCTTGTAATCTCTTCTGCTTCTTTATTCTGGCTTGTTTTTCCCTTTCAATTTTTTCCTCTATAGTCAAGGCTGGCATCTCATTGATTGCCTTAGAGTATCTCTTACTGTCATTTCCACCATCAGCACTCAACCTGCGATTAAGCAGGTTAAGGTTGTCTTCCATGCTTTTCTCCTCACCCTCTGGTAATTTCTTGTGACCAGGATCCATCTGTAGATCAGGATTGGGCATGCTCTCTGGTCTGATGGAATCTAAGTCTTTTCTTTCTTCTGTCTCTTCCTCCCACTGTTTTAGTTCAGATATACTCTCCAGCAGGGATATCTTTCCTATCCCTCCCACAGCCACCACTTTTGGCTTTGAATGCTGCATTTGAGGAATGGGTGCAGAGTCTATGGAAATTTTCTCTTTCTTTGGCACTACTAGAACTTTAGCACTATCTAGAGAAACACTGCCAACTCTCTCACTTGTATCTTGAACCTTTCTGGTGGGCGACACTTGGTCTCTGTCATTTGGTTTTAGCTGAATCATGTCGTAATCTTCTGTACTCCTGGAGGTAAAAGACATTTCCTCATTTTCAGCCTCATGTGGAAGGTGGTATTCAATAGGACTCTTAGATACAATACTGTCCCCCTCACTACCCCAAGCTTGTGAAGGAGTGAGACTAGCCTTGGAGCTGGGAAGACTTTTATCATCACAAGATTCATAACCTGTGTCGACGGTATGTATAGATTCTGTGTGATAGAGGTCCTTTTCTTCAGAGATTTCCTCCTGTTCCTCTACTTCCACTGAATTCTGCATGACAGCAGGGGCAGTGTTTGGACGGCTGGCTGCAACCTGAATCCTCTTTCTAACTTCACTTGATTTTGTGTATCGATATGCAAATTCAGAGGTGACTTTTTTCGCTTGTACTTTTGTTCTCAAGTGTAATTTCTTATGAAGCCTGCCTTGGTAAGAATTCTCAAATGTCGGGGAAGTTAGAATGAAATGTCCTCCTTTCTTGGTTTGCACCTCATGCCATCCACGATACCTGGCATAAGAAAAAAATCATTTTAGCTTCCTTTTTCCTCATGTATTACCATAGTTGCAGACAGAAAATACATACACCTTCATGTTTAACAATGTTTCAAAGAAGCTAGAGCTCACAAGTTTTTTCTTCATAAAACCATTAGATCTTAATAACCAAGCAAAAAAAAAAAAACAAAAAAAACATGTAAACTTAACAACAATTGACTGAGATACATGGAAGCAAATGCTTCCAACATATTTGCTTCCAACATCTCACAGTATCCTTTAGGTATCTGTATAGTATCTAGTTTCCACTGACCTTGCATCACAAGCCTTTGAGTGACACTGATTATTATGGGATTCTGGGTAAGCTAAGTGATTGATGGTTTCTTCACTGGTTGTCTTCCTCCTTGGACTGCTGGGTTTATCCTCCACAACAACATGTGATTCTTCAGCTGGAACAATATAATTAGGTTTATATAAAGTACAACTGAAAACAAGGAAATGTATGTTGCACAGTTTGTGTTAGTATATTATGTTTGAAATAGAAAAGAATTACCTTCTTTCTTAGCTATTTTCTCAATGATGCCAGGGATGTAGTAATCCAGTGTCTGTTCCATTTGAAGTCTATGTCTTTTTTCCTGAGAAAGAAAATTAATCAATTTAATTATTGGTTATACATATTCTTATAAACCTATAAACTCAATAAACTTAAATTTCTTCCAAACATACAATTCTTCAATATGGAGGAATACCGGTAAGAGTTACTGCCCTTTGTACTGCATTTACTGCTTATTTCTGCCCAGAAATACTGTGCAGTTATTCTATCATTTACTACATTTACTATAAAGAATCTATTTGCATAACATTTAAGGAATCATCTTCTACACATACCACAGTTTCTATATCAAACACCAGGTTGTCTTTCTTGAGCTGAGTCTCCTGAATTTCCTCCTCAGAGACAATGGGTGTGACCGTTCTCTCTGGGGGACGGATGTACTGAGGACGATCTGAGGTATCACACAGGGGGCTGTCCTCTCCACCTGCTAAGATACATATGATATCCTTATAATTAAATTCTTCTAATACTTTATCAACTAATCCATTTCATTATTTGTACACCTTTTACGAGTGCATGGACATATCGTTTTGGTTTGTCAATCTCAGAATTTTTCACAGACATTTACTGAATATGTACATCAAAATGTACAGACTTGCAATTCTTGGAGTAATTATCAAATCCTAATTAGCATCATCATCATTAACATTCATCATGTATATTCTGTTGATCATGAATAAGCACTACATAAAAGACTGCTAAAATATGAATACTGCTTAAATAAAAACACATATAGTATTGAGTTCTCTGAAGGAATTCCCATTGAAAATATATAATTACAAGTGTACATGTACTTCATGTAATAGTTGGTGGTTAGACATAAATAATCATTGGTTATATTACTGATACTCAAAAATGGCTATATCCATAAGCTTTATCATATATGATGTTTTAAGGAACAATCTGTATTATGGCAAAAACTGTGACTTATTTAAGAAACAAACAATCAAAACAAAAAAAAACTTTGTATAAATTGATTTTGTCAAGTCCTACTACACCAATAATTGAAAAGTGCAAATTTTTTTCTCTAATGCAGACTTGTATAAATAGAATATCAGCGGGTATCAATAGATAAAATTCTTACATCGTGATCTGGCACTGTTAATCCGATGTGTTATCTTGTCATACGCAGATTTGGTTGTCATCTCCAGTTTCTCTTTCATTTTCCGGCTCCTCTGGTACATAGATAAATCAGGTGCTGTCAGCGGTCGGTCCCTTACAAAACCGGCTTTCACTCGGTAAACCATATTTTGCGAGTTTCCAATTTCTTTTTTCAGATGTTTGTAGAGTTTCCTCTGCTTTCTAGCCTGAATTAAAAGGATTAAATATCATTTAAAAAACAGTTTGTGTTTAAGCAAACTGAGTAATTACAGGTACGATTCCATTTCTTAATGACTTTACATGGAGTTTTATGTATGAAAACATTTGCCAACCAAAACAAATGTAATTTAACAAGACTTTTAAATGTCCACCGATCTTAAATGTCCTCAGAAGGGAAAAAAAAAATCATTTTGAATTATGTATCTCTCTCAAAACATTGCATTCACAGAAAATACAAAAATTGTCAGTTTTTTCTGACACGCCTGTCAAAAAATATGATTAATAATACCAACCTACCTGTAAGGCTAGACTTATTCTGAGGAAATGAGAGATATTGGCATTGTCTCGTTGCCAATATAAAAAACAATCAAATTTCTCCCTAGATCTCAACCAAGGGGTGAAATTGACAGGCAGTGTTTTACTTTATTGTATGTACATAAGCCATTTCAATTTCTTGGTCATTTTTACTTACTTAACATCTTTTAGTAATACATACTTCTATCAAAGGAAAGAGCAGATATTTACTCGCGTCAACATTAAGATTAATGGAAACCGTTGGTCAATATTAAGAAAAAGTGGATAATATCATTAGAGATATTTAAATGTTCTATCGATGTGAAGTGCTCTTGTCTATACAATACAATGTACATATCGTGCATGTTCTTAATGGAATGAAGAGGTATTTAATACGGCAAATAGCAAATTCATACAAAAGAAATTTCCAATAATAAATCCATATAAATGTTGCCCTGTAATCTTCAGATATAGGCATACAGCAACATAACCCTAAAGCAAAGGATTTCAAAGTGTTAGAACTGAATTCTTAATGCAGGGGTGCCATGCACTTTTCATCTTTAATATACAATGCATTTATTTAATGGTATGCAATTTTCAGATTTTGAATTATTATTATGGCTGTCTACAGAAAAAAGATTCTTTACACATAGATTTTCCAAACATATTTTGACTCTCGATCTCCATGAAACATTTTACATACCAAGTAAATTAGTACATAAAACTAAACAATATAAAAGTTAGCACTTCTTTTGTGGCAGATAAAATCTGATCCATGCATTTATATATTTGAATTAATATACTATGTCCATCAATGTTTAAACTTGCAATGTTATAAAAGGTCTACAAATCTGACATAAAGAACAGTATAGCCTGCATACATTCCTACATCTCAAATTGTTAATTCTGTACTCATATATCTGTCTAACTATCCATTCAAGATCTGTACTAGAGCCATGGTCTCATAATGGACAAGGCTCATTGTTTTCCCAGAAACCCAATAAATGCAGGAAAATAATAAACAACCCTCACAGAATGACACAAGTGCATTTGAGGAGTACTAAACAACTTTATAATTTTTGTACTGCATTCAACTTTGTCCACAAATGACTGTTTTTTCTTTGAAAATAATCTTACCTTTACTAACCCTAAAACTGATGATATTTAGAGTAAAAGATATGAATTATTCTTAATACTAGTTGGGGAGCTAAGATTGGATTATTTTTAATACTAGTTGGGGAGCTAAGATATTGGATTGCAAATCACAAACAACAGAAAAATGCACACACATAAAATTAAATTTCACTATAATTCTGCAAGAAACTTCACTCTAATATATACTAGCCATTAATACACACAATCAGATATTCCTTAAAATGAAACTATGTCAACAAGAGGTCCATAGGCCACAGTGCTCACCTGAAACACATTTCTTTGACAAGTAACACTCAAAGGTACTGTGGCCATAAAACTCAAGCTTATATGATTTTAATCATTTTAAGCTATATAATATGTTCTAATTCTTATCATCAAATTTCCCTATTAGAATTGTATAGCCACTAACCAAAGAGTTAGGGGTCTTACATAATTTATAATTTTATATATTTTAATATTACAAGATTTACATTTCTATTTTATACTTTAGTTTTCTATTTCATTCATTCTAATATTTAATTGATACAAAGATGCCATATATTTAAAAGTTAAGCAGATGGCTTGTAAGTTGTATATATGTCTAGTACATTGTTATCTAGTCTTTGAAGTCAATTTAGTTAATCCCCTGTGCAATTATCTTTTGTTACCCTGAAGACAGTATAGGTGTCACAGTAATTAACACTTTACCTGTCCACATCACTCTATTGTAAAGATGTCAAACAATCCTGAGTAAATTAAATAATCACTCAATTCCCCTTTAGGCAAGGATTATACTTTATCTAATGAACAAAGAGATAATCTCAGTAGTAGTAGTTTGGCATCAGAGCAATTTGGAAGTAAGAGAGTAAGGAGTCAAGACTAGAGCAGGCAGCTAGCAGACCCAGTTTATAGATATGTATATATAATGAACATATATCCTTAATAAAGACTGGAAAAGGATTTATCTTACATATGTCTTAATCCTTGACAATTCCATGTCAAGGACAGTAACCATGTCAAATGGTTACTGAGTGACCGAGTGTTTAGGCCAGGTGTGCACGTGTGCGCAGTAGGGTGTACTACTCATTCCAAGTGGACCCCTACCCTCCCCTGTCGGCGGTCACAAGGTGGTGGAGAATGATCCTTCCTGCCGTACCCCTCAGCTGCAGACTGCGAGTTTCCCCAGGACATTAGCCGGAACCCAAGGAGAGGATTAGAAGTTCCTTACATGACAGTTAATGGTGAGTACAGTCACTTTCTTATGTACACATTCAGGGACCATTCTATGCTTTTGACACCAGTACTTAGGTGAAATTTATAGCATTTTAGAAAAATGGATTGTTTTAGTGAATGTTGTAAGGAAAACTGTATAGGGTCTTTTGTTGGTAGTATTACACCAGATTGCCCAGTTTTATCATTTTCTGTCGATTTGGAGAAAAATCTAGTCCCGGTTCATATTAAGAGGCATGATGTCTTAACTCTAGTTGATACAGGAGCAAGTTTTAGTTGTGTATCTAGAAACCTTTTAGAGAAGATTTATGGTGTTACTAGAATTTCATTGGCTAACAGTAGCATTAAACATGGGATAGGTGTTTGTGGTGAAGTTCATAGTGTGCTAGGAACAACAGAGTTAACAATTACAATCAGTGGTCACCAGGTTTCTCACACTTATCATGTTTTTGAGCGTTTGCATCATGCAATTATCTTAGGCATAGATTTCTTGGAAGACAACAATGCTTGTCTAGATTTAGATGACAAAACTTTGACCCTGCATAAAGGTATAATAGAAACTAAAATTGTTCAGAACCACACTTTTGAAGACAATCAATCATTAGGTAGGGCTAAGGCATCACAAGACACTCATATTGCTGCATTCTCAGAACAACAGATAAAAGTCAAAATGCCAAAGATTTATCATCACAAAAACATTTTGCTTGAACCTGCAAAATCACTAGTCAACAAACAACTGCTTGGGGCAAGATGTCTTTCAACCATTCAAAATTCACATGCATATTTCAGAGTCCTCAATCCAACAAATTCAAACATATTCATACCAAAAAACACAACTATTGCATTTGCGTACTCAATCACAGATGAAATTCATGCTATAACATCACATGAAGAAACCCAACCATATTCACTCTCAGAGCCATCAACGCAATCACATGCACCATCAGATTACAGAAAAATTGCAAGGGAAATCGACATTGATATTTCAAATTGTGACTTAAGTGAAAACCAGAGGAACAAGCTTTTAGAATTTCTAGGACAAAATCAAGACATTTTTGCCAGCGATATGTCAGAATTGGGAAAAACAGATATGTATCAACATGAAATCATCACTCATCCAAACACAAAACCAATAGCTTCAGCACCTTATCGCCAAGCACCACAAATGAGAAGAGAAATTGAGAAACATACCAAAAAGCTTCTGAGATATGACATCATTGAAGAGTCTACGTCTCCATGGCACAGCCCAGTTGTGATGGTAAAGAAGAAAAATGGGCAATACAGAATGGCTATTGATTACAGAAAACTTAACAAGTGCACAGAATCCATGTCCTTTCCTCTTCCAAGATTTGAAGATGTGGTCGACACTCTAGGAGAGGCAAATGCTCAAATCTTTTCTGTAATTGATTTAGCCAGTGGATTCTATCAAATTCCATTAGAAGAAAATTCAAAAACGAAGTCAGCCTTCATCACACATCAAGGTGTATACCAATTCAAAAGACTTCCATTTGGCTTGATGAATAGTCCAATCTCTTTCCAAGCACTTATGACTAAAGTCCTACAGAATCTGTTATGGAGCACTGCATTAGTTTATATAGATGATGTCATTATCTTCTCGAAGTCATTTTCAAAACATCTTGATGACCTAAATGCAGTATTTTCCAGACTTCGACAAGCCAAACTTTCCCTTCAGCCATCCAAATGCAAGTTCGCATGTAAACGAGTAACATATCTAGGCCATATCATTTCCAAAGATGGTATCCAAGTTGATCCGGAAAAAACCAAAGCCATTGACTCCTTCCCAACTCCAAAATCATCAAAACAAGTTAAATCTTTCTTAGGAGTATGCAACTACTATAGAAAATTCATAGAAGGATATGCCAAAATCGCATCCCCACTAACCAGACTCCTTTCCAAAGATATAAAGTTCTCTTGGGGACCAGAGCAGGAAAAAGCCTTCATAACTCTGAAACAAAGACTTACATCAGCTCCAATTTTGAGGTATCCAAACTTCAAGAAACCCTTCATCATCTCCACAGATGCTTCAGATTATGCCATTGGTTTTGTTCTGGGACAAAAGGATGACAGTGGAAGAGAACATGCTATAGCATACGGAGGAAGACAATTGCATAAAGAAGAAAAGAAATGGCACATCACAGAAAAAGAAGGTCTTAGTCTTGTTGAAGCCATCAAACAATTCAAGCCTTACATTGCAAACTCCAAGTTCCTGGTCTATACAGACAACATTGCCTTGAAATGGTTAGACAACATAAAGAACATGAGTGGACGGTTAGGAAGATGGTCGCTTTTACTTCAAGGTTTCAATTTTGAAATTATCCATAAATCAGGAAAAACAAATCAAAATGCAGATGGGTTGTCCAGAAGAAATTATGACATCACTCATCAAAATACAGCATCGCTATCAGAGAATGATGTGTTAAACAGCCTTAATCATATGTCAGTAGATGATCAAAACAAGCTCCTTGCAGTAACATTTACATACAAATATGAAAATGAAAGACTTTGCAGCATACAACCACTGACGCCAGTTGATTGCAATCAGGCACCTCCGACAGAAGTACATATCAATCCTGAACTAAAAGGCTTACAGCAAAACTGTCCAGATTTTGAAGACATCTACCTGTATAAGTCTACAAAGCAAGTACCTGAGGATGCTGGATCAGCAAGACGAGTGGTAGCGGAAAGTTACTCATTTGAATTGGTGGATGGCATACTCTATCATTTGTACCAAGACAGAAACCGTGGTGTACCAAGACATCAAAGAATAATCAAGCAACTTGCTGTGCCCCGCTCTTTAAGAGAGGATCTCCTCAAGTCGTATCATGATTCCATAGCTGGAGGTGGTCATCAGGGCTATGAAAGAACTTTTCAAGCTCTGCGTCTTAAATACTACTGGCCAAGAATGTATACTGATGTCATAGAATACACTACCACTTGTGAAAGATGCCAGAGGTCTAAAAGAGATACCCATGCCAGACCAGCACCACTCCAACCTATGCCAATAGAAGACGTCTTCAGTCAAATTCACATTGACATCCTAGGACCTATCCAAAAATCATCCTCTTCAAAACAAAAGTACAATTATATCCTTTTGGTAGTAGACAGTTTCTCCAAATGGTGTGAAGCTTTCCCAATGTATACAGAAACAAGTACTGAAATTGCAAGCATTCTGTTCAGAGAAATCTTCACAAGATATGGAGCACCACGCACCATAGTTACAGATCGGGGACAAGCCTTTCTATCAAAACTTATTGCTGCTTTGTGTGAATTTTTCCAAATTACTAAAAAGAACACTACGTCCTATCATCCCCAGACCAATGCAGCCTGTGAGAGAATGAATAGCTTTATACTGCAATCACTTAGAGCATACACTGATGGCAAATATGATAACTGGCATGAAATCCTTCCATCCATTATGATGGCATACAGAATGACACCTGCAACACAATCTACAGGACATTCTCCATACTATCTTCTGTTTGGCAGAGAAATGAGATTGCCAATAGACACAGCATTGATCCCTAAAGAAAACATGTCTAGGGACCATCAAAGTCATGTCAACAAGATCATAGAAAATCTCAGAGTAGCAAAGACAATTGCAACTGAAAATATCAAACGACATCAGAAGAAGTACAAAACACAGCATGACAAGAAATCCCAAATGCCAAAATATCAGCCAGGAGACAAAGTCATGCTCTACATGCCAAAAGTTCCACCTGGGATCCCACCCAAACTCTATTGTCATTGGTTTGGACCATACTACATTCTCAGAAAAGGGCCAAACCACACTTACAAGCTTGCAAAATGTTTAGATGATAAGCCAATAAAAAACCTTGTAAATGCAGCAAGATTAAAAGTTTACAAAGATCCAGAAGATCGACCAAATTATGGTACAGACTCGGATGACTCAGAATCTGATGAAGACTCTGATGCTTCCTCTACTGATGACCAACTACCAAACCATCCAACACCACCTGTCCAGATACAAGATCAACCAGGTGTACGCCTAGACCCAACTCACCATAACAAACAGATGCAGAAAACCACCAAAACCCCAGAGCAGACTCCGGCACCAGATAAAACCATCAAGACTATTTTAGAAGCTAAGCGACAAAATGGTATTACCTGGTACAAAGTAAATTACCATAACAAAAAAGGTGCACAATGGCGAAAATCTGAATATGTTCCATCAAACCTTAGAAACGCATTCCATATGGAGAAAACAATGTCAGGAAAGAAGAAAAAGAAACAAAATCAACTAAAATATTTCAGATCAAACACACCAAAAACTGTTCCTGATCAACCCACAGATCAACAATTAACAACCAACACAGAACCGTCTGGTAGTAATTTGTCCTTATGTCAACATTGTGCTTGCAGTACAAGAACTGACAACATTAATGCCATGACCAATACCGCTCATCAACATAACAGTCAAAACCCACAAACTGATGGCATACCAAGTCAACCCCACAATGTGGCCATATGTCGATTTTGCCCACCAGAAAAGAAAAATGCTGTACATAACGTGCATTTTGATGCAAATGATTATGACTTTGAACAAGTTAACAAAATTCTAGGTGCTAGAATTTTGAACAATGAAGTGGAAATTCTATGTGGTAACACAAATGGAGACAAACATTGGGTTCATATTCATGACACAGGACCAGGAATATCCCGTCTTATTCTTTTGGAAAATGAGAGAAACTTAAATAAGTTGTTAAGGAAACTGGATGACGAAAGACCAAACCGAAATAATTTTGTTTACCAAAACGTATCACACATCTCTGAAATTCGTAAAAATGTGAATGGAAGGTGGATGTATAGAGTAAACTTTAGAAACAAAAGGCCAGCCATTTGGAGCAGAATGGAACATGGCATCCCATTAATGAGAGTATCCCAATTTCTAAATTACATTTCACAACAACGAAATCATGTCTTGAAAGTGTGTGAGGACAATTATCAAGCATAAACCAATATTTCACAAAACAGTCACAATCAGTTCACACTTTGAAATGCAGTCTTCTACACCAAAAACATTCTACTATACATATGCAATTTCTCTTATACCAATACTTTTCTTGCATTTTACTTTTATTTTACTTAAAAATAGATTTGTTAAATTATTATTTGGTTCAAGATTTGGTTTACACATTTCACTAGAGAGGAATAATAGCTGTTCCTTAGTGCTAGTTTGGGGTACAAGGGCCCTGTCTCCAAACAAATTTCTTTAATTTAGCTTTTATTGCTCTCCAGTATTCCAAATTAACACACGTTGAATTTCGTTTAATTTTCATAAATTTCCACAGGTGAGACTATATATATATTCATTCTTGTAGTTTCAGGAACATTTTAAGAGTAAGACATAGTGCACATATTTTGCTGGATCTAGGTTTATTATCATCTTTATCATTGAATTTTGCTACCTAATACTATACCAGTTGAATGCATTAAACTCCATAGGTTCTTTAGGCAAGATGAATGTATAGCCCTTGTGTAAAATGTTTACGACTCAGTTGTGTTTGATGTATGTTGTGTACTTGTGAATTATGTGCTAGCTGGACTTAGTCCTTAAACTGCTGGTGAACAGTACAATACATTAGAACTTCTGTTGTCATACTTACTCTCTTTATCATTTAGTTACTTGCATAGGTAGGATATATGGTGTCATTTACATAGTTATTGCTGATGTGTACTGATTGGATTGTGATTGTACTTGTTAACCATTAAATGTACCATAAGTCAAAGATTCCATTCTATGATATAGCAAAATCATCACCATTTAAATCATGTACCAACTAAAAGAACTTTCCAGATTTTCAACTGTCCAGAACTTGATGAAACAAAGGAACCATGCAACATATGCATTCTTTTATCCCAAACTTTACAGAGCAATAGAGATGTAGTGTTTCCGATTCCGAGTGAAGTGTTCGAAGGGTGTTCTTAGTTGATTTGTGAAGTTACATGTAATTCATTTGTGCAAGATTCTGTGTCTTTATATACATGCCCAAAAGATATCCCATGCCGAGAAACAATTCCAATTGTGATGACCGTTCAAGAAAAGCATTACTTAGCGTATAGATGTTAGAAGTGTGAACAAACTAATCCGGTAAATTTCCAGGAACTTTTTTCCATGAAGATCGAGTGACTGGCTTTATATATGATACTCTTCAATAAACTTTTTTTTTCAATTTTATCATGTGTAACTATAATAAACCATTCTTATGTCCATAATTTTAGTTGTACAAATTATGCATTGTTTTTAATTTTTTCATTTTACATTGTATAGGGTCTGCTAGTCTGCAAATTTATTTTTTCCAACATAATTTTTACATATCACCACATTTTTCATATATAGTAATACAATGTGATTATGATTTTACAGGAGTAAAATTAGGTGGGCGAGAGGGATGTATAGCCACTAACCAAAGAGTTAGGGGTCTTACATAATTTATAATTTTATATATTTTAATATTACAAGATTTACATTTCTATTTTATACTTTAGTTTTCTATTTCATTCATTCTAATATTTAATTGATACAAAGATGCCATATATTTAAAAGTTAAGCAGATGGCTTGTAAGTTGTATATATGTCTAGTACATTGTTATCTAGTCTTTGAAGTCAATTTAGTTAATCCCCTGTGCAATTATCTTTTGTTACCCTGAAGACAGTATAGGTGTCACAGTAATTAACACTTTACCTGTCCACATCACTCTATTGTAAAGATGTCAAACAATCCTGAGTAAATTAAATAATCACTCAATTCCCCTTTAGGCAAGGATTATACTTTATCTAATGAACAAAGAGATAATCTCAGTAGTAGTAGTTTGGCATCAGAGCAATTTGGAAGTAAGAGAGTAAGGAGTCAAGACTAGAGCAGGCAGCTAGCAGACCCAGTTTATAGATATGTATATATAATGAACATATATCCTTAATAAAGACTGGAAAAGGATTTATCTTACATATGTCTTAATCCTTGACAATTCCATGTCAAGGACAGTAACCATGTCAAATGGTTACTGAGTGACCGAGTGTTTAGGCCAGGTGTGCACGTGTGCGCAGTAGGGTGTACTACTCATTCCAAGTGGACCCCTACCCTCCCCTGTCGGCGGTCACAATTGTATGTTATTTTCTAAGGAAGTCTAGATATTCTTGGTAAACTATGTACCCCTAGTGTTCCCCATCCCCCCTCTCCAACTGACCCCAGGGTCTAAGTTTGCATGTCAAACTTGGATCTAAACTAAATGAAACTGCCTAAAAATAAATGTAAGACATAAGAGTTATACAGCTCTGTTGTCCCTCAGAAGAATTTAAATTTTTATCTTTCAAAATTACATTTTACAACTTGGGGATGTATTTACATCATTTTGGCTCACTGTAAACAAGACATCGTCGGAAACCCACAACCAATCTCGCATACGTTTAAGCATATGCGAGATTGGCCGTGGGATTCCAACGATGTAAACAAGAATACATTTCAAACATTAGTTCAGATTTTTCAGATGTTCAGATTGTCTCCCCTTCTGTTATGGAAATTTAATCCCCTTTATCAAAAAAATGTTTCATGGTAATTTGGGTAAAAATTGATAACACGATTTCAAAGGTGCGCAGAAGTCAAAAAAGTGAAAAGTTTACATAAAACACATTACTGACAAATATCTGACACTTTTGCAATCAGAAAATCTAAAGTTCATTTGAACATATGTCATAAAGAACACATTTGACATTTTTTAAAATAGTTCTGAGGAATATTCCTTATTAAGATAAAAACTCTAATATCTGTAAACAATAACAGCTAGCCAGTGTGTAGATTTCTTGTCTTTAAATTTGTGATTACATATTTCTGGAATATGATGCATGGCCCACAAAAACTTAAGTTTTCTGAAGGCAAAATAATTCATTGAACTGAATTCTACAAAATAAATATTGCAGTCTAATTAAAATGTGGGTATGCAGCGATAGTGATTTTGAATGTGCATGGAATTGAGTGCATGTTAAATGCCAAAACAATTAATTATGAGCAGCGCTTTAATAAGTTTTCATGGATAAAAAGTATTTGTTAATACTCTAAAGAAATATGATCGTGTTAGTAAGAAATAATTAGAATCTACAAGTGAATGTACTTTATTATGAATTTTTGTTGTTTTTTTTTCTTGCCTACAGAAAAAGAAAGCAATTACTTGTACCTATAAAAACAGCAAAAAACTGTGGAAGCATTAAATTTCTACATATATCACAGTGACCTATTAGATACATGTATCTGCACCTAGCTTTTTACCTCTGCATAAAACTCAATAAATTCATCACAAAAACAAGTCTCAGCCTGAAATAGTTCACAATTTTTCAATGTAAGAAAATATCTGGAAAAGAAATGAAGTTCCTGAATTTCATTTTAATTCTTTCTCATTTAACAACATGACTGTAAGTTGAAACCTCTACCATTACTGAATAGACAATTGTATTCTGGTGCATTTAAGTAAATGTATATATAAAAACACATTGCTTTTTAAATATATTGCTTTAATATTCCTAAAGACAAATAATTTCATGCATGTTAAGAGTTATCCCCCTTGTGAAAACATGAAATCCAGTCCGAGTGGTGAGATATTGTAAAGAGTTATCCCCCTTGTGAAAAGTACTGAAAACTTGAAATCCAAAGTCTGATTAATGAGATAAGTGTAGAAGATCATCCTATTTAAGGGGATACCTACCATGTCCATTCTTTCCTGAGCACAGATAATGGGAGGTTCCTTGAACATCTTCTTACTCCCGAGGTTTTCCTTTCCAAAGTCCCACTCCTCTTTGAGGTATTCATCATTCAGTTTCTTGGCAAGACGGGCATCATAGTGTGAAAGGAGCTGCTCAAAGTCCGCCAGCTACAAAATAAAATCATAGTGTGAAAGGAACTGCTCAAAGTCATCCAACTACAAGTACAAAATCAAATTAAAAAGGGGCTACAGTATAAGCTAACTATATGATCTTTTAGACAGAACTTAGCATGCGCTAAGCTACAAAAATAGTTTGGACAAGCTACAATATAAGCAAACAGTATGACCCTGTACACAGGTATTGTACGTAGCATAAACAGTAACCAGTATGGTTTTAACTCAGATACTACAAACTCATTTACACCAATTCAATGACTTGACTGTAGCAAGTCCAAGTTATATGGTTGTTTGTAATGATTAATATGGATACTTTATATATAAACAATTCATGAACAAAAAAAACTACACTTTTGTTTCTCTCTTTTCTGTTCATTACATAACTATACAAAACTCCTGAATTGTTTTGTCTTTGTGGCTGGGTACAGGGGTATAACAACACCCAGAGCCCCTTCACATCTACGTTTTTAATGAACCCATCCTTACCTTATATAGATCTTTGTCCTTCCCCTGGGGTGCTGTACCATCTTCTGGTTTGTAGTCTTTATAAGTCCCACACCTGAAATGAGGCAATTCCTCCAAACATTCAGAGATTTCATACAATCCTGTTTCTGGAATTTTACCTTTCTCTTGAAAAATTATATGAAAATTCTTGAAAAAATCAAACTGCAATATGTCTTTAACATTTATCTTTTTAGGCTTAAGGTGTGTTCTTTGCATTTTCTCATGAAAAATGTGGGAAATAAAGAATGGCACCGTAGTAAAAGAAACATTTATAACAAAGAACCATAACAAAAACTATATGAAGCATTGTCTAATAGATTGTTATCTCCAGTTAAAGCTGAATGGGTGTAAACATGATGATAGCATCAACAGTTGTTAAATAGCAAGCTTATCAGACTTCAAAACATACATATATATATACTCATTATTGACGATGGAAATCAATTTGTACAGATAATGTCAGTCTGCATGGTCTTCTCAAACTATGACGTTTTTCTAGCTGCTTTTGTATAGAAGAAATATGCTGCCATGATATGCAATTTGATCAACAATCTTTCATGCTTGAACTGACTTATTAGGCACATAACACATGATGCTGAAACCACAAGTCTCTGATGAAACTGTAGCTCCACTGATCTAACCCTTAAACTGACCTGTTTTATTAGACACATTACACATGGTGATACTGACATACAAGAGAAAACACAAGTCTCTGATGAAATTGCAGCTCCACTGATCAGATCCTTAAACTGGTATGCTTTAATGAGGTTCTAGATTTTTCTAGGAGATGTAACAAAATGCTCATTTAAATCAGGGAGAAAAGAGGATTTCATTATAATATGAAGGTTCTTCAAATCATTTCAGAGTTCTTTTAGGGACAATTCCTACACATTTCATTACAATAAAAATTAATACACATACAACTGTACCTTGATGAACCTTACTCTTTACTAAGTTTAACTTTATGATCAGACAGGAAAAAGAGCATTTAAAAAATATTTTTAGAAACAGCAATGACACATTTCAATAAAATCAAGATGGATGTACAGATTTTAATCAAACAAGTACTCTGATGTAGTTTACATCTGCACCTGCTTTTGATCAAATAACGAAAACTGCAGGTGGTGAAGCATTTTGAAATAATCTTAAGTCATAGGAATCATTGCTACATTGTATAATTCTTAAATTTTATAGGGTAAGTATTTTAAAATACTAAATTTCAAGCAGACAGACTGGTGGACAATAGCACCATTAACAAGGCATATCATACTGTTTTAGTCTTCCACTAACAAAGCTAGGAAAATTGTACTTTACTTTATAAAATATGCATACATATGCAAAAAAAAAAAAAAAAAAATGAAGAAAAAAAAATAAATAAATAAAATGAAATTAAAAAAAAAAATGAAAAAAAAAAACAAAAAACAAAAAACAAAAAACAAAAAACAAAAAAAATTCAGATTTTGTTAACTTCATAATACTACATAGCATGACAGACTTCAGGTAAGAAAAAGATACTTATCTCTTACAAAACAGATTTTTTATGAAGAGTTATCTCTCTTAATTCAGTAACCTAAGTGGTATCATACCACAAGTAACTAAATGCAAGTTTTGTCGTCAAAATGACCTACGCCCACAAAATTAAATTTTAAATTCTCAAAATGAACCTTCATATGTTTTAACTTACCACAAGATAAGCTCAAGGTACTCAGATAACTGGATGCGAGTTTTGTCTTCAAAATGAACCTTCATATGATTTAACTTACCACAAGATAAGCTCAAGGTACTCAGATAACTGGATGCGAGTTTTGTCTTCAAAATGAACCTTCATATGTTTTAACTTACCACAAGATAAGCTCAAGGTACTCAGATAACTGGATGCGAGTTTTGTCTTCAAAATGAACCTTCATATGCTTTAATCTGTGCATTAGCTTCATTGGAGCAATGGATCGACCACACATCTAAAATACAAAGTTAAGCCAGATTTAATACAGCATGAAAGCTGAAAGTTTATTTTTATTTTTACTGTACACAGTCTGTAGCTATCGCACACTGAGGAATTAATCTAGTGAATGAAATATACAATGTCCTCATTTACAAGGACCGTAACAGCTAGTTTTAATAAAAAAAAATTCTTCTTTTACAAGATTGAAATCAAGGAAACAAGATGACCTGTTGTAATCTAATTATAGTTGAAAATTAAGTGGAATGACTAAACTTTGATTTTTTGATTATCCCACACTTCAGCAACTGCAGCTGCTTATATAAAACTTGATCATATACTCATACAAGATGTAATTATGCCCTGCCCTGAATATGGCCAGGGCATATAGAGTTTGTCATGTCCGTCTTCTGTCCTTTCATTGCGCTTTGCATTTAGCTCAGTTCAAAGCTAAGTTTTTAAGAAATTATTCAAGATATTTTTATCAATCTTCATATGCTGATACATACTGAAGTAAGTTATTCAAATGCATTAACATTTTTTGACCTTGACCTTTCCTTTGACCTTGACCTGACTTTTCTTAAATTACTGTTTAGCTCAGTTTGAAATAAACCATTCATTGACAAGATAGTGTTATCAAACTTAGTTCATCTGCTGATACATACTGATATAAGCTATTCAACTGCATCAACATTTTTTGACCTTGACCTTTGCTTTGACCTTGCCCTCACTTTACTTCAATTAGTGTTTAGCTCATTTTTGAATAAACCATTCAAGATATTTTAATCATACTTAATATATTGATACATATTAGTGAGCGCTATTCAACTGCATCAAAAACTTTTGACCTTGAACTTTCCTGTGATCTTGACATCATTTTTCTTAAATTTGCAATTTTGCTTAGGTTTAAAGAAACCATTTAAGATATATTTATGTAAGCTTATGCTCTTATACATAATTTGGTGAGAATTTATCATCTACAGTGTATATCCAATTTTTTAGATTTCAATTTTAAAGAAACTATTCAAGATATTCTCATCAAACTTCATGCAATTTTTCATGTTGCATTACTAATATCCCCCTGGAGGGGCATTTACATGTCCTATGTACATAATTCTATTTTTTTTTGTACTGTTTGATATATACAATATATAAACTAACAGTTCCTTGAAAGTTATTTTACATATCACTTGCTCATTTAGTTTCTATCCCACACTTAAGTGCCTTAGGCTGATGACTTGAAAAAACTAGTAAAATCTATACCTACACTACATGATGATGCTTAATATTTAATTAATTTTGTTAATTGCAGCTTGATATTCTATGGAATATATATATATATTTTTTTTACAGAGTACCAATATATTTCTACGTTAAAAAATTTGAACTGTTGAAGAATATACTTGACTTAACTTGCATGAATATGCGGGGCAATCTATCACAATTGCCAAAAAAGCAAGCTTGCAAAAGGCAAGTCCTATATATATATACATACTGTTTGCAGAACAAATAAAGGTCAACCTCTTCCTTTGTAAGGTCTTGACATTCCGTATATCAACAAAAGGGTGGTGATATCAAATATAAAATATAATCAAAAATGTCTCCCGTGTTTGATAAATCTATTCCTTAGCTATGGAGAACTGACACGTTTGTAGAATCATTGCAAAGTTTACGAACATTTGACACCATGTTTTCGTGGCTATTATGATGGTTGTATTCATTCTTTCTGAACTCGTTAATTTAACATTAACAACATATGAAATGATTTCAGTGAATTGATTTATACTGGCCTTTCAAATTTTAATGATTTATTGCTTATAATAAAATTAATGGAAGAATAGAGGATTTCAAAATATCCTTCTACATAATGGATACAAGAATATACCCACTCCATCGCAAACAATTTCTAAAACCAACACAGAATACAATTGACAGAAATGGGTTTTAACTTGGGAACAAAACAATATTGGAAACATCAATAAAATTTGATATATTCCTGTACTATTTATGGATTGACTGCTAAATTCACAATTCTAAAATAGACTGTTAGCACTTGTACATACTGTAGATCACTATACTTTTGCGACACCTTATTTTCGTGAGACAGCTATTTGGTATTTATTAATGAGACAAAAATTTCGTGAATTGCGATTCCTGTTGTTTATAATCCTTAACAATACAAATGTACGCAAGAATAAAATTTTCGTGAGTAGACAGCTCGTGTAATTAAGCGAAAATAAAGTTCTAGCGAATAAAAAGTAATTTATAGTACACGAATTGTGTGCAATGTTTTTGGGCTGATGTACATTGTACAATTTTTTTGTTAAACATAATTTGCTACTGGTCCATTTTATTAGTCTGAGAAAATGTTGATTTGTTAATATATTCTTCTGAGGTTTATACCCAAACATGAGGATGAGTCCATTAATATGTATGTGTTACATATATGGTTTCATATGTACCTTAATTTAATATGGATTAACAGTAAGCCGGCCATCATCAGATTTTTTCATGTTTCCTCTTTTAAATACATTTACCATCCATACAGGGAACATCGATGCTTTATGAGGCCTAATGTCTAAAAGACTTCATTTTCAATCCCAAACAGGTATACAACCACATGCAGGTCTGGTTGCAATGCTTCATATACCAAAGCATTTGTCCTCTTACTTTACAATAACCTAACCTCACATAATATGAAAATATTTAACAAATATGATTTCTAATTGGGTTCTTCAAAGACTGCTTTACCATTTGGTAATATAAAAACATGTTTAAAAAATCAGCTAAATGCACAGTATGTTCCTTTATTTCTTGGCTAATTATTAAGTGACAACCCTTATTCCTGATTTCTAGATTTTTGGGTTCCTATCAGATCTAACACTGTCCACTTATAATTTGTCTAGTGCTTTATAGGGGCCCTAACGCTTCTATATTTGTCTTCCTTATACATAAACTTCTCTTTGAAAGCTCAACAAATATTTGTTTGGTATAAAATAAACACCCATAATAAATTTAACAACAATCATTTACATGATACAGTATGTACCTAGTACACTTGGTCCTTTGTGATTTAAGAGAGCACATATTTGTCACTGTCCAACAGATTTTTTTTTGCAGTTTAATTCAATTGAAGCTAAATGGCTTTTCTGTTTCCATGAGTGAGAGAACTTTGCCAACCAATATAAACTATAGACTGACTTCTCAGTAGAATATTAAATTATACAACAGCATCTTCAGATCAATTATTCCATTGAAATCTTATTAATATTTTCTTTACCCTCCAATTATGACGCACTTTAAAGTCAGATATCGAATTACGAGAACCAATGAAAGAAGTATTTGATCTCTTTGAGGTACTGCATTTACAAAACTCACGATAGATAATATATAGATAATATCAATCTTATATCTAAGTAAAAATGGATCATTACCTCTCAAAATCTGAAAAAATCAACACGTCAAACAATTTTGTTCTCAGTGCACATATATGCAAAAGACGATGCACTCACGAAGTATGAGTACAGGGTAAATTCTAAGCAGATATCATGGTGCTAATGTATGGATGATCAAGCTTCGAGAAGGTGAATTATAACTGTTTGGGCTGTCATAAATTTGTGCGAAAAATCGTTAACAAAGAAATGTAAATATCTGCATGGTGGTTACATAATACGTATTGTAGATATTGAACTATAGAGTCATCTCAATCTTGTTTAATTAGTTCTTTGGTGTTAAACTGTCTGTCAAATAGTCCATAAATGATACCAGCCCTGATATAAATGTGCAATTTTATCTTTTCTTTTGAGAGAGAAGTGCCAAGACAATTGTTTAAACAAGAATGTGGTTATTCTAAATATCCAATCAATAAAAAAAAATTAAAAAAAAACAAGAAACAAAATGAATACACAGAAGCATGAGAAGTTTATTGAATAAAAGTATTATTAAAATCTATAAAATAACGGAATTTCATAACAGTAATCTGACCTTCTCAACAGGGGCAGACTAAGAAAACAGACAAATTTAATTAAATAGAAAAAAATATAAACAGGTGATAAGCTCCTGCTGAACTGCCATACAAGAGTCTTAATCACCATGCTCCCTGCTGTTGATACGAAGCAGGGACAAGAATTTCTATTAAATATCCCAGGTGACCATATCAATAGCACACATGCATTTTCAGCTTTTATTACAATCACTTTCACATACAAGTTTAAAGTGCCCAAGGAAGGAATATGTGAATTAACATGAATACAAGATTACGTTTTCTTAAACAATCCTGCATTTGCATGACAGGTTAATGCAATGCTGATAACGGAAAAAAGAAAAAAAGTGAAAAAATCAATCTTTTGAATTTACTTTAAGATTTTTTGACTTCAAACATTTCATTTACCAAAGACTTAATGAAAATCCTCAATTGCTGCAATAGATTTAACAGTTCAGAAGACATTTTCATATGTACGAAGAAAGACACCAAAGCCACGTTTTTATCAATATTAAAATGAAATCCTACATTATTATACAAGGATTAAGAACTTATTGACATTTTTCTATTTGAAGCTATTGAATGCCAAGATAATTAAAATGATTCTCTTGTCAACCTATCAACAAACTTTGATTCTAAGGATGAAGGTAGAGATTTTAAAACTAAAGATCATATTTTCACTGTAGAGATACCAACCCCTTAGAAACATTTAAACAAAGTAAAGAATAAATTTCCCAGAACTGAAGTCACAGGAGTTTTCCCAAAACAGACATACTCTGAGTGATGCACTATATTGTTAAGCAATCAAGTCCGTAAAAAAAAGCCATTGTCACAGTTAACTGATACAAAGTTTCGGCTGTTTCAGTATGTGGTATTCTATGTCTTTTGTATTGATTTATGTTTTATAAAGTCTGAAAGTAAATCAAATGATTTTGTGGTGTTTTGTCCTACCACAAACAACAACAGTACAACTGCTGCAGTAATGACAAAGCTATTCATAGTCATCTGTGACTCTTGAAGGTCAACCGGAATCTTCCCAGGACCTACCTTAATACTGCTGAGTAGAATCTCCTGGTCAATCAACAGTCCCTTCATGTCAAACTGTTCAAATGCCTGGTAGGCCACTCTGATGTTATAAAGCTCCTCAAACCTACAAAAGTACAGCAACATAAAACAGACATACTGTAAACCTAAAACAGAGATACTGTAAGCCTAAAACAGACATTCTGTAAACCTAAAACAGACATACTGTACACATAAAACAGACATACTGTAAACCTAAAACAGATATACTTTAAACCTAAAACAGACATACTGTAAACCTAAAACAGACATACTTTAAACCTAAAACAGACATACTGTAAACCTAAAACAAACATATACTGTAAACCTAAAACAGACATACTGTAAACCTTAAACAGACATACTGTAAACCTAAAACAGACATACTGTAAACCTAAAACAAACATATACTGTAAACATAAAACAGACATACTATAAACATAAAACAGATAAATACTGTAAATGTAAAACAGACATACTGTAAACATAAAATAGTTACATATAAAAGTATTTTACTACAGACTTACCAATGGAAATACATGTACAACTTACTTAGTAATTATAAGTAAGTTTACTCAGATACCCACAGGAAGGTTTTTTTTCTATTTCAATTTTTAAAAGTGTGTTGAGACAGTAATCTTATTTAAACAGTGATTTGAGGAAAACCATAAGTCTCTGATGAGACTGTTGCTCTAGTGGTTTGTACATATAACAAAGGGAGAGAAAAGCAGCACTTGGACTTGAAAATGCAACAGCATTAAATAGAATAATGATCCTTGGTTTAGCCTCTTTTTGTCTTAAGATTTACTGCAATCAGACTAAAACTGTAGGATTATAAGTAGTCTTTTGAAAGAATTTAACAGAAAATTCTATTTTAGTAACCATGGTAACATCAAAATAAAAAAAATGATAAAGACAATTATGTATCTCGGTGTAATCTACTTGTGTGCTAAGTACATGTATATTAAAATCAGACCAAAACTGTAGGAGGAGAAGCGTTTATAAGAAATTTCTAATTTTAGTGACAATGGCAACACTATTCATTGAAAAGATTTATGAAAAACTCTTATCTATGACGATATGATTTTATTTTAGAAATAAAGCCCTTTCCAAGCTTAAGAAAGCATAATATTTGTCTAGATCATGAGATATCTGGTAAAATAAGACTTTTGACACCTACTTAGTATGTTTAATAAGGGAGTAAAGTAATTGAAGCCCCACTAATATTTGTCTAGATCACTAGTTAACAGGAAAAATGATCCTCATTGACATCCACTTAGTTTATCTAATAAAGGTGTGAAGTGTTAGATTGAAGACTTTTTAGTGACTTGCACACTTCAGAAATGAGTTGGGTAAACTTCAGGTCATTTCACACTATAAATTAATCCAGATAAAATCTGGTAACTGTGGATTAACTCAGAATCCACACTGGGCTACCATGACAACTATGACATCATTATTTCACAATAAGTTAACCTAGCTGCAATAGATTTGCAGTGGATTCAATAATCCAGGTTATCTCTGGATTAACTTAACTCGGTGTGTACCTGGTCCATTGTGGACCAGGCTTTATGTAAATGTAGCTTGATTTAAACTACATTCATACTGAGTTAACAGTTATGCATAATAACAAAAATTGTGCATAAATTTAATCCTGAATGATAGTTGTATATATCATCACTTCATGATAATGCAATGCTATGGTACATGTAATATTGTAATATTTTCAAAAAATTGCTAGTAGACACAATGTAAATTAAATATTGTGGGTTAAGTTAATCCAGTTCAAGCTGATCTGGGTTAACCTAACCTGTGGACCAGCCCTAAAAGATATGTTGCCTGAGGACACACAATATTGAAGACGACTATGAATACTTACATGAAGGTGAATGATTAGGAAGTACAAACACTTACATGATGGCAGAATGAGAGAGAGGTACAGATATTTTTGTGATGCAAAATGAATGAGGCAGCACAGGCACTAATGTGATGGCAGAATGACTTAGGAAGTAAAGACGCTATTAAATGTAATGGTCAAGACACGTGATGGCAGAATGACTGAGGAAGTACAGATACTATTGTAATGGCTTAGACACTTACGTGATGGCAGAATGACTGAAGAAGTACAGAGAGTATTGTAATGGCTTAGACACTTACATGATGGCAGAATGATATTGTAATGGCTTAGACACTTACATGATGGTAGAATGATATTGTAATGGCTTAGACACTTATGTGATGGCAGAATGACTTAGGAGTACAGATACTATTGTAATGGCCGAGAACTTACATGATGGCTGAGTGACTGAGGAAGTACAGATACTATTGTAATATGGCTTAGACACTTACATGATGGCAGAATGACTGAGGAAGTACAGATACTATTGTAATAACTTAGACACTTACATGATGGCAGAATGACTGAGGAAATACAGATACTAATTTGTAATGGTCTAGACACTTACGTGATGGCTGAATGACTTAGGAAGTAGAGACTTTTTCTGACAACATTCATGTTCCAGTCTCCGGAGTGGAGGTTACAGGTTCTGTGAAGTGCCCTCTCCAGCAATCGATGGTCCACCATCTTGTATGCCTCCTACAAACAAAAAACATGGGTCATCAAAGACAATGAGTAAAGTCTAACACTTAATGAAGATTCTGGTAATGTGCATCCTAATCCTTAGAGGCAACATTCATGCACATTTGGTCCAGGTGGCACTGAATGGAACTGCTCCAAATCTTCAACAGCTCAACTGTACTGAGAATACACATCAGATAGAACATCTGAAGGAGGTCTGGTAGTGTGCATTCTTAAATGCAACATCCATGCAAGTTTGGATCAGGTGAGGCTATTAATAGTTACTTGGAAATAGACCTGCTCCAAAATGAACCTGTGCAATTATGTAGAAAATTTAGGTAAGATACAGCATCCAAAGCATATTTGGTGGAGTGCACACCTAAATGTAACATCCAAGCAAGTTAAGCCAGAATAAGACTATTGATATTCCTAATGATGAATCTGCTCCAAAACCTTTAACCTGTTCAATCACCTGGAAAATGTAGTCTGACCTAAGTTAGATGAAGCATCCATGCAAGTTTGGTCAGAGTAGATCTTATAGTTACATGGGAATGAACCTCCTCCAAAAAGTTTCAAGGCTATCTAAAAAGTTCAGTCATATAGGCTACTATCACATGAATGTCAAATATTCTATACTTTGTGCCCATGAGAAATGGATTTCTTTATAAACAATAGGCAGCATAAAACATAGGTAATCAGAGATTACAGAGTTCACCTCAACGAATGTTGTCTTAAAGTAAGGCAAAGTCCCACACTAAACTAATAATCTAGGTGTGTGCATCCCTAGATGCAACATTTATGCAATTTTGGTCTGATAGGGCTTGCAGTTACTTGGGAATAGACTTATCTGAAAACTTAAAACTAGTCACTCATCCAGAAAATGTAAGTCAAATCCATCATCCGAAGCAAGTTTTGAGATTGTTCATCCCTTGATGCATCATCCATGCAAGTTTGGTTCAGATAGACCTTATAGTTACTTGGAAATGACATCTGCTCCAAAAACTTTAACCTGGTTACTCATCCAGAAAATATAGGTCAGATCCAGCATCCGAAGCAAGTTCAGTAGTGTACATCCTTAGATGTATCATCCATGCAAGTTTGGTCAATATAGGGTTTATAAATACTTGGAAATGACATCTGCTCCAAAAACTTTAACCTGGTCACTCATCCGGAAAATATAGGTCAGATTCAGCATCCGAAGCAAGTCCAGTAGTGTGCATCCTTAAATGTATCATCCATGCAAGTTTGGTCAATATAGGGCTAATAGTTACTTGGAAATGAGACCTGCTCCAAAAACTTGAACCTGCTCCAAAAACTTGAACCTGCTCCAAAACCATTAACCTGGTCATTCTTTAGCTGAAATTGCAGCATCTTAAACCTTGACTGGTACAATGAAACACACTAGAAGCATCCTCCATGCATCTCTGACTAATATAGGCCATAGAAGTACTTGAAAAGAAAACTGCTCCAAAAACCTTAACCTGGGATGCCGACACCAATGCTGAGGGTATTACATAAGCTCCCCCAACTTCGTTGAGGTGAGCTAAAAATCGCAAATTGTTTTCACAAACTTTTGAATTAAAGGTGCTATGGGCACCTGTATCCTTTGCTTCTGTCTTATGATGTTTCTGCCTTATGTTTTTACAAACTTACCTTGAGACTAAGGCCATGTTCTTCAATGACCAACTCTGCCCCATTGACATTCTTCTTAAAGAGATCCACAGGGTACTGCAAGATAATCATAATAAGGTTACAGAGAACTTAAGTATAAAAAATATAAAAACTGAAGATAACAGTGATCTATCTCATGTCAATTCATGAACATCCTAGGGCAGAAACATGGACCCCTGGAAACAACAGAGGTGGGATCAGGTGCCCAGGAGAATTAAGCATCCCCTGTCAACCCATCATACCCAACTTGAGCCATCTATTTTGATCAGGTAATGGAGTAATTATAAGTCATTATAACACACAACAGAATTTGCTGAATTCTGACTTTAAACATTTATTAATAAGATACATGAAGATGAACACCGAGAATGGTAATATAGACAAGTAAGCTATTACATGTAAATGTATTTAAAAAAATTGTTCACAGTTTTGAAAAAATCCTAGGCTATAAAAAAAAAGAAGAAAAAATTGAAATCACAATATCTATTTTACTGAAACAGATTTTTAATTAAGAAGCTTAAAACAAGACATTCTGATTCATAAAAATGATGTTTTCTCTTCTCAAAAGTGCAACTTGACACAATTTAACAATTGAAGGTCACTTTTGCACATTACATTGTCAAAGAACTTTAAATTACTAATGCAGAAACAAGCTCTCTAAAATCAATCATATTAGACAAAAGACATTGAAGTATACCCTTACATTTGTTAATCATGATTGTTTTATGAAGGTTGGTACCCACTCAATCAGCGATCGGGGAAAGAACATAAAGGGGTGGGCAATGGAGGATTCTAGACAGGTGTCTGAACCAAGCACCCCGAGACAACTTTGATGTGAATTATCATGTGTTAAATCTGCCAAAACAATTAGCTTCCCTTAAGCCCTGTGTCAATGTTTGATCACACGAACTGGCCATTTATTTCATATACTGCACATTGTGTACACAGGAAAGTGCACATTAATCTGATGTAAAAAGAGATTCCATTCCATATGTATACATCTCCCTTGTCTTCATATTACATGTATCACATAATTAGTCTCATTTCCATACACATTGATCATATATAAAGTACAAAGTCCAATATCAGAATGAATTCTTCACCCATGCTTTATTTTTTTTCTGTTTGAAAATATTCAAAAAATATTCAACTAATACTACAGTTAATTGTTATACATGTATTTTTACATATTGTAACATTTACTCTGTAACTTATATCAAGGAGGTGTGTGGCCTTATTCACTTGAAACAACTATGAAAGGTTGATAGATTGAATGTTTGCAGTTTTAAGTCCCTAGCAAGATTATCTCACTCATATGAGATGGTACTAGATACCAGTGAAAGGATCCAAATTTAGACCTTACTCGGCACTCAGAGCAAATGAGCAGTGAGGATTCTTTAGCATGCCAATGCCTGCCGTGACACAGGGCCTCAGTTTTTAAGGTCTCATCAGAAAAATCTGCAACTTTGACTCAAGGTGCCAAGAGATTCGGGAAGAAACAGCTGCTACCTATTCTACGTTGACTTAGGTTTGTTGTGATGGGGGCTTGAACCCACAACTTTCCGATCATGGAGTGAGTGCTCTACCGAATGAGCTACCAGTCTTTATGCTCTACCAACAGAGCTATCTGGCAACCGACAATTGAACCTGTCTGACCGTCAAGTTCCTCCCTCCTTTAAGATCTTTGGCCCCAAAGACACCAACCCAGGTTCTTCCCTGGCAGGTCTTTCACCTGTTATGTACAGGGCATAGCATGGCAAAAAATGTAACAGGAAAGGAAAAAAGTGTGCCGGACCAGACCAGGATATGAGATTCCCTGAACCTCCAGTCAGGCGCTCTACCAACTGAGCTATCTGGCCAACGGCGATCGAACCTGTCTGACTGTCATAAAGAATATGTCAAAGACAGACACTATATCTTACTGACAGACTTGTAATAAGCTAAGAATTGGACTAAATTCTGTCCAGAATGAGTCACACAAACAAAATGTAGGTCAAATGCAGCCTCTTGAACACTGCATCAAACTTAGTATCCACAGATACATCTAAGCTGCAAGTTTGCTTTGGACATCACTTGAAATAAGCCAGAGAGTGACCTAAATGCTGGGTGGGCTTAATATTGGGTTTGACCATTTTACCAATTTGAAAGTCACTGGCAGACTTGTCAAAATTTTGAAATCACTGTCAGACATTTGGTCTGATAAAAAAAAAAAAAAGTAAAATGTTCCGACAGATGGACAAAGTTTTATCAGACCAGATACATGTACATGTACCTTATTTTGATGCTGAGAAAGGAAAAAAAATAACTGCACAAAAATGCCCTTTATTATTTTCAACAGCCTTCAGTCTCAAAAGTTTCTTTTCTTGGATAGAGAGCCTTTAATCAGAGAAATGAATGACGTTATTATGTATTGCTGTAACAAATTTAATCGACCATCGTCACCATGCGCCATCTCTGCTATTTTTGTGACCTTCACCTGCGCATCCCAATATTTTTAAAATTTGCGTCATGCTCAATTTTTTTCAAATGGTCATTTGGACCCACGTCTTCAAAGTTATTGGTCCAGACAAATTTTTACCGGCCTTGTGGACAGGACCGACGATTTTCAACAAATCTGCACTGGGGCACAAAATGTAGGTCATGTGCAGCAACAAAAGTATGTCACTTCATTGCAGGAGGTATAAAATCATGAATCATCTTTAAATCAATCAAATTTTCCTTCAAAAATTTAATCTGCTAAAAAGAAGATTAAGCACAATAATATGCAGATGTTTAATAAATTAATAAAGTCATTAGGGCTAATCCTTTAGTTTATATGGATTAAACTGCACGTTTTATAATGACTGTACATATTACCACCACTGCAGACTGTCCTGTATATAACACACCTATTGTCCTGCAAGAGGTAGAAGATTAACTCTGCCTTGTTCCTGATGTAGACTTACACTCGAACACTTAAGACGATTTAATTTCCTAGTGTTTATATTTAATCATATCAAGTGATAATCAAGTTTTAATGTTAGTTTTAAAACAGGTTGACCTCCAGTTGATTTTGAATAAGTACTAATTCACTTTAAAAGAATTTAAAAATTAGGCTTTTCAAATAATTAAAAATTCTTACTGAAAAAAGAAAAACTTTGTCTACATCCACAAAACTTTAAATGTATAAATATACCTTAAATTCATTTAAAAACAACTAAAGCTGAATATAATGACTTTATTATATTTATTTATACATTATAATATGCAGTTATTTAATCCAGTGAGAAAAATTAAGATTAGCTCTGTCCTAGATCCTGCTTTGAGTACGCCTATTAAGCAGCCTTATAAAATACTGGACATATACTTCAAAATTTAAAAATTACAGTCGAGTCACATTAATCCAGACCTTAATTTGTGTTACCGAGCAGATTGTGAGGATAAATGAAGAATCCAGACTAATGATCGAAACATACTTTGTATATTCAATTATAAATTGTTCCCCACAAATGTCGTCTGAAAGGTGAAGTGTCCAGATAATTAGCATCTTGATTAACAAGACTCCACAGTAACTGCAGATTCTAGATCTGTACTTATATACATGCTCAAATAAAAATTATATACTTACTCCCAGGGCTCGGGCTAAGCATCTGAAAAATAAAGTAAAATATTTAATTATAATCAAATTTGGTTGTAACATGCTACTGTAGATTCCTAAATATACGCGAGGAATAAATTATCGCGTAATTACGCGAGAAGCACAACTCGCGAAATAAAATTACTCGCTTTTATTTTTATGGTGCTTTAATGTATGTAAAATCTCTAGATAAATCACCCATTCGCGAATTATTTTTCTCGCGATTTGACGCACGTTAGCCATTTCGCGATATAAAGTACTCGCGTAAAATAAGGAATCTACAGTATTGATTGGGTTAGAAAAATTAAGTTTATTCTGCATAACCTTTATGTAGCTATGTTGCCTTTGTCACTTTATGATTTGCATCCAAAATGTATCAATCAACTTGCCATTATGTTTAAATTTTGTACATTCTTATGCCATTTTTGTCTGGGTTGGAACAGTTTATGCTTTTTTTATAATTTCATTGTTTTGTTGTATATGTAAAGCTTAAGCATAAACTTACTAACTGCCCTAACCCAGGTTATAACTTAATTAATGTATAACTTAATGTGTAACTTTTAAATTCATTCCTTAAATTAAAAATAATTGACAAATAAAATGGAAGTCAACATAAAGTAAAGAAGAAATAAAATCTTTTTATAAAGTTAATTATCTCAGTTTTAATCTATATTTCATACTAACTTTTCCAATAAATGTACGACAACACAACACAGTAATTGGGATCCCTTCCATTAATTAGAATCTGTAGAAGTTATTTTTCAAATGGAAGAATGTATTGATTTTCCTATGAACAATATTCTTTTAAAGTTCTGGATAAATTATAAAAATAATACTACAAATATAATTAATATTAAATCAATAAATTGATTATGATACAGGTATATATTGAAATACTAGCTGTCATCAAGTTTCAGAGATAAATATATGAACAAAGATAGATATAACACAACAGAATCAATGCAATGAAGAAAAACTGCATATTTCTGTTAGTATTTACTTTGTCTTTATTAATCCATATCTATATAATATAATGAATATTAATTCCAGTCTTATAATTTCAAAAAAAAACCTGAAATCTAAACTCTGATTTAAAATCCAACATTCATGGAACAGATGTGGTTTTAGTACTAAAACAATTATACTTATAGTACCATATTATTCAACAGTCAAGTTCAAATTAAAAATAAAAAGAAAAATCAATTTATTAACAACTTACCCTAATTCTTCCCATGTAAAAAATCCTCTGAATTTGGGAAACTTTAAATGAAACATTTCCTCTCACGCCCTCATCTTTAACTGAATCCTCCAACAGTTACATCCACAAATTTAAATTGACCGGTTACCACATAGCTCAGGGACAGTACACAAGGCTGTTACATTTTCCACCCTGAGTGGGCCGTTTATTGCCATTTTTACTGTTACTTATCTTAAATGTTTCACTGTTTTAGATTCTATTCAAAACTTCTGAAGTTTGCAAATATTTATAGCTTGTAGGGCCATAACAATACCTCTGAAATCCTTAGTAAATCAGGGGACCTTTAAATCTTACTATATGGGACCAATAGTTTGTATGAATTAATGGATTTAAATTAAGATATGGTTGGATTAAATACTTAAGAAATTCACTGCACGCCTTTTTTCATTTAAATGTTCTGCCATTTGATAATACAGATATGACAGTTTTTACACCATTAAGTTTACAACAATAATAAATCTCTCATAATTCACTACTTTGATTTTTCTTGCATTTAAAAAGAAACTATCAGTTCTTCCAAAACTATGACAAAAAAATTCACTTTGAATTTCCTGTCTTGCTTATGATAAAACCAGTTCTTTACGTTATTTTCCTCGTAAAAATTATTGATCATGGTTTTGAATAGATATGCAAAAGAGCATTCTTAGGACTTTCTTTCTTCACTTGCAATGACTTTCAAATTAAAAAAATCTAAAAAGGAAAATTCCAATCACCATCCTACCAGAAAAATCAATTCACGGGGATCTATAAGGATCAATTCTGACTTTTACCAAAAGTTTATCACCCCTGGACAACAAAATAACCTTCTCTTCACATAAAACCAGTCACTGCAAACAGCATAGGTGAATAGTCATTAAGGAAACCAATGGAAAATTAGACATAAATATCCAACAAAAACAACACTGGAGTCACACTAAAATGTGAAGAGATTAGTACCCAAGTAACGGTCCCCGTCTATACCAAGTTCTAATGGAAGTACGCTATTACAATTGATTCATCTAAGGTAGAGGTTAACATTGTGCTTAGAGCCCATTTCTGGTAAATTAAACATTCAAACACTAGATATACAATTAATCAATGTCTAATCTACCATGCTTGATAAACGCATAGAAGACTCCAGATCAGTTTGGTACTGTAAAGGCTTACACGAGCTATTAATTATGATTTGTAATCCGGAACCTTTTGGTATGTAATGACACCGATCAAATTTAGGCAGCATTGAGTATCATTTCATCAAAACTAGGTAAAATTTGGCTCATAATTAAATAAACATCTATAAACAGCGATAAACAGCCAGTCCCAAAATTTAATGGAAAGTTAAACCTATATACTTTAGAAAAACAAACCGGTCAAACAAAATATATACATTACTTAGACTACAAAACAATATGGGGCTTGTGGGGGAAATTATGCAATAATGTTTCATGTGACAACATGCAATTATTAAACCTGTGGACAGATATACTTGAAAATGAGATTTATTTATGGAAAATGCACTTAAACTTTCGCCAAAATTTAATACACATGAAGTGTGCAAATTCTTGAAACTTAATCACTTAATTGAATTCAATCTTTCTTTGTCATACAAAGGAATCTTGTTCCAGCAATTTCTACCTAAAGCATCATTTAAAAGTGACATTTTACTCCTAAATAACAATGAAATATCTATCCATGCTGATCGAATCAATAACAAACACTCAAAAATAAAAAAATCAACTATAGAGGAATCTTTGCACCAACTGAAATTGGACCGTCATAAAATCAGCCTGTGGTCGTCTGTCTTATCAATTATAGATTTGTATCTGACACACCCCAGTATTGACTGATAAATATCAAAATCGTGCTGTCTGCCATATAATTTATCCTCAATCAATCTAATTAAGACAAAAGAACATAATCAATATTTACGTATACCTCAAAATAGCAACCTGCACTACTGCACAATGATCAGGATTGATTCCTGATCTTAGAAACATTTAACCCAACATCATACCGTCAAGTTCAAGCTAACAATGTGTAGCATTCAGGTATCAATAAAAAACACATGTACAATTTTTAAAACCAAATTGTAGGAATCTTTATAAGTGTCATGACATGACAAAATTTATCAAAGTATGACCTTGGGAAAACAGCTAATAAATGAGGTATGACACATTAAACAAAATGATAAAATGTGGAGGACTATTTTTTTTTTGTGTGTACCCTCCTGTGTGTCTAGGTAGACGAAAGTTTAACGCTAAACAGGTGCTTGTTTACAGCAAAAGAAAGATGGCATTTCAATTATTAAAGTCGACAAAGGCCTATAAAAAAAATCAAATTCATCATTCCACATTATGTACCTTTTGAAAAGATGCACGATTCTACGACATTTGAGCTGTTGGTGATGAAAGGAGAAAGTTATCAAGAATATAAAAGTGAAAAGTAGTGCATTCACCGACTACATACATTTGACAAAGAGTTTACAACAAGACTACCAGCTGATTCCTACATAACCTTACTGTATATTTTATCTGCAAACTTTTTTCCCCCAAAAGTATAAAAACTTCCTTATACCCATCCAGTACAATTTGTTGAGATAAAACATTATTTCTTCTATAGTCTGCAGAGTACATCTTTTTCTCTCTCTCTCCCACATCATTTGTAAGGTTTCAATTAAGAAATATTCCCACTTCTCAATAAAGAAGGGTACATAATGGCTGTAAAAATAATGTCCTTAATAACATTGAAAAAAAATTACATAGATAAAGTGAGTAAAACATGTTTTATTCTCAATTTATAACTATCTGAGCAATGAGTAAGCAAGTGGGAGATTTTACAATACACAAAAAGTTTACATTGAATAAAGACTTATCAAAATGCTTTTGAAAAATAATCAGCAATTCTTCAACTAGATGTAAATACAACTTGTTTCACAACATACATTTACTTGTATATACTTGTATATACCAACTGTGAAGTTTTTAGTTAAAACATTTCATGCATATGTTTGATTGAAGTGGATTCGGTTCATTCTACATACCAGTATCAGGTAGACAAATTTCAGCAGCAACATATAAATTATTTTTTTTCTTCTTCTATCAAAAAAGGATATAAAAAAAATATAGAAAATAATTAAAAAATGTTGTCTCCAAAACACCTCGAAAGAAAAATTGAGGGTTAATCTATTCCACTGATATAGATGTTACAACCAAATATGGTTTGTACACATTTAACTTGTCCTGCATAAAAGTAGATAATTGAATATATGTTTTTAATATATTTAATACTGCTATATACCCTTTAAGTGTGGAACATCCTTTTAAATATTATACATACAATGAAAAAGATTTTTTTTTTTTGTCTAGAACTCATTCCTACAGATTAAGGTACCGAGTATATGTCACAGGTAAAGATCTATCTTTTTGTTCAGAAAAACTAAAATATGATTATACCTGGAAGTGCAATAATTATCATAAAGAAAGTCTATGATTTCTCTGCTGTTCAGATTTGAATCCCCCCCCCCCTTTCACATACATCTAGACTGAAATGATAGTGTAACAAGAGTTGTCTTTCCTTGTTTAAAAATCAAATCCAAGTGAAAGTTTACTGAAAGATGATCCATTTCAGAAATGTAGTGATATGTATGGTAATTAAAAAAAAGTCCTTTGTATGTGATTAAATTCTAAGAGTACATACCCAGGTACTTATTGGTTTTAATATTGTTATCAGAGAATTTCTACATTTTTACAGACATCTGCACTACATGTATTTTTTTTAATGTGTCCATGCACATCAACATTTTAAAAAATTCATGTTAATACATTTAAAATAGTCCATACCAAAAAGATTAAAAAAGAGCCCACTACCTTAATATAAAAGCACTATACAACCAAGATGCATATAAAGTAAAAAAAATCATTTGCCCTAATTGAAATAATCATGTAAATGGATATTAAATTGCAAAATAGCATACTGACTAACAACAATGGAATGTATGAAAGGGAAAATTTGCAAACAATGGAAAAATTTTAATATTAGATACTAGCTACAGGAAAGACCATAGTTAACAAATGGAAACACATCCTTAATTTTAAAACCAAAAGAAAGATAAGATTAACAAATACATGTAGATACATCTCCTTAACTATGATACATTACAAGGTAACATTCCTGTTAGTGGCAGGGTGATATATATTGCACTTGTTAATTTCACTACATGCTTGTTTCATAACACATATCTACAAGTTTTCATGGAAAAAAGGAATGAGGGTAAAATGATTCCAGCTGTTTTGTTTTGTTCAAAGATATCAATGAAATTTTAAAGAAATTTCAAAACTCGTCAATATTCATATAATTACATGTGCCATGTTTCTCTGGACAAATTAATTAATTGTTACTGTATAGTATCACGAAGACAAGCTCTTTACAATATAATTAGTTGTGTTGATTCATCTCCAATAAATAATTTTACTAAAACATCCTCCTTCACAATGAAAACTTTTCATAAAGTGAAAGAGTGATGACCCTTGTTCATATTTCTTGCAAGTAAATAAATTTTGCTATTACAAAAAAATGGGCATTTGCTTGGTGAAAGATAAGCTGGAAATTTACAAATAATTCATTAATTCTCTCTTAAAATCTTTAAGCAATGCATTGATGTATATGACTAACTGTTAATTAATAATGTTTCATTACATATAGTGTACCAGTAAAAAGAAACACTACACATCTTCTACCTGATAGTCAAGGTGTAAATGCAAGTTGAGTTACAATAATTTACATTCTATCTCTGGCTAATTATCACAGAAAGCTTGAAAGCACCACACTATAATCCAAGCCATACAAAGTCTAATGTCCATCATCTATAGGATGCCACAGCTGTCACATTCAAAATCAACCAATCTAATAATCTCAGGCTGAAAAATCATTACTATCAGTTGTAAAACATGAAAAATTCATAATGCAAAGACATACCTTTCCAATAAACATCATAAATAACAGAGCTACCCTTTATCACAAAGTAAAAAAAATTAATGGAATATCTAATTAATAACTAAAAGTTGTACTCTCTCAACATTATGCAAATGACTGAAGAACAAACCTAAATGTACATGTACAGTGTATGTCTACCTTGTTTTTGATTTATGTTCTAGAATACCAAATATTAAAATGAATACACATATAAATATACAAGGATAATTTAGGTACACAGTAAAACTTGGTCATAACGAACTCCCGGAGACCTGCAAATTTACTTCACTATTATCTATATCTGTAATTCATTATACCCATATGAAAATTTGTTATAGCACATGTATCAACTTTGCAATATAGATTTTTTTTCCCTATGGAATATATTGATGGAAGTATTATATACAAAATTCACCTTGAACTAATAAAGTTTTCATATGAATTTGAATTTCAAATATAAATACTTTCAAAAAATTTATGTCAGTTCAGTTCAATACTCTAACTTTTGAGATCTTTGAAAATTTGTACAGGAGATGTAAATTTTATTATTTCAAACCTCTAAGGGAAAAAAATTCAGTTCACTATATCTGTAAATTTGCTATATCAGATATGTTATAAGGCCATAAAAAATAAATAAATAGTTTCTCAGGCCAAAAATTTCAAAATTCAATGGGGCAGGCAGGTTCTTTTTTTTCTTTCTTTCTTTTCTTTTTTTTTTTTTGGAAGCAGCTGTTACCTTTTTTTCATGTCAGCTGTTCAACAAAATGATGATATCAACTGATTCTTTTTTTTTTTTTTTCTTCAGTTCTCTCATTAATTATAATATGTATGTATTATTCTTGTTAATTCGTTTTATGTCATGACTGTATGCCGACATGGTAATTGTCAATAAAGTGAATTGAATTGAATAATATGCATTCAACTTTAAATAATGTTATTCCAAACAAAGTTAATTCATAAACTACTGTATTGACAAGAAATGTATTGTTTATCTAATAAAAACGTCTATTAGCACTTATGAAAAGGGGAATAACTCAATTTTCTTTTTCAGCTTGGAAAAATAGAAAATTGAGTTATTTCCCTTTTCAATATGTCAATACATTTGATCAATGCGGCAGTGTTTGACCTAATGCGGCGGTGCCTGAGAAACTATTGATTAATTTTTTTTGGCCTAATCGTAAAATTTACAGGGAATCGTAAAGAATTTTGCCAGGAATCCTTAAAACCTATTGCTTTTTCCGTAAATTTATTATATCTGTGTTCATACTTAATGAGTTTTACTGTACACCCAAGATACAGGTAAACAAAACATTAATAGCCTTAAATATGTCTTAAAATAAATATGTATAAATTTTTAGTACATGTATTACAACACAATTATGCCAGCATAACATTTTTCATGAGTTTCCCATTTAAAATCTTCCTATATTCTTCCCCCCCCCCCCAAAAAAAAAAAATTATATATATATACAAGTATATATATTTATATTAACCCTTCACATAAAAGCACTAAAAACAAGAATTTTTATGCATACTTTGATAAAGCATCTTTTTCTGCTGAACATTTTTACAAGCTTAAAAAATTTTCTTCAAGAATAGATGCAAATGAAATTTAATTCCCAAACCTGTTAGCATGGAATGAAAATAAAATGTACATATACAAAGTTTCATGCTACTTTACATAAAAAGTAGGTCGTCTTTGGTAAGTTTAAAAAAATTACAATACACGAATGGAACTTTCATTAATTAACATGCAGCACTCAAAAATAAAACATTAACACACTGAACATTATAGACTAGCTTAGAGGATGGACTGTCACATTGACAAATTCATTTCTCCATTAATCATTAAAAATTGTATTTCTTCAAAATTGTGGGAAAAAAACTGTGATGCATTTGTTATCTGCACATTGATTGGTTGCCTTCAGAGATTCACCTCTGTCCATTGATCGATCCTGTCAGCTCATTGGCTGTAAGTAATTAGATGGAACATAACCTTTGACCCCATCAGCATCTACATACCACCACTCACTGTTACCCTGTTCATCATGTTTGACGTACACAGTCACAACCTGTCCCTCAAACAAACTCACTTCATTGGCTGCACGGGACTGGAAGGCATACTCAGCATAGTAAAACTGAAAACAAAGGTCAAGAAATGCCTTTACTGTCTAACTTATACATAAGTACTGGGCATAAATGAGACAACAGGCAAAAAATTGTTTGAATATTACAGAAAAGGTCTTGTAACTACCTCTTCACATTCATGCTTGATAGAATCCTCTACTGTAGGTAGGTCAGGGGTCATGTCTTCATCTAAAAGTTCATCTAACTCTTTGCTTAGGCTTTTCTGACTGATCAGTGTAGATTGCTTTGGTGACCTCTGAGATGATAACTGACCACCATCCACTGAGGTTGAACTTTGATAATCGACTGCACATGAACTTGTTGACCCTTGACTTCCAGTAGAGGTCAGACGTTGTCTTTGACCAATCACAGTGGGTGACAGAGGTGATGTTGGTACAGGGATGTTAGGATAAATCTGATTGGCTTCTTCACTGACTGTGACATCTGAGGACTGATAAGACTGGAGGAGTCGTGAGGGTATAAACCCTTTAGCAGCTGTCAAATAAACATTTTCTCAAAAACTGTGTCTGTTCAGAGTCTTAAACATATTGTGATTTGTACAACTATACTACCATAATTGAGTTCCTCTCACATATAGCATTGTCATAAAATATTTTTTAACAAAATAAAAATGAAAAGTAAAGAGAGTCCCTCACCTCCATTGTCCACAAACCACCTGTCCTTGTTCCCCATGGGATCCTTGTCTTGAACAACACCCACCAGATCCCCAGCATTGAGGGAAAGGTCCATCAGATCACTGGCAGTGTAATTTTGTAACACCCTGTATAGTTTTTCTGCTGGGAACTTTTGCTGAAGGTACACTTTCTGACTCTGAGCCTGAGAACTGGCCATTTCCTCCTATAAAAGCACAGGACAAACCCATGAACCCAATCCCTCTGTTTTAAATCATTAATTTAAGGAAAAAATGTTGGTTCATGGGGTTTTGATTTTGTGGTTAAAATGTACATTTTACATGTTCTTTACTTGTAACATTTCATGGAAGACATGAATTAGTGGGTCTTTTCATACCATGAAAACAACAAAACTTAAACCCTCATTAAAATGAGTGATTTCACAATGTTTGAAATTTTAGTACATGTATTTTTAAATATATCTTTTGGCAAAATTATTCCAAAAAATAAGATTTGAACCACATCTGCTTGATAGTTAAATTCAATGAAAATATCTCTCTTAATCAAGTCATAAATATATCTTGAGAAAATCTTCTCTTTTATGAGAAGGAAGATACTTAAACTCAAATAATCTGTATCAAACTATTACTTTACTTTTGAACAACTATGTATATCAGAAACATCAAGAACTACAGTTTGCTCACTTGAGAGTATCATTCTCAGCAACCTTTGAGAAATCTGCCCCCCAAACTTACAACTAGGGATGGCCTTTTCCCTTTTTTGTCTGGTTGTTTCAGAGCATCCACTTTAGGGTTAAATCCTTTAGGTATAAAGCTAAGACAGGACATCTTGTCCACCACAGCGACATGTCCGATGTTGAAGTTCTCCATCAGGTTGTCAGTGGAAGAGAGCAGGGATGGAAGCTATAAATAGCACGATAATAATGTAACAGCAGGGTACAGTGTATGAAATGTTACTGCAATGCCTACAGATAATGTGCAAAGGATATACTATGAAGAAAGGATGTACTTTTATTAATAATTTTCAACCATTTATAAAGTCACCAATACCAGAGCATATAAATGTCTTAAAATTACATAAACTAGATTTATATTTTCATGAAAATGATTAATTTTCAAATAAATCATTTAAAATAAATTATCAATTCATTCATGTCACTCCTCTTAAATCTTTGAAATAAATACTCGAATCAAAACCATGCAACTTTAATCTCAAACTACATGTATGACAGTCTGAACATTTGAATATGCAATTTATAAGTCCAAATTTCATGCATTTCCTCTCCAAATCTGTTTTGATAAATAAGCTGAGTAAATGTGCTGTAACTTGCTGTCTTCTTTGCCTAGTTTGGCTGCCTCCACCTGAAATTTCTACTCAAGCAAATGTAGCCTAAGAGCATGCACATGAAATATAACTAATATGTGATTGCCAAGCAAAGCAACAGAATTTATCTCCCTTGACCTAGCAGCACAAGTTGCGCAGACAGCTGTGTCTTGCAGTTTATGGTGGATAGAAATGATGCTGTAGCGCTACTGGATGACTGACTTACAGTAGATAAGTTTGGTGATTGAGATTTAGTTTCTATTTCATGCTGAGTGACTTTCTGTAAACAAAATGGTGTTGTATACAAGCAAAATAAATCAAAATTAGATATATAACTATAATATGTAAACAAAATGGTGTTATACACAAGCAAAGTATATCAAAATTAGATATATAACTATTAATATGCAATTATAAACATATCACATTACACAGATTTGCACAATAAAATGTAAAAAAGTCAAGCATAATAAAATATTAATTTTATCAATTATAAAATGATTAGTTATATATGACAATTAATGATATTACCAGTAATTCAAATATGCAAAAGATGTGAAATTCTATCACTTAAGAACATTAGGAACAGATGACAACTTCTTTTAACAACTGGATGATAATAAAAACCACATCCATAGACTACCACACACTACTACATCCGAAATAAAACTACCGTGTGACAAACAACACCAAAGTGGAAATAACAATGTGCAGGCACACTAAAACTCTAATCAAACAAACAATCAATTGTATGACTGACTCTTATCAATTTCTGCTACCAAAAAAGAAAATGTACACATATACCATTAAAAACTGCCTGTTAGTGAATTCACTTACATCCAGGGTATCGGACAGCTGGAGAGATCTCTGGTTGATGTACTCTCTCTGAGCTTGGACAAAAGCTGCAATACAGTCCTGTAGGAGATGGAGGGATAAGCTATACAGCTTAGGAAGCTCGTCCAGAAGCTGGGCATTCAGTCCCTCGTAGTCACTCTTAACTGGCTGCAGGGCTTTCTCTGGCATCTAATGATATCAAAATAGTGCATACTTTTATAGCAGAGGTGTAAATAATAAAACTTGTAGCACATTTAAACTAAGATTTTCTTTATGTATATATGACTGTCTGCATCATGATAAATAAATTTACAGCATAAAGGAAAAAAAGAAAACATTTTATTGCTTATAAGTGGATGTTGTGCACATCACACTGTCTTACAAAGTTGACTGATTTTCATTTAAACATTTCCTCCTCACCCTTCCATCAGTGACTTTCCTCTGCATGGAGTCATAGTCCAGCAGTTTGTCAAACCTTTTCTGTATCACTTTGTTAGGGGCCTCAAACAGGGACATCAGTCTGTTCAAAGGGGAGGTCACCAGGTCCCTAACTGTCTCTTGCTACAATTGTCAAACACAACAAAACCTAGTTTTCAGAATTGAAAATCTGTCTACAAATTACAAAATTTTAGTATTTTAGACTAAACAATTGATCAGTGTCCTCCACCATAAAATGGCAATTCGAGCAAAATCTGTACATACAAACAGGGGAAGATGCTTTCTATCCAGATTTTCCTGGGCCTCCTGGTATTTCTGCATCTCTGCATTACTCTGTCGATCATCGTAAAAATCTGCCAGGTCAGCCACCATGCACTCATGACAGGACACAGACTCCTACATAATCAATCAACAATCTCAACATATCAGTCAACTCAATTTAAAATAGAAATAAGAAATGAATTTAACTTTAAAAACACATTTCAAATACCAATTTACTGAACAGCAACTTGCAAAACAAAAGAAATACAGAAATAAGACGAGCTGTTTACCTGTAAGTGGTCCATATATATCTGTGTATTTCTTATAAAGACTTTCACCATCTTCTCCAGTTGTCTAAACTTTAGCTCTTCTTTGTCAAAGTCATCATCCTTTATCTGCAAATATTTACATTTCCAACTTTTTCTCTATGTGATAACTCTTTGAAATTTAATTGTGTTGATTCCTCAATATTTACAATTGAACATAAATTTCGCCAAGTGAAAGGTCAAGTGCCTTATACGCATGTCAATTTTCCGCAGCCGTCACTGCGTTAGATATCAGTGGGCAGTGGCTATGAAAATTAACATGTGTATTTCACATCTATAAGTCAGAATTTTTTTATTTTATTTTACATCATTATAAATGTAAATACAAGGAATCACTGTCTGGTTTCTTGGATATGCTAGGGACATCAATGACAGTTGGAAACATGGGATAATCTATAATTTACATTTGCAACTGTTGTTAATGGCCTGACATACCCAACACACTAGACAGTGATTCCTTAAATATACCAGGTACATGTACATGAAGTTAAGCTTCCCATACAATCAAATCTTTATAAAACTTGTGCACAGTTATATTCACTTACCAGCAGAAGTCCCAGATTTGTACTAATTCGACCTTTGAACCTGCTGCCTTTTTTCTTTATAGTGTGGAAGCTCAGCTTGGCAAGTTTGTCTCCAAAAGACTCATCTGAAACTTTCTTATATTTGAACACTGTGAAAAACAAATAATATTATATCTTAGTTTCATTTTCCTCTGAGATTGTTTAAATACATAAACATGTATAAATGTAAGTTGTTGGTTGTCTGACCTAAGTCCTTTCTGCGTTTGTATTCATTGATGGCTGATGCTACATCAGTCATGGCGTTGATGGCAGTCAGAATTTCTTTCTTGTCTGGATGGTCATCCTCTGTTGCCTGTAAGCCATTAAAACAATGGAAACACCATTAGCATATCACACTCTGATCAAAAGCAAGTAAAGTCTTTGCTTGGGAAAGACAGACAAACCTCACCACAAATGTATTTTCTGTGTTAAACAAAATTGTTACTTAACTGTGGAATCATCATTGTTTGAGGGGGGGTCAATGTTCGTGTGCAACCAAAATTTTACTAGTTCATGGGTACATTAATTTGTGGTTAATTTGTATGCTCTATTAAGAGAGATAAATCTACTGTGTTCAGTGTACACATGTGTGTGTATCAATGTTCATGGGGAAGTAGATTTGTGGGTAAGGGTTGCCCACGAAATCTATGAACATTGATCCCCCACAAACAATAATGATTTCACAGTATTACATGTAGCTGCAACAAATTCAAAATTTGGAACACATTGCAAGTCATGGACTTATCAACACAATCATAAATTACTACTGTTGATATTTCTATTAATTATCACACATAGTGAATAGATGTTTTTTGAGGATCATGCATTTTGCTGACTATAGTCACAGAGAAAGGTGCTCAGTACAAACCTCTTTAAGATCAGTATACAGTAAAGTATTATACAGGGATGATTTTTTCTTTTGTATGCTGTTTACTGACCTTGAAGAGTTCGTTAAGCAGCAGTGGATACTTGAGGATCCTCTGGACTGGTTTAATAAGGAGGGCACCAAGATCAAACACCACCGTCTTCTGTCGAAGTTTGTCCAACATCTTGTTTATGTACCCCATGATGGACTCACTTTCCTCATACTGTAATTGTACACGGCATTTAAACTAGAAATCTGACCAGTCAGCAAGGGCCCCGCCGAGGGGTAGAAATATAAAAGTGCAAATTAGGGGATGAGAATTTTACTTGATTACAAAAATTAAAAAATATATAAAGAAGAATAAGGAACAGCAACTGCTAAATATCCAACAACCTTTAAATAGCATCCTTGTATTTACATAAGGCAGTAAAAAACATCATATCTATAATAACTCAATTAAATATATATTCAAAGAAGAATGAAGCATGTGTTTTCTAAAATACCAGCCTTCAGTGAATGCAAATATCACCCAGGCTTGACCTTAACTTCAAAACAAATCCTTGCGGGGCCCTAATTAGTGCACCAGTGTTCAAAAACAGCTAACAATTTTACATGTATGAAATCACATTCAAACTACATGTAACTGGCATTAAACATCACATAATACTGTTTGGCACATGAAACATCATGTACTCAGTTTCTAGACTAAGATAAGTGAGTAACATTTGGCCTGTTTTTTTTCTACCTTCTCTAGCAGTGTGATCACTTCATCATGGTTACGGCAGTATGGAGCAAAGGCAGTTTTCATGTCTTCTGATAGCACCACAAAACACACACCTAAAAGAATGTCAAATATGTGAATAATCAATCATTTCAAAGCACAGTCCATGCTTATTTCAAATATTTAGATTTCATCACAACCCTGTTTTCCTGTATAATGCATCTTCTGTATAATAATAAAGATATTTAAACACATCAGTGAATTTTCATAGTAACAAATTCTTTGTAAAGAAACATATTGCTAAATTTTTAAAAATGTTTATTTTGACCCAATTTTTACGACAACGTTTCGTACGACATAAGTTCTAAAAACTTTGTCCTCTTTGTAATTTTTAAGGATCAATTTGGTTTGAACCTTGAGATAATACATCTAATTAGTTTACTGCTAAGGAAATTTTGAAAAGTTGTCTGACCTTTCTTTTTTTAATAATAAAAACTGGGTTATATGCAAAATTGAATGAGTTATATTTCAATAGAATATTAAAATATTTTTGACAAATCTCTCATTTAAATGATATTGCATGAAAGAGTCCTTCAATAGAATCATAACTATCATTGCTGAGGTCAATCTACATGGATACATCAGATAGTTAAATGTTTTATAAGGCTTTTCTACACTGTGTAATAAGACTATTTACCTATGACCTGCTCCTCAAAGTCTTTCCCCTGTACAGCCCCCTCCAGAGCACTCAGTAATCTCTGTGATATGTCTGCCACATCCTCAATGTTCCCCATTAACACAGACAGATCTACCTCAGGGTGCTGCCAATTTCAAGTCATACAGTATATATATGTCCATGTCATATCCAGTTACATATTTAGCTTTAACTTCTTTCATTCACCATATATTAGAAGTTACTCCTTTTAAGCCATAAATGAGACCTGCTTACATTACTGACCCTGAACAACCCCATAGCACCCCCAAAAGAAATTTCCTTTCTTTCAGTAACACTCTGCCTACCCTCTCTGCAGCAGGAGACAGGAATGTCTCTATACACAGACCCAGACTGTGTTGGAAGTCTTTCTCTGTCTGTATCAGTTCCTCTATCACCTTCCCTCGCTTTTCTCTTTGCTTCTCTCTCATCTCCTCAGCTCTCCTCTTCTCCTCCTCCCACTGTCTTTCCTCCTCCTCCTTCCTCTTCCTCTCAGCCTCTCTCTGAGCCTCTAAATCTCCCTCCTCAGGACACAGCTCCACCAGATTTTCTGTCAGAGTACATGAGTAAATTTCTTAATTATCTTAAATAATATTTGGGAGATCTTTTATGTTTTCTATGTTGTATATTCATTCAATGTGGTGTGTTTTTAAACAATTAACACTAAGAATGAAGCACTTCAAAACTTGTAAAATAGATTCTTGCTATAATTAAACATGGTTTATACTCACTCCTGAGTTCACTCAACTCAGCATTAAGACCACTAATGTTGTCTGTGTAAAACTCAATATTTTCTTTAATCTCCTCATTATCTTCACTTCCTTGTAGTGTTCTTTCTAACTCAGTCCTAGATTTCTCGCAGTTCTAAAAGAGATTTCAATGTTTTACTTCACTGTTACATACTTACTTCATCGTTGAATATCTTCAATCATTTTTCCATACAGAGCAGTGCTACTCACTTCCACATCCATTTCTAGGTCTTTAATCTTTTTTCTGAGGTCTGCCACAGCCACTGAATGAGCCTCAGCTAAAAAAAATAAACACTCAACTTATAAACAAGGAACTTTAATTTACTTAAGTTTCTTAAGTAAACCTTACTTATGAAACTCTTAAGTTTCAAGTTATAATTTTCATGATTATCATAGCAGTCATATTCTTTAAAAAAACTAAAGGGCCATAGGCAACATACCTCACCTGAGCACTTTGGCTCAGCACATGGTCATGCCTGGAGTGGCATGATTTGAACAACCTTGAATCTGAAGATATTTTTATGATTAATCACGGCTTTAAAAGATTTTTACATTATGTTCTCCTATATATTCCTATGTAAAAATTTGATCTTCTATTGTGGCCCCATCTTATGCCTGGGAGTCATGATTTGAACATTCTTGAATCTTCACCACCTGAAGATGCTTCCATATTAAAATGACTAACCAAAGCTTTGACATTCTTGAGGAGAACATTTTTAGAGATTTTCCCTTAACAATCCTATGTATAACTTTGATTGCATGCCCATTGTGGCCCCACCCTAGCCCTGGGGGTCTTGATTTGAACAAAGTTGAATCTACACTATCTGAGGATGCCTCCATATAAGTATGACTAATACTGACTTTGCTGTCCTAGAGAAAAAGATTTTTAAAGATTTTTCTATACATTTCTATGTTTAACCTTGATCGCCACTTGTGGCCCCATCCTAACCCTGGGGTCATGATTTGAACAAACTTGATTCTACACTATGTAATGAAGCTTTCACATAAGTTTCATCTTTTCTGGCCAAGTGGTTATTGAGAAGAAGATCTATTAAAGATACCCTTAAATTTTCACCAATTATTAATTACTGTAGACTTACATTTTTCCGTGTGGGATTAATTATCTCTAGGTACATGGTCAAAAATCTTTCACGGAAATTTGTCAAAGCATACTTAAAGAGCATTTAAGACATACAATGGCAATAGAAGAAATCCGCGTAATTTTCTACCCATTGATTGAAAAACCAGAAGTCTCTGATGAGACTGTAGCTCTACTGGTTTGAACTTATAACAAAGGAAGAGAGAAGTTGGACTTGAAACTTTGCAACAGCAATAAATAGAATGATGATCCTTGGTTTAGTCTCTTTTTGTGGCAAGATTTATTGCAATCAGAATAAAACTGTAGGAGGAGTAGCCTTTTAAAAGAATTTTACAGAAATTTCGATTTTAGTAACCATGGCAACATCATCCATCAAAATAAAAAAAACAATTAAGACAATTATGTATCTTTGTGTAGTCTCCTTGTGTGCCAGGTTACATTAATATCGGAACAAACTTTAAGAGGAGTAGTGTTTTGAAAGTATTTCACAGAAATTTCTTTTTTAGTAACCATGGCAACACCGTTCATTGAAATAAAAAAATGATAAACATAACTATGTATCTCAGTGTTGTCTATTTGTGTGCCAATTTATACTGAAATTAAACCAAAACTGTAGGAAAAGTAGCATTTTGATGGTTTTTAGTAACCATGGCAACATTGTTCTTTGAAATCAAAAAACGATGAAGAGAATTATGTGCATTAGTGTTGTCTACTTGTATGTTAAGTCATATTGAAATCAGACTAAAACTGTAGGAGGAGTAGCATTTTGAAAGTATTTTATAGAAATTTCTATTTTTAGTAACCATGGCAACACCGTTCTTTGAAATCAAAAACTGACAAATAGAATAATGCATCTTAGTGTGGTTTACTTGTGTGCCAAGTTATATTCAAATCAGACCAAAACTGTAAAAGAAGTAGCGTTTTGAAAGTATTTCATAGAAATTTCTATTTTTAGTAACCATGGCAACATTGTTCATCAAAATCAAAAACTGATAAACATAATTATGTATCAAATTGTAGTCTACTTGTGTGCCAAGTTACACTGAAATCAGATTGAAACTGTAGGAGGAGTAGCATTTTTAAAGTATTTCACAGAAATTTCTAATTTTAGTAACCATGGCAACATCATTCATAGAAATCAAAAACCGATACATAGAATTATGTATCTTAGTGTAGTCTACTAGTGTGCCAAGTTACATTGAAATCAGACCAAACTGTAGGAGGAGTAGCATTTTGAAACATAGGTAATCAAAGATTACTAAGCTTACCTCGACGAATGTTATCTATAAGTAAGGCAAATCTCACAACATATTTTTTTCCTAGTTGGTGTACATCCAAGATTAATATCCATCAATATTAGATTCAGAATCCAAAGCAAGTCTGGAAGTGTCCATCTCTAGATACATCATTATCCATGCTTATTTGGTTAAAATATGGCTAAAATTCACTCGTGTGGAAAATCTAGGTCAGATCCAGAATCTGAAGCAGGTTAGTTAGTGAACATCCCTAGATGCATCATCCATGCAAGTCTGGTCCAGGTAGGGCTTACAGCTCCTCAGGAATAGACCTTCTCCAAAAAAACTTTAACCTAGTCACTCATCTGGAAAATCTAGGTCAGATCTAGCATCTGAAGCAAATATGGTAGTGTCTATCCCTAGATGCATCATCAATGCAAGTTTGGTCAAGGTAAGGCTTATAATTACTTGGGAATGGACCTGCTCCAAAAACTTCAACCTGGTCACTCATCTGGAAAATCTAGGTCAGATCTAGCATCTGAAGCAAGTGTGGTAGTGTCCGTCCCTTGATGCATCATCCATGCAAGTTTGGTCAAGGTAAGGCTTATAGTTAGGTACCTATTCCAAAAACTTTAACCTGGTCACTCATCTGGAAAATCTAGGTCAGATCCAGCATCCGAAGCAAGTGTGGTAGTGTCCATCCCCAGATGCATCATCCATGCAAGTTTGGTCCAGGTAGGACTATTAGTTCCTTGGGAATGGACCTGCTCCAAAAACTTTAACCTAGTGACCCATCTGGAAAATCCAGGTCATATCTAGCTTCCAAAGCAAGTGTGGTAGTGTCCATCCCTATATGCATCCTCCATGCAAGTTTGATCTTGGTAAGGCTTATAATTACTTGGGAATGGACCTGCTCCAAAAACTTTAACCTGGTCACTCATCTGAAAAATCTAGGTCAGATCCAGCATCCGAAGCAAGTGTGGAAGTGTCCATCCCTAGATGCATCATCCATGCAAGTTTGGTCCAGGTAGGGCTTATAGTTACTTGGGAATGGACCTGCTCCAAAAACTTTAACCTGGTCAATTATCAAGAAAATCTTAGTCAGATCCAGCATCTGAAGCAAGTGTGGTAGTGTCCATCCCCAGATGCATCATCCATGCAAGTTTGGTCCAGGTAGGGCTTATAATTCCTTGGGAATGGGACTTGCTCCTAAAACTTTAACCAAGAGGCCGACACTAACGCCGATGCCAACGTCGGGGGTATAGCATAAGCTCATCTTGACTTCGTCGAGGTGAGCTAAAAATTGTTTACAGACAGATGGACAGACAGCTAGATGGACGGACGATGGACACCTTACTATCGCATAAGCTCTTCTGGTCTCTGACCAGTAGAGCTAAGAAATTGTGATCCTGCGAAATTATGAACCCATGGAAAAAGGTATGTTTACAATATTCCCCTTGAAAGAGGTCATGGCCCTTCATTTGAACAAACCTAAATCCCTTCTACCTAAGGATGCTTTGTGGCAAGTTTGGTTGAAACTGTCCCATAGATTCTTTAGAAGAAGTCGAAAATGTGAAAAGTCAACAGACAAACACATGGATGCCAGACACCCTCCAATCAGAAAAGCTCAGGTGAGCTAAAATAAGGGTTGGATCCACACTAGTTCTCAATATCACAATTACATAGATGCATTTAAAAAATGGGTTAAAAATAATACAGTACCAAGAATACTCATATTTCACTTTAATTGCAAAAGTTTTGGATGTTTAAAGTTAACAATATTTTTCAGATAATGCACTGCTAAAAGTCCACACATTTTATGCCCATTTTTTAAAAAAAATTTTTATATGTTACTTACTTTCATTTCATATTAAATTTCATTTGCTCTGATTATACTCAACTAATCAATGTTGAACTAATTCCAAAATAAATACTGGATTAGTACGATACATTGGTGAAGAGAAAAAAAATGCAGTAAAAGTTGATATTAGAATAAGAATTAAAACAACCTCCAGATATGATTAGTTACTGAGGATCAACCCTTCAAAAAAAACCCAATAAAAACCAAAAGGAATTAAAAATTCATATACGTGTACCAAAATAAATTCAAAACAAATTAAACACGTTAAAGAGGAAAATTGTGAATTCAAGAGATAACAAGCTAGACAACAAAACAGAAATGAGACAGTCAAAACTTCCTTGTCGTTTACCATTAATTATTCTATATCTGATTTGACTAAATTCCACAAGCTCTCCACTTCACTTAATTGTTCTGAACTTTTTTTTAAACACTGGTTTAATTTGAGAATTTACTTACATGTAATGAAGGTTTGATATATTTTTATAAAAATGTCATTAAACATATTTCTGTACATTATCATCCCAATTATGCTTTCACTTTACAAGGTATTTTAAAACCTGCACAGTACATGTATACAGCAGGAATTTTAAATGTAAAATGTTACATCATGAACTATACCTCACTGGTATGAATCCTGCTTCATATAGAAAAACATCCACACAAAGTTACGCTGTACATTCCTTGTCAGCAAACTCTGTAGCAATACCCTGTTAAGATTTCTTACTGACCAATTCAGCGAGTTTATCTTTATTTATAGCAGGGTACTATATTTATCTCTAAAGCAATGTTATACATCTTCCAGATAGATAGGTATTTGGGTTTGTCTGTGACCACTTCAGACAAACCAGAGTCTAGAGATTTTATATGACAGCTTAGTCCAGAATTACACACATTTTTAAATTATGCCTCTGCTTTTTGTCTTATTCTGAAATTGAACTACCCAGGACACATGCAATGCAAGATATAAATCAAAGCATTATATTTACATTTGCCATTGTGTTTCCTTAAATGACAATACTAATGAAATTGACATTCAATTTTTGATGACACAAAGTTGGGCACATTAGACTTTCTACACAAGATATTTGGAGGGTCCAGACTGTGATGTCATCACATCCTACATCTATGTAAGTGCAAAATTTTTCTTTGTATCACAAATCAAAATAGGTTTATAAATATACTTAATAAAATATCACATTTTAGAGTTTCACTGGGATATGACATGAAGTTAGTACATAATCAAATCTACTACAAAATATAAAGATAATGAACAGTAATCAAGCTTAAAAGTCAATTGAAACAATACAAATTTGGAGCAGAGGTGGGATCAGGTGCAATGGAGGAGTAAGCATCCCCTGTCGACCAGTCACACATCCACTGTGTGTTCCTTGTAATGATCAGGAAATGGAAAAATCTGTAGCCAATTCAGTGTGAAATAATGGCCTAACAATTTAAATGAAAAATGTAGGTCAACATTCAACTAAATAACACCCACTGGAATTTGATCATGTGACCAATTTCATGTCGTATCCCAATGAAACTCTAAAAATGATACCTTATTTCTTAATTATCAAAGTACTTTCTATATTTTAAAGTAGAAAGCTCATTAGCTGTTTAGGTTTGTCAGTGACCACTTTAAACAAACCAGAGTCCAGATATTTTATGACACCTGGGTCAGGAATTTAAATCATACCTGCATCTGACATTTTGAAATTGTTCTACTCAGGACACATGTAATGAAAGTTTGTTGGCAAAGATAAAAATCAAGGCATATTATCAAATATTTACAACCTTATATTTAACATGTTTAAGTGCAACACATTTATTTGAACAGGGATTTTCAGCCAGGATGTCTTTTGAGGTATGCTGTTTTATCTTGTAGCAAATTTTCTTTCTTTAGGGAAAAATAACAATCTTATCAACATATTAACGTGTTCTTACATATCCTGGTAACAAAACAACTACACTTAAATGAGGACCTTTCATACATTGTACCAATAAAAAATATATGACCTTGTACATGCCCTAATTCAAGAGATACAGTATCTGCTTTTATGTACTTGATAAAAGTCATTACCTTTAAATGTATCCTCCAGAACAATTAGTCCCTCCTCTGGTCCCTGCTGAGCTGGCTTGGTAGATGACATCTGTGGTCTGGTTGGGGCAGGTCTGGTTGGCATTGGTCGTGTTGGTGCGGGTCTTGAGGGAATTGGACATGAAGGGGCAGGTCTGGATGGTCTTGTCCTTGGTATTTGACCATTTTGGTTCATATGATTAGGATCAGTCACTTTAACAGGAATTAAAGGAACAGTTGGAGGGGCAGATGCCAGTCTGGGGCCATTGGGGCGGGGTGGGGGGTCTTTCTTAAGGGAGGGTGTACGGTCAAACTGAAAGCTCTGTTCAAATGACCTTTGTGGAATAGGAGGAGGTTTTCTCATTGATGGGTAACTTTTTTTGGATGGAACTGGGTCCACAAAGAAAACAGAATTTCCTGTTGAGAATTTACCATGGAAATCATCATTAGCAATCATTCTTTGATGTGTAGTGTCTTGTATTGGAAAATTTACAGAGTGTCTCTTTGGATCTGTTGTTTTAATCAAATTTGAAGAACTAGAAGACTTGTTACTGACTTGATCTCTCTTAAGTATTGGCTTGGCTGGGTGAGCTGATTTATTGCCTAGTTTCTCTTTGGCATCATCAGTTTTCACATCATTTTTTGCTTTGGAAAGTTCACCTGATATTAAGTCATTTAAAGATTTTGATGTATCTACATCACCGAAAGAAAATGTAGCTCTCCTACTTTCAGTTTTCATATCTGATGCTGAACTAGACAGTTCATTTGTGGACAGAGATTTTTGTAATGTACTGTTCGATTCATCATGGCTGTGAAGAACTTGAGCAGATGATGACTTGGCCATTGAAGCCTCGCCATCTTCGGTTTCTTTTACAGGTTGTAATCTCATTTTGTTTGGCAGATTGGGTTTGGGTGAAAGGCTTGGTTTAGGCTTCATTACAGGTTTAGGGTTAATCTGAGGTTTAACTGGTAATACTGGTTTTTGTTCCAAAGTAAAATTTATGCTTTGGGTCCCACTCTTCTCTTTAATATTACTTCTGTGTATGTTTTGTTGGGATGTTTCTTGAGCTATATTGTTTTCCCTATGTTCAGTCACATGGTCACTTATTGGTACACCTGGCTTTACAAGTGAAAATGATAAATTTCTGTCATCAATCTCCGTTTTCACTTTATCAATAGGTGGTGTTACAAGTCCCTGAGGTTCAACACTCAGTTCCTCTTTATCATTAATAATTACACTCATTTTATCTTTAAGTTCATGATTTCTGTAATCAGCAGCTGGAGACTGTATAGGACTATCATCAATTATGTCAAGGAAGACAGTGGGAACCAGTCCAGACTTCCCAGAATTCTCATTTAATGCCCTCACCCACTCGGTATTTAGATATTCTAAAATCTTAACTGTATCCCCTTCTGTTACGGTAAGATCCTGGTCTGTTTCTGCAGAGAAGGAAAACAAAACAAGTGCATACTGGTCCCTGCTCTCATGTTGTTCAACTTCATCAACACTGCCATCACTGATGTTCAATCTATCTTTCATTGTTGAACAATTCTGATTCTCATTTATATCTAGATCTTTATTTTTCACCTCTTGGTCATTTTTTAATTGTTCTTCATGGTAATCTCTTGTCCTTTCTTCTTCAGAAGCATTTATTTTTGTTCTATTTATTGCCTCATTCCCAGAGAAAGCATATGGACAATCAACAATAATGGAGACAAAGCATGTGGGGAACAGTCCAATCCTCCCATCAATCTCCCCCTCTGTCCACTGGTCGTCTACATGCTGGATAAGGTACACAATCTCATTGGCATCAAAAGAAAGTTCATTGTCAGACTGTCCTTCAAACTTGTACAATGTCATGGCATATGGACTAACAGAAGAGTCCAAACTCTTTGTGTTCTCGCTGGTGTAGGCAGCACTTTGATCTGGTATTGTTAACTGTGATTGGTTATTTGGCACATTGGATGATCCTGATTGGCTATCATCAACTTCAGAAGGCTGTCCATCACTAACACTACTATAATAAGACTGATCCAGTGAGAAAGATTTCTGAATTGTGGAACTGGATTTTTTAGTGGGCTGATGATGTATTGACCCGCTACCTGGTGATGTATCTTGTATCAATTCCACACAAGAAGAAAGGAACATCCCTTTCTTACGACCGAGCTCCCCATAATACCAATCCGAATCTAGAATCTCAGTCACAGTAATGATATCACCAGTCTTAAACCCGAGTTCTTCATCAAGCTGAGCGACTGAGTCACACAGCGCCAAGGCAAACAGAGGCTCTGTTGAGTGGACACTGTGACTCCGTTCCTTGAGGGAGGGTGGGAGTTCCAGCTCCATGACATGTGTGACTGGAAAAATCCCCTTATGAGACCCCAGTTGTCCTTGCCACCAGTTGGCATCAATCTGATGTGTCCCCATGATAATAGCACCTACAATCATATTTCAACACTATGAATATATACACGATATAAGGATGGCTATTTCTGTAAAATAACATTACAACTAAACGTCTTCTATGACTCTATAAATTAAACAGATTTAGCTTGACAAAGCAGTGCAAAGAGGTTGGCAAAGTGATTTTTAAATTGATGAAGATGCTAATGTGTTTTTCAATCTGTTTTTCAATCTTGTCATATCCAGTCTATGCGAAAGACATTGGACCGTCGGACCTGACCGATGTGCAGTGCCTCTGGTCCGATGCGTCATTTTTTACACCGGACCAGAATGTCCGATGTTCTCAGCGTCCGGTTTTGAGCTCTATTATTTTGACGAGGAGTGTGTGTTCATTGATTACACAGGACCGAATGTCCTGTTTGGTCCAAAAAACTTTTGCATAGACTGCATATCTTCATGTATTATCTACAAGTAGATACAGAAAAACAGAGTCACCTTACAGTGGCTTACATGCATATAATGAATACCAGCACATGCATGCTTAAAGCAAATTGATTTTCATTCCCTGAAGTTTTAAAACCTACTATAAACTTATCAGAAATAACAAATTACATTGTACATTTATAATGAATCAAAATTATTTATCCCTGGAACTTCAATATATGCATATTTTACTGTATTATTATCACTAAATTAATTATCAATGCATGTAGATTTAGATTATATGTAGAACTGATATTTAAATTTCACCTTTTCTAAACTCCAGATCTCCATCTTGCTGAGCAGGAAAGTTTTCTATAGCACCAAACAATATCTGTCCCTCCTCTACTGCGGGCAGGTTAAGAACCTCCACAAAGCTGGAGGGAAAGTTCCCCTCCTTCCCTCTTAACTGTCCGCAGTACCAGTTATCATCAATCACACTAGTCACTCTAATAATGTCACCCTTAGATAGACTTATCTCCCTTGGATGGTTCGTTTCAAAAGGATAAACAGCTCGAACATATTGTCCTGACAAATTTTCTACTCCCATCTGAAATTTTAATAGAATGCTGGTATACTGTGGCTGTAAATTCCAAATTATGGCTTAATATAAATATTTGGTAATTTTGTATTGCCTACAACTGGAATTTTTTTAACAACAACAATTTTTTCCACACTACATGATGGCTGATGTTACAACACAAATGTTTTTTTTTTTTTGGGGGGGGGGGGGGGTAATTTTTTTTTACCCAAATAGACTTTTCAAATGGTTTGCTCAAGAAATACTGCTAACATAGAAATCAAAAAGAAATTTCGACTATTATTCAACAGGAGATTTCTGGTTCACATATCATTCTTTTTTCTTGAAAGATAGTAAATCTAGCCATACATGTATATCCACTATGTTTCATACATACATCATTACATGAATCTATCATACATGTATATGAAGGATGAGTGATGAATTTATTTTTACATAATTCATTTAACATAATTTTCTTAAAGATGAAACAGTTTTTAACACTAGGATTGTACTTTTTAAACACAAAGATTGGTATGAAAGAATGTCAAATTACGTTTAGTAAAAAAATTTTGCCTTTGCTTAACTGAGAAATGAAGGCGCAAACTTGTGCACTTGATAAATTTGTTACCCGCTTATTGTTCTTAATTTTGTAGTTTTACGACGTCACAAAGACCCATTGATGTAAATAACGCATTAGATTTAGTGTATTTTTAATGTATTTTATCGAGTTAATTTTAGCCATTTTTGTGGATAGAAATGTGATTATGTTTACAGATGAGCTATCTGATTCTATAGTGTAGTCAACTCTGTTTGATATCGTAGTAAATTATAAGCACAGCTATTGAAAACAAGAGCTTTTCTTCGTAGGATGATACTGATGAATACCCCATGATTTCTCCACTCCATGATTACTTATTTTAAATTAATTCTTTAGACACAAAAATACTCTCATTCCTATTTGATACATTTATGATACATGCCAAAAGGATTTCAGAGTCTTTATTTGTTTATTTCGATTAGTTTCTAATTAACCCGCATTATTATTATACATGTATGTGTATGTTTGTCAAAGTTGTTGATTTAAAAGAAAAATCTCTACAAGCGTTTCGAAAGTAAAGAGATTATTTCAAGAACTCTCATGGAAAAGGGGAAAATACGAAAGAGAAAGAGAGAGAGAGAGAAAGAAAGGGGGGGCTTTATACAAATAAGTGAATATAGATGCTGTCAAATAATTTACAATTGAATAAATTTCTAATACAAGAATATTGTTGATTTGTTTTCTGATTAAAAAATTTAAGCCATGATGCTACCAATGTACAATAGCACGTGGCGCATAAGTAAAGCTGAATTTGATTGATCCAGTGTTTGAAAGTGAAACTAGGTACTAGTAAAAAAATGATTTCATTAAAAGAATTTAATCTATTTATGGAAAATGAATTGAATCTGTTGCTCTTTCCCTTTCTCTCTGTCACTCGTTTTCTTTCTCTCAATCGATCTCTCTTCTCTCTCTCTTTTGATCGCTCGAAGTGTCAACTTTTAAGGACAGAAAAAACTACTAAAATCTTGCAAATATATAAATGGCATTTTAAAAATCAAATATATACTGGCTTGTTTGAACATTGTACAATTATACAAGGTTCTAGCCATGACTGTGATATTTCTTAAAAATACGGTGCAAAATGACATGATCGTTTGTGTACATATAAGTATAATACACAGCATTGAACAGCCACTGGGTCTTACTGATGTCATATGTAAGGGGAGGTAAGCCGTGTTAGTTGAAGTTCATTTTCGTTATGAAATAATTTTGATTGACTCTGCTGCCGCTTCCTTACATTAAAAATCCAAAAATATAATATCAGGCTTATTAAAGTAGCTCAGATGAACTCATTTCCATAAACAACTCAAAATGCATGGGAGACTGTTTTGTACGACCTTTAAACATCATTACAATTCCAAGAGATTTCTCAAAAATTGGGATCCAGGTGTTTAAGCTTTAGATTGAGTTCATGTGCAATTTTCTGTCAAGAGTATAAGTAAAAAAAATTGTCTTCTGGGAGGAATTTTTTCATTTTTGCATACACATAATGTTCTGCTCTTATCCAAGCAAAAAATAAATAAATAAATAAAAAAAAAAAAAATAAATAAAACTCAAACTCTATACCAATGCTGTACGTGTTGCGATACTAATTAATGTATAATAATCACTTTTGTTAACTTGCTTCTTCAGTTTTTCAGTGAATACATGTATGTATTTTCTGTGATTTTTAAGCAATGTGTAGGAGGGGTGTGCACTGTTCTATACATGTACATGCATAGGATACATAATGACAATCATTTTTAATAGGCCAGATATGCTAACACATCAATTTTTTTTATTATCTGATTTAATAATTCATCATGTCTTTTATCTATGTAATTATGATGACTATAACAGGTTGCAAATAATCACTTGCCCACTAGCAAATGCTATTAATTTTGTCTGTGGGTGACCAATTCTTGAGGATGTACGAGTACATGATGTGGTGAGTACGAATTTTATCAGAACTTTTCCAGAACCTGTCCATCCTTTGATTTTACAATTAAATGCACTTTCATTTTCTTGATTTCCTACCAACTAATTGTTTTCTAACCCAAACTGCCTTAATGTTATGACTTTGTGAGGTCTCAAAATGAAGGAAAACATAAAATTTCATGCAATATCATTCATAAATCATTCATGGTGTCAAAATAATCAGGACAATGAAAGACTATGGAGAGCAAAGTATACTTCCCAGATATTATAATGCTAAAAGATCGATTTTTTCTTCTTTTTTTTAAGGAATTGAATGGAAATTTGGGTCCCAAAATATCAATGTAACGTTAGGTTAGTTAAACTTTTAAAGTTGGGGCCCACATGGCCCTTAAGGTTTCAAGTGTTATTTGCAACCCTGCCATAACAAAACACTGACTTGTGTGTTTAATAGTCATTACTTGCGTAGACTTTTTCTACACATACTCCATAATAAAATGGGTATATGTTACCCAACTTTCCATAATCTGCTTTAGCTTAGTGATGATAAACAGCATCGTTGCCATATTTATAATATTTGTCATTAACGTTACACATTCATCAGCATCAGGATATTGAAAAATACCGATGTAATGGACGAGAACGATAAAAGTTCCCTGTTAAATGTCTAAAATCATTGAATAGGTTGCTCAAATTGATTTTTTATACCTCTAATATCAGGACCCTAAACTACGCTGCAATGACAGGAACTCGCACTTCTCCACAGCCACCATGTTGATAAAACGCCATCTGTAAATAAATATTTAAAGGGGCATAATCTGTCTTATCAGCAAAATATTTTTGTGGTCTATCGCCGCATATCTATGAACAGTAACTAATTAAAATTTTATTTATATCTCTTCTATGACATTATTCTCAACTTAAAAAAAAATCAAAAACACTTATTTATAACATTAATTTAAGCAATAAGTTTTATGTTATGACTTGTTAAATTCTAGGCATATGATATCCGGGGGTGGGGATGGGGGAAGGGAGGACACCCTACCCCAAACACCCCCCCCCCCCAAAAAAATTACTGTTTTATTTTCAATAAAGTATGAAAGCGTTCATTGAATATCCAGTTATCCCCTTTATTTCTAGTCCTTTTGGGTTGCTTTTAATTTCCTTTTGGGTTCCTTTTCGGTCCTTTTGGGTAAATCACAGGAGTTCGCAATTTTATCAATAAAGTCAATAAAAATCACTCGATTGACCAAGCCATGAGCTATGCGTTAGCATAGCGAACAGTTCGCTATGCTAACGCATAGCTCATGGCTTGGTCAATCGAGTGATTTTTATTGACTTTATTGATAAAATTGCGAACTCCTGTGGGTAAATTGACGCACCGTTTAACCCCACCCAAGTAATCCCCGAAAAAAGAGACTAGATCAGTATTTTGTTTATTAAGTTGCATATCAAGTCTGATATTTGTTTCGAAAGTATGATATATTCAATATAACAAGCAAAATCAAAGAATTGTGGTCCCCCGCTTTCGGTTTCTTTGTGGATGGGATGCCATTATTTATGGAATATTGTAACTGTCTCGTGTGTGTGTCCTGTCCTGTCTCCGCATTATATGAAAAGACAAAAATTATTGAATTAATTACAGGTATGGCAAAGATTAAAGCTTCTCAAAACTACATCAAACTGCAAGATCAAGGTCATGAGGTCAAATATCATAATACAATTCGTGATGTCTTGTCACAAGTAATGCATGCTCTTGTGAAATAAATATCAAAAATCAGAGTACACAATCGGAAATTGAAACAGGTAATCCACATGTTAAATGTAAATGTCATATATTTCCTCTCAATAAAAAGTTATCATCAATGTTAAAAGTTTTGAAATTAGGTCAAACTTCAAGGTCACGGGGTTAAAAATCATAGTTCATTTAAGGAATAACTGTCTAGTTTTTTGGTTTTATGATGTGATCAATCAATTTGCTCGCGTGATAATACGGAACTTTCGAGATACGCCGGAATCGTGGTTTACGGCTGACTTTTACACACAGCAGTCACGTGATAATAAGGAAATGTAGGGCATTGTAATGGCGAATGTTTACATCGCAACGAAATATTGAGCAGACGAAATTATTCGACGTCTGAAAAAAAGGAAGAACACAGATACTCCCAGCCACTACTGGTGTTCTTTGTCAGGGTGTGCAGCAGACGGGAGGCCAGTTGAGCCACTTATCCTTGGATGCAAGGCGTCCAATTTTAAGAGGAAACTCAAATTACGAAGGCAGCGGCCTCAGCAGGTCTTTCGAGATGAGGAGTTTTCCCCTAGACGATACCACTCCGTTTGTTCCCTACATTTTGTAGATGTCTGTCCCACTGAAAACAATCCTATCCCTACCCTATTTAGTCGCTACAATTTCAAGATTCCAAAATAGAAACCACCTCCATTGAAAAACCTCAGCATGCATATGCGAGTACAACCGCTATGAATATACATGTATACCTCTACATCAACAGAGAAGAAGTGTGAAAAGGGTCAATGTAAAAAAAAAAACAGGGCCATCCAGGAAGCTGACTAGATTCGAAGAATTCTTGATCACACTCCTTAGAATTTGACTTGGTGTCAACACCTCTTTACTTGCTAACTTGTTTGGGGTAGCCTAGATAGAACGTTCTATCGTTAAAATGACATTGTCCTACGGACCCGGTTTAACGATAGAATTCGTTCCGTGTATTGGCAATGTAGCAAAATAAACACGGGCGATAACTCGAACTCTGTGCATTTTCTATGAACAATCCAGAGAGTTCCGAATGTCAACATGGCGTTAAATTTGAAGCGAGGAAAAAATGTTGAGAAAATGAGTTGAATTTTCGTATTTATATGGATTATTTTTTAGGTTAAAAGGCATATACAATCTCAAAAAGGTTTGTTATGATTAACTTGGTTGTTATTTTCAGTGCAACTCCTTTTGTATTCTTCAAAATCATTTCGGAGTGGATCCACTCCGATTTGCTACATTGCAAGTATATGGGACGTATTCTAACTGTGGTGAGGGCTTGTCCCGAGACACAGTTAGATTATTCTAACTAGGGGTAGCCGAGAGTCAGGTATACCAAATATTTAGCACATGGATTAATCTCATATATAGGGTGTGTTACTAAGAAATATTAGATTCAAACTGCAAGTTCACTAATTTGTCTAAGTTTCAAATAAAAATCTAAATATTGTTAATATTTTATGAATATATCTTAATTTTTTATTATATTACAAATGGTTTATTTCCTTAAATAAATTAATTACTGGTAATTGGTAAATATATTATATATATATATATTTATTTATTTAGATTCACAAATAATATAATTCACACAGAATATTAGTATTTTGACTTTGAAAAGTATTACTAAGTAACTGTATTTTATATAGGTATTTGGACCTCAAATTAAATGGCCTTCAAGAGCACAAGTATAAGGAAATTCATACCACACTCATTCAAGAATGCTTTTCCTTGGACAAGAGTTCAGAGTAGTCGACTGAACAGAGATGTTTGTTCAGCGGCCACGTACCCCTAGAGCACAGCATCAAACATACAATAACTATAAGAGCCATAACACATTAAAGTGCCTTGTTGGAATCACTCCCTCTTGTATCACCACTTGACAAACGAATAATGATCTATATATGATGCATGTAATTGTACTATCCAAAGATGTGTTCATGAATGCTCTATGATCATGAATAGTAGCTATGCACATAATATGACATCTGAAACAAGTGCTTACATGTAAATTAAATCAAAAGAATAAGATCTTTTTTATGTATCTGAATGTTCATTCCATAAAGGCATCTAAAACATACCAGACCTGGGGTCAATTACTTTAAATGTAATGCATTAAATTACAATTACTTCGAAATTTTTACCATTACAATTACCATTACCCTCATTTAGAAAAGTAATTAATTAAATTACAATTACTTTGTTTAAGTAATGAATTACATTACACATTACATTTTATAAGAGAAAAACACAAATTTTATGACCACACAATTTATATCTATACTTTTCACACTTTGTGCTTGGTTGATATGCTTTCCCTCATGTCTGTAAGTCAGAGTGGTATTTGGATTTTGTATTCATTTATCATGTCCATGTAGTTTACCAATCTACCATGATCTACAGTTGACAAAGAAAGTGGATCAGAACACTTTTAATGTTGCAGTTTTGTTCAGTCTCTGATGTTAGTTCCTCCGTTTTTTTTTTAAATAAATGTATTAATGTCACTTGTTTTGTGGCTTCTTTGAAACCCAATGATTTCTTCTTTTTTTTTCAAAACAATTCTGGCTTTCTTCAATTGATTTTATAACTGTCTTGTCAAGAAGTTTTCCATTAAAACAATTATTTACATGTAGTATGTCTGTCAATCACCACTGAATAAACATTTTTTTTTTTTTTAAAGTAAGATATAGGATTTTAATTTTAAGACTTTAACATTATAAATAAAAAAAAATAACCTCTCAGTGACCTTTATTTGTTTCAGATTCAATAATGAAGAGAGATTTAAAACCAAAATGTAATTGAAAGGCAATGGTCATTACTGACATTTTTTTTTAAATTAATGCATAAACATTACAATTGTAATTGAAAGATGAGTCCATTACACATTACATCCAATTACTTTGAAAAAATGTAATGATTACAATGCATTACCATTACCCCAGGTCTGATACAAACTGTAATGTAAATATTGTATTTATTTATGAAAGAATTTAATCATATGATCATGATGATTGAAATATTTTATTGTTTGTTCCTAATTTATATTTATCAGTTCAGGTATTCTGCCATCAATAAATTATGAATATTAATGAATCCTGTACCTTAGACCAAAAGTGTTTTAAGTTTTTCCTCACTGTTATAATCAAGAATGCCATAAATTATTATGCATTACATGCTTATCTCATTTACAAATTTGTTGCTCTGCTATACTTAGAGAGACATAATTGCAACTTTCAAATGTTTGTCGAAGAGATATTCACATTTTTGTACTATTTCCTCAAATTTCAAAGGATCATAATGTATTTGCTCACAGAAAAATCCACATTTTGTGTAAAAACACAGGAGTTGAAACAATTTTTTTTCTTCAATTTCTTTAATAGAGTTGTTGTTCAAGGACTTGCATGGGTTGTTTATTGAATGGTGAGCGCTAACTTCAGGTTCTTCTCCTGTATAGTCCTGTAGTTTTATGTAATTGGCCAATACAAGATGAGATGACACGAGGCTTAAAAAATTGTCCCAAACACATGGAATATCTGTTCCGACTTGAGTGTGACAGTCTTTGTGCCTCTCACAGAATGAAGCCACAGCAAATATCGAAGCTGTACAGTGCTTACACGACCCATCATCTCTAAAATCAAGAGAACTTTTGTTCAAAGTGATGAAGTATTGAATATGAAATTCCATGACATGAATAGTGTATTGAGCAATTTACATAATCATAAATGCTTGTAGGCTGAGACAGGGCTCCCTCTGTGTATGTTTTTTTATGAACAAAAAGCATTAGTATATCTTTATGAAATAACATTTTTGATAATTATTGCTTTAAATTCTACTGGAGAATCTGTAGTCATAATGTGAAAACCAGAATATTTACACTACATCCACCTGAGTGAATCTGTTCATTGCCCTCAACAAATATCCAGGTCTTGTACGGATCTGCATCTGGCTAGTCTCAGGAACTGTGTCACACTTGATGTACTGAAAATCATCAGACAGGGGGGACACTTTCACTTTATCAACGTGGTTGTTTTAGTCTGTATCCATTGTCTTGTCTCTGTCTATGTTTTCAACCGAGAATAACGTACTCCAGCCATCGTTCAAAAGTTTTATGAAAACATCGGAAATCTCAATGTTCGGCAGTTTTATGAGATCTTCAGACCACCTATCAACACTTGTTATATTTCGGAAAACTTTATCTCCAACAGTTTGACATCACCACCCTGTAGGCCTAATCATCTGCCACTTCTGAATTTCAACTCCCAGTTCACAAAGTCTTATCAAATGATGATTTTAATATATTGAAAAAGCTATTCCTTTAAAGGATAAAAGGTCTTTCAGCATAGGCACTTGCCAAGAATTGAAATTATAGTCGTAATCGCAGTCTGTATCTAATGACGCCATCGTTTACGATGAAAACGGAAGTAAACATGCCCTACATTTCACTTTTGCGTGATGTAAAAATCGGGTCGGAAACGTATCTCGGAAGTCGCGTATTAGCATAAATGCCGAAAGCGTTTATGCGTAAAATTATCATGCGAGCAAATTGATTGATCATCATCATAAATCGAAAAAACCAGACAGTTATTCCTTATATTTACATTTTTACCTGATCCTTGATTCAATAAAAAAAATTCAATAATAAGAAATCTCAGCATCCCCGCCAGGTGTATTACTAATTAAGCAACACACAGCGAAAAAGCATACAGTTCTGTCAAGTGCTGAGCAAATCGCTTTATGGGGTTATAAAGCCATTACCTTATTTGTAGTTTTATCTCAAAGAAAGACGTTGGAAAATGTAAATGTTTGAAAATGATTGTCACAGGTAATGCACGTGTCAAATATGAATGTCCTATCTTTGCCCTTCAAAAGTTATCAATACTGGTGAAACGTTTGAGAATTAGGTCAATTTGAAGGTCACGGGGTCAAATATCACAGAACATTTGGAAACATTTTGACACAGTTAATGCACTTGTCAAATATGAAAGCCTTATCATATATCATTCAAAAGCAATCACCAAAGTGCAAATTTTTGAGAATAACTTCAAACATGAAGGACCGTTCACGGTAGCTCAGTCGGTAGAGCGCTCGCTCCGTGATCAGGAGGTCGTGAGTTCGAATCTCGGCCGCGACAGACCTAAGTCGATAAAAAATAGGTAACAACTGTTCCTTTGCCATGCGCTCGGCAATTTGGAGTGAAAGTTGCGGGTCTTTCGGATGAGACCTTAAAAACCGAGGCCCCGTGTCACGGCAGTCGTTGGCACAATAAAGATCCCTCACTGCTCAATGGCCCTGAGTGCCGAGTAAAGGTCAAAATTTGAAGCCCTTCACCGGTATATGGTGACGTCTCTATATGAGTGAAAAATTCTCGAATGGGACGTAAAATAATATACAATCAATCAATCAAACATGAAGGTCAAGGTCAAGAAGTAAAAAATCATAGCATGCTCGGAAACACTTTGTCGCAGGTAAGGCACATGTCAAATATGAAAGCCCTGTGTATTCTGAATCAAAAGTTTTAAGCAAAGATAACAATTTGGAAAAGTAGGTCAAATTTCAAGTAAAGTCGCAGGGGCAAAATTCAAAGTATTTTTGGAAAGGCCTTGTCACAGGTAATGTACATATATAATATGATAGTCTTATCTTTTCTTATTTAAATTTTATCACCGATTTAATGTAAAGTTAAAAGTTTGAAAGGTAGGACAAACTTCAAGGTCATGGTCAAGGGGTCAAAAGTCATTGTATATTTAAAAGATGTTGTCGCAGGTAATGCACAAATGTCAAATATGAAAGCCCTTTATCTTCTCCATCAAAAGATATAAGCAAAACTAAATTTTTGAAAAGTTGGTCAAACTTCAAGATCACGGGATCAAAAATCTTAGTATGTCTGGAAAGGACTGGTCACAGGTAAAATACATGTATAATATCATCACAGTCGTATCTCTTCTCATTCAAAAGTTATGATCAATTTAAAGAAATGCTAAAATTTTTGAAAAGTAGGTCAAACTTCAAGGTCACTGGGTCAAAAATTATAGTACATTTAGAAAGGTCTTGTCACAGGTAATGTACTTGTAAAATATGAAAGCCCTATCTCTTCTCATTCAAAAGTTATGACCAAGGTTAAAGTTTTTGTGACAGACAGACTGACAGTGTCATGTTCTAAATTTTGAATTTACCGGGTGGGAGTAAATACAAAGTTTAGAACATGACAACAGACTGACAGACAGACGAATGAGATTTAATTTCCACTCGCTTTCGCGAAAACGGGAGACAATTTATTTCTTTCATACATGTATGTAGCCAGCTGTTGACAGAAGGTCCCTCTCTGGAGCTTTATCACACTGTGCAAAAAAAGTCAATTTTCTTTGAATTCAATTATTTTTAAAAAAAAAAAACTTAAAAGACATAACTAATTAATAATTACAACAATTAAAATTCTGTTGAATTTTATTTTTATCCCCAAACTCTATTTTCATAAGTGGAGAAATATATCTGATTTTGATATGAGAGAGCTTTAACTTTTAATTATTACAATCTGGAGGTATCGTTAACTATACATTATTGACTGGGTTCGAGGGCAACATATGGGTTTTGTCGGACCCAAGAACCAAACTGTTTGCCTGAGGCCGTCAGGCCAAAGGCAAACAATTTGATTCGGGGGGTTGACAAAACGCATTTTGCCCGAGGATGTTTTAAAGCTTTATTATTTCTTGAAGACGAGGAGATCTCATAACAGATTTGCATCATTATATTTTCACTGTAACAATATCGGCTTTGTTTGCAAGTCTCATCATTATAACTTTTTTTGTTTTTATTTATTTTTTTTTTTTATAGAAGAACTTAGTTTTAATTCCACGTCTGGAAATCCAAAATATACTCAAAGTTAACGTTCTATGGTTGAAATTCTTCAAAATCACATATTCAGTGTTCAAAACGTATAACATCGCAGTCAACCAAGATGAGTTCGATCTATAGCCGACCGATACTGGATTCTTAAACTTTATAAAAATCCTTAAAACAAAGATACATTGCACAAGTCCAGGAAATGCTCTACCAAGCCCCTATCTTTACTACTCACAAAAATATAGATCATGTTGACTGCTGTAAAGAAGAAATTTCAGACGCACTGTTACAGTATATTCTAGAAGTGGTGTAAATCAGATGTGGATTCTTAAACATTTCAAAGAACTTTTAGAAAATTTAAAATCACCAATTTTTTCTAAAGTCAATAACATCAAAACATATGACATTTCTACACATTATACAACGATTACTCACGATAAATTAAAAACTAGGCTTTTTGATATCATATATAGATACATGTGTAACTGCTTCTTTTATAAAAATGGAACTCGGAAATTGTCGTATCTTGTGATTGATCATCAACAGAATTACTTTGTTAAAAATCACTCTGATTCTAAACAAAAGTACTCTGAAGTTAATATTAAAAAGATGCTGGAGCTCATTGTTAACAACATATTTGTAGACTTCGGAAAAAAGGTCTTGCAACAAACTGCTGGAATTTCGATTGGCAAAAATTGTGCTCCTTTATTAGCTGACCTGTTTTTATTTTCATATGAAGCAGAATTTATTCAAAAACTTCTACATGAGAAGAAGAAAACACTTGCTTTGACCTTCAACTCGTTATTCAGATAGATATAGACGACGTTTCAGGAATTAACAAAAGTTACTTCCATTCATATGTCGACTCGATATATCCCAGTGAACTTTAAATAAAAGACACCACAGAATATGCCACATCTGTTTAATATTTGGATGTTTTACTGACAATAGACAATAAAGACCAACTACCAACAAAATTGTATGACGAACGAGATGAATTCAGCTTGTTTATCGTCAACTTTCTTTATTTATGTATTAATATTCCGCTTTCACCTGTATGTGGTGTTTAACTTATTCTATACTCAAGAGCATTCTTTAAGTACGATCAATTTTTAAACCGAGAAAGGCGACTGACAGAAAAGTTGATGTTACAGGAATGTCGACAACCTCGTTTAAATTCAGCATTTCGTAAATTCTATGTTCGTTTTAATGATCTTGTTAACACTTGGGTCGTATTTTGGCTGACGTGTTTCGATTATATCAATTGATAGGCCTTTGTTATTAGACTAAATTTGACTGCGGAATGTTCCGTCTACTTGATCAATACAAAGGGCTCACGGCGGGTGTGACCGGTCACCAGGGGATGCCTATTCCTCCTAGGCACCTGGGGGTCGTAACATAAAGCTTGCTAAGTTTTTGACTTAAGTAGGGTCATAAGTATGTTTTAGGTGCAATCTTAAGACCTGCCTAAGTACTACTTAAGTATGTCTTAAACCGTAACATAAAACGGACTTATAGCTAGGTCTTAGCTAAGTCAAACTTATGTTCAAAAAAATGTTTTATTAATCATCCTAGTTTTTCAATTTATTTACTTATATGTATTTGTAAAAATGATTTAGTTCCGTTTTTAAATCACATGTATCTTAAAATTGACGTCCTTACTTATCGGTTTGAGCTAGGTTAGATTAGATTTCGTACTTAATTTAAGTTAATTCTGTTTAAATAATTCTGAATATATGAAAACAAATATTGCACGATCACAAAGTGGCACCAGTGGTTCATTGTAAATGCGTGAATATTGTTTATCATTCGAGACTGCGATGTTTTCAGTTTACCGTTTGTTGTTATTCTTCCGTTTGACAAATGTTCACTTAGTTTCAAATTGTCATTCTCGCAGACATGACACGATAACCGAACGTCTACGTACTTGAAATTGAAACTCTTAATAAAAAAGAAAAAAAACCCAATAGGGGCATTTTGATTTTTTTTCTCCCCTCCCATATCAGCAAGCAGAGACTGCAGACGTTTTATGATATACTTATTTACAATTTAATGAAGGGTGGAAAAGAATTGTTTTCAGAGAACAATTTTTCGTATATCTCCAACTTATCAACAACTCTCTCTCTCTCTCTCTCTCTCTCTCTCTCTCTTGCGTTAACGGTAGTGAACCCCTGTCTGAATCCTCGCTTGTTGCGTTCTACATTCAATCTAATTTACAGAAAATCTTTATTAGTTTTCTACTCATCACCCTTTACTTCACCTACAGTTTTTAAAATCATTTCATCTCATTTTTTTCTCAGTAAACAAACAAATCCATGATTACTGTTTACAATTTACTTATAATGATTAGTGTTTATACATGTAACCTAGGTCCCACTATAATATTTCAAACGTATCCCAAAAATAATATTTTGCATTTACATGTATGTCATTTAGAGAGTGATATTGGAATAAGTGATGTATAACAACCCCCCCCCCCCCCGGGACGAAAAACTAAAATTCTTATACCAGTGTACTAAATAGAGATAGAGAAATTATCTTTTAATGCATGATATTAATAGAGGAATGTTTTAACATAGTAAGTCAACCTTAAATAGTTCTAAATATGTGTTTAAGAAAGTTAAGACATACTTTTCTCGCATAATCACCGGTGTTAGATAGACCTGTCCAGTGTGAGACAGCAGTGTGAGATGTTTCTGTCTTACACTGTGTATTACTACGCTGCGAACGGCAACGTAAACATTCCTTCTTATATAATACTTGTAACAATGTCTTAAAAAAAGTAACATATTCTTAAAATGTTGTTGTTTTATTTATTTAATCAAACTTATTTTCATTCAAAAGATTGTCGTATTTTCACTTTCTAAATGGCACTATTTGTAGGTCGCGGAAGGATTCTTCTAAAATGTTACACTATCGTTTTTTTTTTAAATCCAGTTTATTTAATTCAGAATGATTTAAGTGGACTGAAATTCATTTTCTGAGTTTACACATACTGTGTAAACCATTTTAAGGTACGATTTATTTGATGGTGTTTACAGATTTTTAATAGGATGCTAAATTAAAAATATAATTTTTTCAATGGTGATGGCAAGCCGTTATTTTGGGTAAAATAATGCGAGAAAAATAATCATTCATTACATACTCGTGTGGGATAGTGAAATTCCACCTCGGGGCCAAGATTCACTGTCTAGGACTCGGCAAAGCCTCGTCCTAGACCGTGAATCTTGTCCCCTCGGTGGAATTTCACTATCCCACACTCGTAGTAATGAATGATTCTATTAAAGTCACCTCTAGTTTTATGAAAGTTAGTTAAATTGTCATAAAAAGTTGGCACAATGGTCACTGAAAAATGGCTGAAAAGTCACTGAAAATTGGCTGAATGGTTACAGAAAAGTGGCTGAATGTTGGCTGAAGGGTCACTGAAAGGTGGCTGAATGGTCACTGAAAGGTGGCTGAATGTTGGCTGAATGGTCACTGAAGGTTGGCTAAATGGTCACTGAAAGGTGGCTGAAGGGTAACTGAAAGATTGGCTGAATGGTCACTGAAAGGTGATTGAATGGCCACTGAAAAGTACCTGCCATTCAGTGACTGAAATGTTACTGAAATGTTGCTGAAAGGCATCTTTCAGTTGGGTTAGGGTTAGGGTTAGTCTTAGTTCTTCCTGTGTTTGCTAAGATTGTCAAATCTTAGCACGCTTCTAGTTACGGTCTCAAGTTTAAGACTGTACTTAAGTCCTACTTAAGCATGGTCTTAGACTTAAGTACCCTTTATGTTACGACCCCCTGATCCTACTTCTGGGATTCCCGGGGGTCCACATTTTATGCCCTGTTCACGGATTTGTATTGTTTGTGGATTTTTTGAGATTGCGATCAGTGTTACATTATCTTCGCCTTTTCATTCCAAGTGTCTTTCAATTTGTTTTATGTCACGGTGATAATCTCAGGAAGACATAAAAAGTTTAATAATATAAAATAGTTTAACACGATTTTTTTTTTTACATTAATTGCTAAAGAAGTCTTTTTTAACGATAGAACGTTCTATCTAGTTACATACATGTACATGTATCAATACGCATGTACATGTACATTTTAGTTGGGCATGCGTATCCAAAGCACCCTGTGACGGTACATATTGTCGTTTTGTATATATTGTCGTCGGCGACAATATGTACCTACCCTCACTGCACATATTGTCGTCCATCGGTACATATTGTCGCCGGCTGAAAAGTTACATATGTACATATTGTCGCTGGCGACATAATGTGCCTCACCCTCACTGTACATATTGTCGCCCCACAGATATTGTTGCTTAAAGATTTCTTTTGTTGTTTTTTGATAGTTTTGTGAATGTAATTGGTGTGTGAATCACACTGACGTGTCTCGTATGCTATTTCATGCAGCGTGATTGCAAAGCCTCGTCCTAGACCGTGAATCTTGTCCCCTCGGTGGAATTTCACTATCCCACACTCGTAGTAATGAATGATTCTATTAAAGTCACCTCTAGTTTTATGAAAGTTAGTTAAATTGTCATAAAAAGTTGGCACAATGGTCACTGAAAAATGGCTGAAAAGTCACTGAAAATTGGCTGAATGGTTACAGAAAAGTGGCTGAATGTTGGCTGAAGGGTCACTGAAAGGTGGCTGAATGGTCACTGAAAGGTGGCTGAATGTTGGCTGAATGGTCACTGAAGGTTGGCTAAATGGTCACTGAAAGGTGGCTGAAGGGTAACTGAAAGATTGGCTGAATGGTCACTGAAAGGTGATTGAATGGCCACTGAAAAGTACCTGCCATTCAGTGACTGAAATGTTACTGAAATGTTGCTGAAAGGCATCTTTCAGTTGGGTTAGGGTTAGGGTTAGGGTTAGTCTTAGTTCTTCCTGTGTTTGCTAAGATTGTCAAATCTTAGCACGCTTCTAGTTACGGTCTCAAGTTTAAGACTGTACTTAAGTCCTACTTAAGCATGGTCTTAGACTTAAGTACCCTTTATGTTACGACCCCCTGATCCTACTTCTGGGATTCCCGGGGGTCCACATTTTATGCCCTGTTCACGGATTTGTATTGTTTGTGGATTTTTTGAGATTGCGATCAGTGTTACATTATCTTCGCCTTTTCATTCCAAGTGTCTTTCAATTTGTTTTATGTCACGGTGATAATCTCAGGAAGACATAAAAAGTTTAATAATATAAAATAGTTTAACACGATTTTTTTTTTTACATTAATTGCTAAAGAAGTCTTTTTTAACGATAGAACGTTCTATCTAGTTACATACATGTACATGTATCAATACGCATGTACATGTACATTTTAGTTGGGCATGCGTATCCAAAGCACCCTGTGACGGTACATATTGTCGTTTTGTATATATTGTCGTCGGCGACAATATGTACCTACCCTCACTGCACATATTGTCGTCCATCGGTACATATTGTCGCCGGCTGAAAAGTTACATATGTACATATTGTCGCTGGCGACATAATGTGCCTCACCCTCACTGTACATATTGTCGCCCCACAGATATTGTTGCTTAAAGATTTCTTTTGTTGTTTTTTGATAGTTTTGTGAATGTAATTGGTGTGTGAATCACACTGACGTGTCTCGTATGCTATTTCATGCAGCGTGATTGTGACGGTACATTTTGTCGTCCTGTTCATATTGTCGCCGACGATGTGTACCTACGCTCACTGCGCATATTGTCGTCCATCAGAACATATGTCGCATGACAATGCACGGCAATGCTCCATATAAATATGGCCAGAGAAACCAAAAACTTCAAAAATGGTCATACAGTGAAACCTGTCTTATCCGACATGCTGCGGGAAATAAAAACAATGTCGGATTAGGCAGTGTGCCGGATTACCCAGTGTTGAATATTTCTGAGCATTATCATTAGTGTCAGACGACTTCATACAAAAAAAAAAATCATTTTTCATTAGGTTAAGAGTACACTTGTATTTAATTGTCAAAGTGTTTGCATAATTGTGTGTTTCTTCGCTGTATAAATTATATCTGATTAGCATTTCTTTGAGAAACAGCGTTTGTGATATAGCATTAGTAATCTCTGTAGTAATATACGATGTTTTTCTTTTTTTTAAAATGGACAAAACATGGAACTGCCGATCGCTTCGAGATTTCGAGATGTTGCAATTTAATTTTTACTTACTGACAGTCGATATTAAAGTAAATATTTCGTCTACCTTCTCTACACAGTGGTATGGTTTGTTTTTTTTCTTCTACAGATTATTTCTCAATATAGACTGTGCTATTAATACCGTCACGCGACTTTTCGTACAAACGGGACGTAACTCTAAAACTGTGCGATTGAATTTTAATCAAACAGACGTAATATTTTAAATTTAATGGGCAACTGAAAGCGGTATTTTTTACTTTCGGCGAATCTTTTATGTACACAGCCTCGCTTGATTCAGTGTATATTAACCCGGAAATGAAACGTTTTCTATAAGACAAGTTGCTGCCTTTCAAATTGTGTATTGTATACATGTTACACAGTAGTTCGCCGTACTCATTTTTTTTTTTCATAACATGGCTTTACGAAGGACCCTGACTGCATATTTGATTTTAATTTCAAGCTAAAAATCTTTTTTATTCTGTAAGGTAAAGGCGATCTAAACATCATGTACTCTTTTTATTTTCTGTCGCGTGGATGCTATTTTTTCCAATGCGAGAATAAAATTGATAATAACAGGGACGTACGTATATATAACATCAAAGAGAAATAATTGCCTAATTTTTAATTCAAAAACTGTTCATTTATAATTGCTTACATAAACACTTTCGAACTCGTACATGTAATTAACTACTCTCTAAGTAGACCAATCTTGTGACCAAACGGGACATTCATGTTACCTGGCCGGCGGCTAATTACGGTACACCAGTGTAATTATGTCGGATTACTCAGGGTAAATCATAAAGTAATTTTCTACTTCTGTTGACAAAAAATCGCCGGAATTCGGAATGTGCAGTGGTCGGAATATACAGTGTTTTATTCTATATAAATTATAAAGAAATTTTTGGAAATAAAATATGAGGTCGGAAAGTCCAGTGTGCCGGATTGAACAGTTGTCGGATTGGACAGTGGGCACTGTATACACTTTTGATTGCCGAAATTTGGCTGAAATATTGCCGACTCGGCGTTAAACAATAATCATCAATCAATCAGTCCATATAAATATGACTAATCATTGCTTTGCTGTTTTTGAGAAGATAATTTTAAAGAATTTCCTCATATATTCCTATGTAAAACTTTGATTGCCCAATGTGGCCCCATCCTAGGCCCGGTTTGATTTGAAGATACGTGAATCTGCGCTACCTGAGGTTTTTCCGTATAAACATCACTAATCACGGGCCTACTGCTGTTCTCAGTGGTGGATCCAGAAATTTCAGAACGGAGGGGGGATGCGGGCGATTCAAAATTTTTTTTGACAAACAAAAAAATTTAAAAAGGCATTTGTGTGTAAAGGTGTGTTACTGCAAATGTTAAGTAAATTATTTAATTAAGAAATTTTACCTGTTGACTAAATTGAGAGTATATACAAGTTAAACAAACAAAATTTACCAAAGCAGAAAAAAATCAAACCACTGGGTGGGGGTGGGGTGCGCCGTTGCTACATCTGTCTGGTTCTTTTTAGAAGATTCTTAAAGATTTTCTGTATTATATTCCTATGTAAAACTTTGATCACCCATCCCTGGGGTCATGATTTGAACAAAATTGATTTTGTTTTTGTTTGTTTGTTCGTTGTTATAATGTCCATCTCGAAAATTTTCATTCGTATGTAGACGTCACCACTTGCCGGTGGAGGGCTGCAAATTTAGACCTATACTTGGCATTCAGGGTCATTGAGGAGTGAGGGATCTTTTTTCGTGCCAGCACCTCAAAATTGAACTTACGCTATGTAACGAAGCTTTCACATAAGTATCATCTCTTCTGACCCAGTGCTTCTTGAAAAAAAAATTGAAAGAATTTTTTTCTAAATATTCTATGAAAAACTTTGATCACCAATTATAGCCACACCCTTCCCCCGAGGGACATGATCTGAATAAAACTGAATCTACACTTCATAATGAAGCTTTCACATAAGTTTCAACTTTTCTGACTCAGTGGTTCTTGTGAAGATTTTTAAAAGATGTCACTAAATTTTCACCAATTTTTAACTACTTCTTACCTTGAAAGAGGACATGGCCCTTCATTTTAACAGACTTGAATCCCCTTTATCCACGGATGCTTTGCGGCAAGTTTGCTTGAAATTGAACCAGTAATTCTTTAGAAGAAGCTGAAATTGAAAAAAGTTTAGTGACAGAGGGACGGTCAGACAAAATGTGATCAGAAAAGCTCACTTGAACTTCCAGTCCAGGTGATCTAAAAATGTCAACCCCAACACCAATTATATCGGCACATGATTGAATATAAGAATAATGCAAAAAATAATTTCCAAATAATTAAACTGAACATAAAAAACTAATACTTGTATTCAATCTCCAAGTATATATTACAAGAAAAAAAAAATAAGCTGATTTATCAGATATCTCAAGAATTAAGGTATCTTGACATATCATAGTGATGTACATCAATCCTGTACACATTTTTCTGACCAAAAAGTTTTCTCCCTACAGTAATGCGAGTAATGCTGTCTGTCTCCCTCTGTGCGTGTGTGTGTAATTGTCAATCTCTCTTTCCTTTCTCAAGTAAATATTCGTCAAAACAATATATCGACGACAATATATGCCGACCTTCACTGTGCATATTGTCGCCGACGACAATATGTGATGGTGCCTGACTGTACATTTTGTCGTCCATTATGCAGGAGGAAAATAAGGCTCGTCTCGGTATATATTGTCGGCGACAATATGTACCGATGGACGACAATATGTTCAGTGAGGGTAGGTACATATTTTCGCCGACGACAATATGTACAAAACGACAATATGTACCGTCACACACCCTCTAATTCCACCGGTGATAGAGTTGTGTGTGTGGGTGTGAAGATATAGACGTATAAAACTAAGATCGGATACTGGCGAAAACGATTTGTACATTTTGTTTTTTAATAATGCAGTAATCATAACTAATTTTTTCCGTATAACCTAAATCCAGTTTTCACTGAATAATTCATTAATGACATTTTATCAAATAATTAAACGATTGCTTGTCGTCAGTTTCGTTAAAAATTTCCAGTAACTTAGATCCGCCAACCATAACCACCACCGTACACTCTTTTTTACTATTTCAAGGCTGTTTATCGAAAAATGAAAGTAGACTTTTATATTAAATTTCCGATAATTAGTATGCGAATGAAATCTGAATATAGTTTACGAACATCATCTCATATATAGTGAAATAATAGAGGATTAACTATGGTGCAGGCGTTTCTGAGTTTATTTGCAAAATTTATTGATTTATAAATATAGATGTCAAAAGTAACCCTGATACCTACATTCAATTTAATCTTATTTTAAAGAAGAGGTCAAAAGGAAATGGAAAACCGTTTTCTGAGAGATTGTAGGCAATATTGATAAATTTCCTTTGTCTGAGATGGAGAAAACTCCCATGTTTATACCCGATTTTTTCATTTTACATTGAAAATGACAGTTTAAAATATGTTTTTTTCAGTTGAGCTAACTTAAAAATTATGTCCCGATACACCTTAATTTATTAAACTTTAATTTAATTGTAATGGATAATTAAAGGAATTCGTTTCTCAAATTTGAGAATTCTGTAGGAACTTTTTTATTTACTAGATCTTGACCTTAAATTCATTTCTTATATGCATGGAATAAACTGGCAAATTATTTTGGGGTACAGCTGTAAATTAGTCTTTTTTTTTTTACAGTAAAGTTACACTGGCAAAATTAAGGGGGAACCCTGCTCCCTTCGTTCGGGTCTGGAAGAACCTTTCGATGTTTCATAACTACAGGGCATCAGTTATAAAATTCATGATTGAAAGTGGATTTCAATGCGCAATGTCCTATAAAAAATGATATTTAATCTCAAAATGCCTCGCAGGGTGTATTTTATTATCTTGAAAGAAAAAGCTTGACAGATCAATTAATTGATAAATTTATTATTTAAATTTTGAAGCAAGGCTTAAAATTTTCGTTCTCTTTAAAGTGGAGAATAAAAAAATCCTCTGTGACATCAAAATATTAGATTATCAAGAAAATCTTTATAGATATTGTATGCCATAGTCTTTGACGCTCTGAAATAATCATGGGTCTACTTCAGAGCTGTTTTGCCAAAAATAACAAAGTAGGCGTGAAGAAGGAAGAGATGGAGGCGTACGAGAAAGTACGATGCACAATGCAAACGGAGGAAGTTTGTTTGTTTTTGTTTGTTTGTTTGTTGTTTAACGTCTCTCTCGAGAATTTTTCACTAATATGGAGACGCCACCACTTGCCGGTGGAGGGCTGCAAAAAATTTATACCTTTACTCGGCACCTAGGGCCATTGAGCAGTGAGGGATCTTTTTCGTGCCAACACCTACTGCGACATGGGACCTTGGTCTATACTGTCTCATCCGAAGGACCGGTCTCCTCGTCCCGCAGTGGATTCGAACCCGCGATAAGGATCAACTCCTTATTCCGCGACTCTAGAGCAGACGCTCTAACCACTGCGCCCGACACGGAGGAAGTAACAGAAAAGAAAGGTGGTCTGGCCTTTGATCTAACCTTTGTTTCAGAGGCAACCCTAGAGAATGCTTGAGAACAAAAAGAAAAATTTTGAAAAAATGGAGAGGTAGGTGAATACCATTTACCGAAACACAATATCTCCTAAAAATGTTCTCTTATTTTAGTATTCCACAAGGATGAGAGTAGATATATGGCTCAGACTTAGTGATTTTGCCTATAACCGTGAATATGAAAATAAATTCTTGTGTAGATTTATTTATAGATGTTATTGAATGATAAAAGGTAATATTAATCCTAACAATCATTTTTAGAGAATTTCTGTTTTACAGAATCCTAGGAAAAGTTAAAGACCGAAAGCAGGAGCTGGCATAACAGAACAGAAAGATCCCGAAAGAGAAAGAGTGTCGCCCACAAGGAGATGTAAAGGCTCGTGAAATACTGTATGACAACATTACTACCGAATAAATTGGATATTTTTAACTAAAATTTATTTGATATAATTATATTATATTATATTATATTATATTATATTATATTATATTATATTATATTATATTATAAGAACCAATGAAGTGACACCTGAACTATTTATCTGCTGTGCAAAGTTTGGTTTTAGATTTAAAATGTTCCTTATATTTGGCTTTTATTTTTTCTTCGGAATTGTCTATACAATGTGGACCTTGAAGACAGATCTGAGGCTAGCACCTAACAAAACAAATTTGTGAACAGACCGTAAAACATGGACCCCCGTAAATTCCAGAGGCGGGATCAGTGCCTAGGAGGAATAAGCATTCTCTGTTGATGGGCCTATGTATTGATCAGGTAGACGGAACATTCCATAGTCAAATTTAGTATAAAAACAAAGGCCTAACAATTGATATGAAACACGTCAACAAAAATGCGACCCAGTGATAGATTACATTTCTTAACAAGGTCATTATAAAGACCATAGAATTTACGGAATGCTTACTTTAAATGGGGATGTTGAAATCCTTGTAACATCAACTTTTCTATCTGTAACCTACCTCGTTTTACAAATTGATCGTACTTAAAGCATGCTCTAGAGTGTCGAATAAGGTGGGAGACGTAAACAACATAATTATGCAGGTGTATATTACTACATAAATAAGGAAAAGTTGACGATGGACAAGCTGAATTCATAGTTTGTCATACAATTTAGATGTTAGTGTTAGTTGGCCCTTATCATCTATAGTCAGTAAAACATCCAAGTATGAAACAGATGTGTCTTTTATTTCGAGTTCTGGGATATATCGAGTCCATTTATAAGTAACTATTGTAAATTGATAAAACGTCGTAGATGTATATGAATGTCGAGGTGAAGGCCACATTAAGTGTTTTCTTCTCATGTAGAAGTTTTTGAATAAATTCTGCTTCATAGGAATATAAAAACAAGTCGGGTAAAAAAGAAGCACATTTTTTGTCCATCAGAATTCAAACTGTTTGGTGGAAGATCTGGTTTCCGAAGACAACATGCTCGAAAATATTGTCAATGAGGAACTCCAACATCCTTTTTAATATCAACTTCAGAGTGCTTTTGAAAGGAAAAGTTGGTTCAGCAATTACGGAAGAAATTGCAAAACTAAAGAGATGGAGAGAGGATTGTGAGAAGATTCTGAACAAACCAGATCCATTGTTACTCCCTGACATTGGTGAGGAAGAGACATACCTGTAGACTTTGGAAAAGAAATGAATACCGGGTAAAATTATAATAAATATTGGAATAAGTGTATTCCGGTTTTAATTTATTTTTACTTTTAAACCAAAAGATCGCCAGTATCATTATATACAATTAATGTAAACAGTTTAATATCTCCAAAATACTTTTTAACACTCAATATACAGATTACAGAATAGAAGTCACTACGAATGTTAGACATCCTGTGGCAGAAAATGAAGATCTCGTGTTCAGCTTGTTTAGAATATAGCTAATCATCATTTTACAAATACTGTAAACATTTAAATGCCTAGGCAAATACGAGCAATTGATGTATGTATTTTTGATATGCGTACTTGCATACCCGCAAAACGGGCATGGCCATTTGGCTCTTCTTATCCCCCCCCCCCCCCCGATTTTTTTGAAGCCATTGTGGGCCGCAAAAAGGCCTTATATAGAAGGATCTTTTAAAAATTGAGAGTATGGAATACAGCAGCACTGTAACACATTATGAATATATTTGCAATGCAAGAATTGCTTAAGTTACTCATTTTGTACATATAAATTCGAAATGATCGTAGAATATATTAAACACAAATTTCTTCCTTTATCGAGTTCTTTCAAAGAAGATATATTTCTAAAAAATAACCCAAATCATAGATCAATATTTGACGTCATTAATTTCCTGCGATAGCATGAGATTAGTAGCATATTTACGACTTTTTGACTTGACTTATTCCTGTTTACTCCATGGGGAGCACAGAGCCTCAATTCTACCATATCTATGAAATATTTAGTGTTACCTTAGGGAAAACATTCAAAATTTTTAAAACTCTTTCCAGCACGAACGAGTCGATATTACTGCCAGGCCCGTAGAACGGCCTGTCAGTTTTGGTTTTTGCTTGTCAGAATTTTTTGGGAAGTTGCCCCCCACCCCCACCCCAAACCGTTGCTACGGGCCTGACTGATTAATCCCCAAGGAATCAAATTTGGCGTACATCATATTTTCTCGTCTCACCGTAACTTTCGTCTCCACTATCTCACATTAAAAAAAAACATGCATAATTTATTTGTACTCAATTGACAAAGACATCTTTTATTTTGCTTCTCGATGATTACCATTCATAAGTCAATCATGTCGGATATTGTGACGGAACATGGAAATGTTATGGTAAATTTTCTATTTGTTGCTGATCCACACAACTGATCAAATATTTAAGGATGCTGTTCGCCACATCATTGTTAGTTTTGATAGCCATTAATAATTAATGAAACTTACACCAGCTGTTTGGATTTTAAAGGTTAGGTTTTGCTGTGAAATATTTTGTAAAACTCCAATAAATATCATTTGCAATCAATGGTGAATCGAATGAAAAACAGATGGTGAAATCCTTTAACGATAACAATATAAGAAATTATAAATCGAAAATCGCGTGAGGCATCATACTACTTGAAATTATTATTTTTTAAATAACGTGTTTCATTTAATACGTTTGTAAATATATAACACCCATTTGAAAAATTTTGATTAAGTAAAAACATACAGCTGGCAGGAGGAATGTTTGTATCTCTATCTGACTGTGTCTAATGAGGCATTTAATGGCACAAAGCACGGTGTATCTTCTTGTTGGAATTTTTCTAATAAATAAACATAATGGTAAGTAAACATGCATGCTATTTTTTTTTTCTTTTTTTCTAAACAGAATTATTCAGATATTAATGTTTGAATGTTTCTTATAAATGAAAAATAATTAAAATATATCATATAGGTAAAAAAGCATTCTGTCATAAGCGACAAAATTCTACTTTGTCTATATTTACTCGCTTAAAAAATTAAAACATTCCTTATCTAAAGTGTATATTTGATTTATGCAAACCACAACTAATGAAATCAAGACAGGCAGGTATCAAAAATTAAAAAAAAATTAAAAAATCTAAAATAAAGAATCTTACACTACGCAAAGACTTAAAGAGGTACATGTACTAAAGATGACGGATGACGATCTTTGACGATTAATTATTTTTTTTAACATATTTTATTGTTAAGAAGTTAAAAAAGGATTGGGCACAAGTTTTTAAAACTTGCAATGTCCTCTCCTTTATGATATCTAATTACACAAAATAATGTTAAAAAAATTGAATAAATTACAAATACAATACAAAAATTTGGAACCAAAGGTCAATAAGATTATCTGCTTTCATTAACTATGCATCTACAAAAATATGGTTTGATGTTTTTCTTAATTATAAAGAAGAGTGTATTTGTTGTGTAATCTGAATTAATCATTCACCGTTTAAATGTCTATTCAAGCAGACTTAAGGAAGGTTAAACACATAGGCATTTGTAACTTCCATTCATATGTCAATTCGATATATCCCAGTGAACAACAAAGTCTGCCATATCTTTTCCCTATCTGGATGTTTTCCTAACTATAGATATAAGGGCCAACTAAGAACTAAACTGTACTTGACAAACGAGATGACTTCAGCTTTTCCATTCTCCACTTTGCTTATTTATGTAGAAATATTCCGCTATCACCTGCATATGGTGATTACGTCTCCCAACTTATACGATACTCAAGAGCATGCTCTGAGTACAATGAAATTTTAAACAGAGGCAGACTACTGACAAATAAGTTGATGTTTCAGGGATTTCAAAACCTCGTTTAACGTCAGCATTTCGTAAATTCTATGGTCGTTATAATAACCTTGTTAGCAAAATATAAGCTAATCATGGGTCGTATTTTGGGTGACGTGTTTCATATCAATTGTTTTACTAAATTTGACTATGGAATGTTCCATCTACCTGACCAATACATAGGGCTCATGGCGGGTGTGACCGGTCAACAGGGGATGCTGTCTTGAATTTCCCATGGTCCGTGTTTTATGTCCTGTTTAAATATTTGTATTTGTAGAGTTTTCGCTGTTCGTTATCTTCACTCTTTCAGTTTAATTTGTATGGTCTCTGGGTATTCTTTCCATTTTTTAAACAAAGGTTTGCTCATTTTGTTGGGGAAAAGTTTCGAAATCATAGAGAGATGATCAAGAGATGACCAATTTTCATGTAAAGGAATATATCATTTTATACCAAATGAATCATCCAGTCATAACATATTTGAACAAATCAAAACACACTGTCGGGAAAATGTTTCCTTTTCCTATATCTCATAAACCCGATATATCAATAGAATTCTAAAATATCATTTGATAGATCAATGCAATTTTCACCTTTCAAGTGCGCTCAGATTTCTACCGAATCCATATCAAATGCGTCATCATTAATATTCTTTTAGGGACTACCTTTTCATTCTTTAGGACAAAGACCAGCTATCTGAAGAAAACAAAAAAGATCAAATATCTTACTAAATAAAATCAATTACCAATTAATCAATTAAACTAATCTTAAAATCCCCCTTTCCGATAGGGAACCTTTGTTTAATTGTGAAAATATTTAATTGTTTTGATGTTATAACAATTAGATCACAGTTTAAACAAACACATTGAAGTATACACTAAATGAGGATGCTTTCATATTCTTGAAAAGTAAATCTTTCGAAAATAATTTCGATCACCTGTGTATTATGAGTTTCTCATGTTATGTTAGTCCCAACCGTATTGGAACTCTGGTCTTGTGACTAAAAAAGGATGACTGTACTTAACACCGGGTTCTGCGTTCTTTTTATACAACTTCTCTTATTTTCATATCTTATCTAATTCTATTAATTGTGAAAGACTTTTGGTCAATTTGGAACCGAATTTGATTGTCAAAGTAATTTTAGATTGTGTTACAATAAAATAATAAAGTATTTGCTTTTATTGCTTTGCAAATTTCGAAAAGTTACATTGACCCGCCTTTGATTGAAGATTTGGTTGATAAATATGCTCTAACGGTGGAGCTAATATTGTAAGAATGGGTCTAAATTAGACTTAAGCGTAATAATGTCATACATATATAGAAAAGTGATATATCTTTCTCTTTTCCATATGGCACCATACCCCCCCCCCCCAAAAAAAAAAACCCCATACAAATAAACAAACCTTAACAGAACTTGTCCAAACCTGAAATTTCTATTTCGTGGGGATGGGTGGGGGTGGGAGGTGGTGTAGAGGACACTATTCTAAGTCAATTTTCTTTAGATAGATGACTCCCTTTATCGTTTGAAGAGGGTTCTATATTTCCTGGGGGATCCGAGGTAATTTTTTTTCCTTTCTTTTACATAGATATTTCATAACTCTGAAAATTAAAGGTAGACCCCCCCCCCCTCTAGATCCGACCATGCACCAGTATTTACAAAGGTTTCAAAACTGAAATTAACAGTATGGCCACTTACACATATCTTTAGCTACAGATGATCGTAAATCAATGTCTGATACTTTTATGTGTTCGAAAAAATATCCTGAGTAGCTCAGTTGGTGAGGTACAGGTAACCCACCTTACACGTCACGTGACGAAATTTAGTATTCACAGTTACCTGAGGTAAAAAATCACGTGGTGAATTATAATATGTTGTAGGTCACAATTCTTGGTTACAGTAGAGAGAATAAACGTCAGAAAAAAGTGTGTCTCTTTTAAACTACGAGTTCATGTTTGCCTATTGATCTCCTCTTTTATATATATAAATATATACAGCTACCATAAAATGGAGAACAATAGACAAACATGCGCTGAATATGCATTTAGTCAGTAAAAAAGTGGGCATCTTAATTATCGTATGGAGATTCAGGAAATCGTGTTGACCCCTGACTATGAATTTAATTGAACATATTTTATCGACAAAGTCAAAAGAATAAGGCACAGTTTCTATAACTTAGGCATTGTTCTCCTTATACAAAATCGTATAAAATGGCCATAATACAAGTGCAATTATTTTGATCATTAGTATCGTCAAAAAATGAGAATTCTTGATATGCAAAACATTATTCTTTATAAAAACTAATACTTTTATGGAAAATCTTCCACATTCGTTTAAAAAAGATTGAATAACTTTAAAAAGTTCTACATTTTGTTGATCACAGAATGAATCAACCCCCACCCCGACTGTATCGCATCAAATTCACAACTAAAAAGTACAAATTATGGAATGATAATAAAGAGAGAATGTCTTGTTTAAAATTTTATAAAAAAAAAAAAAAAAAGAAGGTATGAATCATGAACAATTTGGACTGGCTATTAAGTTACAACGATATACAAGTAAGTTAGAATTTAAAGTTTAAAGTACTATTATGTCTTAACCTTGTGTGAATTATATTCAGAAGTCTCTTTCCATATGAAAAATACTTTGGAGGTTTTGCAATATTGCTTGACAGAAAATTTAAAAAAAATTTAAATGGAAGTTGCCTTCCTTTGATTAAAGGCAGAGATTTTAAGCACCGCCTTCAAAAGTACCTGGTCTGTGTACCCGTCAATCAAGAACATTAAGGTACATATCATTGGGTGCTTGAACATGATTGACATTTACTTACTGTTTGGCACTCGTGGTGACCTTCAAATTAACTTTTAATCCTTTGATATTTACCACACATGGTATAAACAATAGGGAAGCTGTATTACTATGGAATTTTTAGCTTGATAATATATATGTACACACCTTTAGTACTTGAAATAATTATGATATTCATTATGATAATATATATCAAAATTAGGTATATATATATAACTTTTTTTCAAAGCTCAACAAATACTTTGATTAATAATATTTCTAATGGGTGGGGATGCTTTGACACACATTCAATTACAAATTAATAAAAAAAAATTAGAATTAAACTTTATTTAAAACTTTTATTTCTAATTTAAAATCATCTCAAAATCCCAACACAGGTAAACTTTGACTTCTTGGGTATTCTATTGTGTATTAAATCATTTCCTGTGTGTAGAGATTGGGAGACAATGACCACAGATAGACTGCTAGCCCTCAAGGCATTCACATCTGTACAAAATAAACCCCTCCCTAACCTGGAATTTACCACCCGGTACAAAATCTCTGCCATTAAGACTAATTGCATCCCACCTTATAACAGTATCAGGAATTAATGAAGGATTTATTAAAAAATTCTATTGTGCATTTGGGCAAGAAATAGTTGGAAGAATTTCGAGTAGAATATTGTGAAACATTGCTTAATTTTATATCAGGTACCATATTTTGTATGTACATGTAAGTAGGTACTACGTAATTGTGTATTTTATACACTATTACTAGATTAACTCGATTTTTTCTGTTTCCCAAAGGTTCCCAACCGGTTTCCAAGTACATGTATAAGGAATTTTTGGAAACAATAAGCGAAAGATCAGTAAATATTGTAGTGGAAATAATTGGCCTCTCTAAAGCTTTTCAATATCTGCCTTTATGCATTTAGACCAAAGTTCAACAGAGTATTCCAGTTGTGGCCTTAAAAGAATTATACATCTGGGTTAAAGTATCCCTTTACACAGTGCATTTTAGGTTTCTAAGTTAACCAAGTTTTCTGTAGGCCTTCTTTACAATGTTATCAATGTGATCAGACCAACCCAAATTTGAAGACATAAATTTATTGTGAGACATATTCTAATTGACAATTTTGAAAAAAAAATAAATTTGGAAATTATTGAACTTTTTTAAATGAAAAAATACAGCTGTGGTTTTCTGTGGGTTAAATTTCAACAACAATTTCTTTGACCATTCATGATCATGATTCAGATTTTGCTCCTAAGAATGATATTATCTGAACGTTGTTACAAGGAGTTATCATCAGCATATAATCTACAAAGAGACTTCATTTGTATACAACAAAAATAACAGTGGACCAAGCACTGAACCCTGAGGGACTCCAGGTTTTACATTTCCTAGAAAGCAAATTTTCTATACATGACTTGTTGACCCATCACTAGGTAGAATTTGAAAAATTTAAGTTTGCTAAAATTACTAGACCTCAACCATGTGTCATGACAAGAATTGCAACAAAATTGCTTTCAGTGATGAACAACACCCATATCATATTTCATTAGGATATGCTTCAAATTGCCATTGTTAGGAGCAGGTTTGGTAATGTGCATACCCTCAACTCATAGATAGCCCCCTGTCACTAGCATAGCAGTTATAATTTTCAAAGCAAGGTAATTTGTAAGCCTGGGTCTTGCGCATACTTGCAAGGGACAGCCAATCATGATATACAGATAAATTATTCAGAAATCTGTATCAGAATTTTGAGGCACTGCATTCAAATGTATTGCAAAGATATATTAGCTTAAAATCACTTTAAGGAGGGATTCTTGCCTGGTTTCTGACTAGATGAAATATTCAACGTATATTTGCTCATATGTGATATATATTTAGGTGTAAGGGATTTAAAGATCATATTTTTCTTTCCTCAACATAATTGTACAACTTAAATAAAAATGGTAAACTGAGTTTGAAATCTAGCAGGGACTATATTTTTGGCGGAACGGCGGCATATGAAAATATCTCCTTGACCATTCATGTAGTATTCTAGGATCATGATTAAAATTTGCTCAATAAGAATGATATTATCTGAACATTAATTGTTGTAAGGAGTTATCCTCAGCATATAATCTACAAACAGATATGTTTTCAGCAACATCATTTACATAAAACAGAAATAACATCTTATCAATTACTGAATTCGGAAGTACTCCAGCTTTAACATTAGAAAACTAAATTTTTATATATAACTTGTATTCTGTTGCGAAATAACCGCTGCCTATGAAAACGGATTCACTGTTCGTAAACACAAACTTTTATTTATTGAAATTACGCAAAGTTGCAGTTTAGATATTGATCATTCTTTAGATGTTGATCATTCTTGTAATTAAAGAAAAACGCCCTTTCTGAGAGTTGATTTTGTCGCAAAGGATGACTGCACTTAAGGACATGCGAAATTTGCGACAAAATAAACTTCCAAAACAAGCATTTTCCTTTTCATTGCAAGAATGGTCAACATCCAATCTACAACTTTATGTAATTACGTTTAATAAAAGTGTGTATTTACGAAGTTTGAATCTGTTTTCAAAGGCAGGGGTCATCACAATTTCTTGAATCTCCGTACGATAATGAGGACGCCCACTTTTTTACTGACTTTATACATAGTCAGCGCATGTTTGTCTATTGTTCTCCGTTTCACAGTAGTTGTATATTTGCATAAATAATAATGTGTCAAAAGGAGATTAATAGACAAACATGCGCTCATGGTTAAAAAGAGAAAAAAACTGCCTCTTCTTACACTCGCTCTCTGTGTTGTAACCAAGGATTGTGACATGTTGAATATTATAATTTACCACGTGATGTCCTACCTCGGGTAACTTTGTGAATACCAAATTCCGTCACGTGACTTGTAAGGTAACATGTTTTGTGCTAACTAGGCCATTATGTTCGAACACGTTAAGTCATCTGGCATTGATATAGAATCTGCTTAAATTATATTGACGTGCTCATATTGTTAGTTTCGTTTTGAAACCTTTGTCAGAAGTGTATTTGTGCCATTCAGAATGGAGAGGGAGATTGGAAAGAGTGATCATGTTCTTTTTTTCAAACATGTCATTGTTATTTATCAAGTCTAATTTAAGACCCATATTAACAATGTTAGCTCCACCTCTCATGCATATCTAATGTTCAATCAAGGGCAGTTAACTGTAAATTCACTATATTTGGAAAACACTAAGGACAAAAAACATTGAATCATTTTATTGTATCACAGTCTAAAATCATTTTAAGATTTAAATTTGGTTTCAAATTGACAGGATTCTTTCATAAACATACAAAAGTGAAATAAAGTTTAGAAATAAAAGCAACAGAAGCAACCGAAAAAGACCCCAAAACAGGCGTTAAGTGCAGTCATCCTTTCGTATGTCATTTAGTGCATCATTTAGTTCTGTGAGGTCATCAATTATCATATTCATGCAGCTTGTCACTCAGAAACTCAGAAACAAAGATAAAGTACAGTGTATAATAAACTTCAGCACAAGACCATCTTAGCCTATGACACAAACTTTATATTTTTTTATATATAAGATGTTAGCTGCTCGTTATAAATCATGCAAACAACTGGCCGTGAGTAATTAAGAATTTCAAAGATGTAGCATATGACAAATTCCATGCACCCTGAGGCCCGAACTATGGTCCACGTATTTTTTTAAAATTGGCAGAGGGCTAAGTGTTAATCATAATTATTATACATACACGATTTTGAAAGGTGTACCGTATTTCGAAATTATGATCAACATAGCCCCACCCAGGAGGCCGGTAAGGTGTAAATTACTCAATATATTCATATATTGTAATAATACGTTTGCCCACAATGTGTCATTTTGAATAGAACTTTTTCAAAGATGAAATGTATTTTCATCTATGCGCCCCGTTAAAAGTATACCTATTTTTGTATTCATATGGAACAGAATTTATTCAGAAACTTCTACATGAAAAGAAGTCTTTTGCTATGCCCTTCAATTCGACGACGTGTCATCAATTAGCAATATTCATTTTCATTCCTAGTTGACTCGATATATCCCTTTGAACTCGAAATAAAATACACCACGGAGTCTGACACATCTGTTTCATATTTATATATTTTACTAGAAAAATGCATTAATGGCAACCTCAGAACAAAGCTTCATGATAACCGTGATAACTTAAACTTTTCTATCGTCAACTTCCCTTATTTATGTGTCATTACACCCGCATTTGGAGTTTATGTCTCCCAGTTGATTTGATACGCAACAATATACAGTTATGTAATGGATACACGGGAAATAGCAAATTAATGGTTCCCCGAGGGAGAAGTAATTTCCTCCCTCGAGGAACCATAAAGTTGCCATTTCCCGAGTACCAATTCCATTACTGTTTTATTATACCTAAACAAAATACATTTTGAATGTATGACCAACTTAGCCAAACCCTGGAGTTTGAAACCTGGGGGGGGGGGGGGGGGGCATAAATTTCACAATATTGGTAGAAGATCAGTATATACAGTTATGGAATGGGTATGAAAAAATAGTAAATTTATTCGCCGCAGAGGGAAATAGTTTCCTGCCGAGGGGAACAATAAATTTGCAATTTCCCGTGTACCAATTCCATAACCGTTTTATTACACTGAAACAATCTAAGGAGATTAATTAAACCAGATACTCAGACATAGGCAATAGACAATATAGTGGCATTAAAAGAAACTCAAATTCACGTAACTAAACTTTTGTTAGATATCTAATGCAGCAATACCTAGGAACGTAATAACATGTTAAAAAATTAAAATAATTTCACATATATATTTTAAAGAATTATCGTGCTTGTCATTTTCTATAATTCCAGTATGATTTTAATATCGCATGTCGAAATGTTTAATGTTTGGGGGAAGTATAATTCCTTCTCAGGAAAATAGAAAGTGTTATTATACCTCTATTGTTACAACTCTGTATAAAATCGATACTAGTACCATGAAACTGTCTGTTTCTCACTACTTCCCCCATATGAGGACTACTCCATGTGAAATCAAAGCTACTCATTGGACTACTTTCTCTCATTGATATTCATTGATATTATAACCAATCAAAATGCTAACTGGGCGGAGCATTCAAGGAATGAGTCTGTGACGTAATATTAATAGCAAAGTAACTATGACGTCAAAACATTTCGACATGTGATAATCGGATTATTATCCAACATGAATGCCATCATACCAACATTTTCCGACCTTTTATTTTACAGCATCTCAGATCTGTAATTTGGGAAAGGTTCATCTATACAACACTTCGATATCATCAGAATATGAATATAGTAAGATAGAAGGGACTCCAAGGCTCTCAGCAGAGAAAGCATTGGATGGGAAATATCACAATCACTCACACGGATGTGCCGGGTCAAACGTCATGAAAGCCTTTGGTGAGGCTTGGTGGCAAGTGACCTTCAAGTCGGCTTCCAAGATCTTTAAAATAAACTTGGTCTTCAGGGAGCAGTGTAAGTACGAGTACAGTGTTTCTAAGTGTCCAGATGATCTGAATAACCTATAGTGTTAAATGAACTTTCAAAAAAGTTTGGAAATCGTCATGATTTTTGTGTATTTAGCTGAAAACACTCACATTTCTGACCCCAGCTCGACTTATTTGTTAAATTTTCGTTGTTCATCTTATATAACTAAATAATGTTAACAATGAAGTTTCCATTAATAATCCTCTATATACTGCAAACTTAAGAATTCTAATTTTGTGGTATTTTTATGCAGTTAGAGTTATCTTTCCTTAGATCTACGAAAAAATAATAAAGTGAAATCTACAGCGTATTACATAATTTGTAATCAATTCAAGCTTTCTTAACATTTTAATAGGCCACTTTTTACATGTATTTTTTCCATTTGAGTAAGCAACAGTGATTTCTGTTCATCAATACTTCATTGTTGTTGAACATTTTTTCCAGGTGGTAAATGGCTGGTAATTTAGATGTTATAAATGAAATAAACTCAATAGTTACACATATAATATGATTTTCTCAATGTCCGAAAAAAAAAATTCATTGTGCATTGTGTGTGTGGGTCCTTAACTAAGGTACTATTAATCAATAATTATAGTTCAGGTATATGCGGAAGCGTATTAGTGCCACAAAATATATTTTTTATAGTTGGTAATTCAAACTTTAAAGTTGGCTTTTCCAATTTTAGAGTTGGAAATTCTAGCTTTAAGCTTTTTTTTTATTGCATCAGCAATATATATGATATAGCTTTAATCTTGGCTTTTCCAACTTTCAATAGGTTTTTCCATCTTTAAATTTGGTAATTATAACTTTAAATTTAAGTTTGAAAAGCCAATTTTAAAGTTTGAAAATCCAAGATTAAAGTTGGAATTTCCAACTTTAAAGTTTGAAAAGCCAACTTTAAAGTTGGAATTACCAATTTAAAAAAAATATTACGTGGTACTAATACGCTTCCATATGTATACGTACAGTATCCCAAAGAATATTTTTATCCATGCAAATACAACAAATACCATGTGTATACCTTTGAAAGGTAACTTAGAAAATTCAACTAAATATTATAAAAATAATCTGTTTCAGATTATGAAGAGCATCCGTGAAGTATGTGAGTAAACATTTAAAGAAAAGACAAATATGGTCTTACTATATATTGTAAGCTTATTTCAGATACCCGACATGCTGGCTACTATGTGTTCATCACAAATCGGACAGTGACATATAGTGAACTGACCTCTTTTGACCCCGTTTACCACGACGAAGAACCTAGCCCAAGCCAACAAATGACAATCATTTTTCCTGAGGGTCACGCTGGTGTACAGGTGTTTCTTTATGTCAACAAATCAAATCCATCAACGGAAAACTATGCTGTGATTGAGCCGTGTGAGGTGGAAATATATGGTGATAATTGTTTTTTTTCCTTTTCTCGGTAACAAATCAAAAAATTTATCATAAACATTGAAGTACCAGTAAAAGATAACTTCTATTTATTGGCAATTATTATAGTATTTGCTGTAATCACATTTTATTTGTGGATCTTTATTTTCGCGTAATTAAGTCATGCACTATCTGCTCGTGAAAATTTCATTCTCGCTTATATTTGTATTGTTTCAGATAAATGTACATTAATAACCAAAATTAAGGAATTTTTTCACACTTATTAATACCATATAGTCATCTCAAGAAAATAAGGTGTCGCAAAAATTTGATGATCCACAGTAGGTAAACATTTCCATATTATTTTATAGTTCACCAGATTTAGAGCAAAAGGCTCAGTTGAGCTTTTCTGTCCGTTGTCTGTCGTTGTTGACGTTGTCGTCGGCGTCCTTGTTGTAAACCATTCATATTTTCATCTCTTTCTCCTATTTCAACTAAACTTGTCACAAAGCACCCTTGGGTGAAGTTTATTTATTGAAGCCACGCCTTCTTTAAGGGAAGATATTTGGAAAATAGTGAACATTTAAGAATCTTCTTCTCAAGAGCCATTGGACCGTACAAGTCAAAACTTAGGTGAATACTATCTTGTATAGGGTTTTTCCAGTCTTTTTTTTCAGTCATGCTCCCTAGGGGTAGAATTAGACCGCAAAGCGGCTCAACGTATATAGAAAATATTTTTAAAATTCTTATTCTCAAGAATAGCAGGACAACAGTAAGTCATATTGGTTTGCAGCATCCCCATGGACTGTGGATGCAAGTTCGTTCAAATAATGCCCCCTCCCCCACCCCTGGCGATGAGAGAAAGATTGGAGCACAATAGGAAAATATACTAGCGGAAAATAGAAACTGTGTATACGTAAAACTTAAATAAAAACATAAAGGTATTGTATGATCGCTCTTCATTCTTAAAGACCTAGTCAAATATCCTAAATAGATATCGTTAAATATCGCGATATCGCGATTTGCCTAGATGGTCTCAGCACCGTTTTCTGGAGTTTCGAACCTAAGCGGCAGGTGGTTAGTAATTGCTTAAAATTTCGTGCATTAATTGACAGTATTCAATGTATTGAAACAGAAAAACAATGGTTTTTGGTATAAAATTTTGATTGAAAGATTCCTTGCATGATTGAAAATGATTGTTTGTGTGCTATTGGTATGCTGGAAGCTGGGATGTTTCAAAGCAGTGGGGCAAGGCAGGTTGTACTTCAAACACTGTAAATGCTTTATAGAGACGATATCAGCAAAATGGCACCGTTCGGAACCACCTACGATCAGGACGTCCACGTGACGTCACGTCGGCAAGATACATATATACAGACGTCACATTTGCATAATCGATTCCAATCGGCTTCTTTGATCGCGAAAGCATCGCTGGGCATCGACAGATAAGTCCTCGTACCGTAAGGGATAGAGTAGTCCTTTTCCAAAAAAAAATCTTACGAATAATATTCATGGTAAGAGAAATCTTATGATTTTCTTCCTTTTCACCAAAATTCACCAAGATTCTTATGAGTAAAATTTGTCGTAACTTTACGAGGACTCTAACCCTCTCGTAAGTATCTTAGAGCCGGTTTTTATTTAAAAATATAACAGATAAAACCCAGATAAACGTTTAATAGAACTTTTTATGCATCCTATAATAAAATTTATTTCATTGAAGATTTTTCTTGTGAAAAGGGCTACAGATTGCGAGAGGCCAACATCCGTCCCTGACGTCCTGCTTTAAGTCTTGTGCTCTGGCGTCACCGTGTTGCGAGGTTAGCGTGGTGTAGGAGGCAAAGACGGTTTAGTAACAGAGATTTGGCGGAGGTTCATGTTTAGGGACGAGTCGAGATTTCAGTGGTGTTCGGGCTTTACTGTCGTGCCGGAGAACGTTACATTGATGTCTGCGTTATCCGGAGCATTATGGTCTGGGGGGATAAAATACATGGAAGGACCCCTTTGGTGATAATGGAGGGCAATTTAACCCGCGTACGTTCTACTAGAGTGATGTCAATAGCCTTTTCACAAAAAATCTTAAGTTTTTGCCTAAGAGTTTTAACTTAAGAATCTCTTACAAAAAATTCTAAGTGCTCTTCACGAACGCATTCGTAGCAGATTGAACTTAAGATTTTAATTACGACAGACTTCTTCCCTAACAACGATCTCATATTGCTTAATAACCCTTAAAAAAGTAGATGAGAATAAAAATGAAGCGAAGTTTTCAAAACTTGTTAGTGAAACAAACACTATGAACAACAAAAATCGAGTGCAATCGATTGTGAAGCAAGGAAGTTTGAAATCTGATAAATCACAATTTATATAAGAATATTTAAGAAACAGCTAGGCCATGGTTAGTGAAATTAATGTCCTTGCAAGTAGGGCAGATTCAGTTTTTTTAATATCATGCTGTGGTCCCCAGGGATAGGGTGGTCCTAGAATGGAAAGCAAAAAATTACAAAGAATAATGGAAAAAAAAATCTTCAAAAGTCTTCTTCTGAAGAACAAAAGGAATATGATTAGTCATATTATTATGCAGACATCCTAAGGTTGTGCAGATTCAATTTTTAAGACCACGGAACATGAACTGGCAAAATTTGAAATATGCAGCTTACGTCATTTCCATCTGTTACAGTCAAAACATGTAATGATAGACAATGAAATGGGCGGGTGCAATTTGACACGGACTTCTGAGAAAACATTGGATTGAAATTTTATTTCTAAATTCATTTTCAATCCACCTGAGCTTTTTTTCATACGCAAAGTGTTAATATATGATCCAAAAGCCAAATAATTTCAATTCCCAAATTCAAGTGTAGTTTGGAATTAATGTATATCAGAATTTTCTATCAAATTCTTAAGGACAAGCAAAAGTTATATATAGAGTAGATAGATTCTTTCAGGGGACGGTAAACTTTGTCAAGTCAGATTATTTATGTTCATTCCTTCACATAACAGAATATTTTTATTTCTAGGATGACAAGAGATATTTATTTTCTTCTTCACTGAAAAATGTTTGACAAGCGAAAATCAGGAGGGGTGTATGTGTCCAAACTCAAAAACTTTCTTATTCATTTCTAAGATCTTTAAGCCCTCCTAACCCCAAAATAGGAATCAAATGGCCGTCCCCTTTTTATTTCTTTAAAAACACCGGACAAAAAACGCCGATTTATATGATTTTTTAACTATTCTTCAGTTGAAATTATTTGTCTTTTGGATCAGTCAGTAACACTGTGCTTACGAGCGTAGCTGAGGAGGATTGGACAGAATTTCAATCCAATGTTTTCTCAGACAACCACGCCGTATTGTACGGCCCATTTCATTGTCTATCTTCAAATTTTTTACTCTACGGAAATGACGTAAGCTGCAGATTTCAAATCGTTCCGCGGTCTTGAAACCATTGCCCTGGGAGTAATGTGGGGCCAAAGGGGGATTGAAATCTTACATGAGAATATATTATTAAAAATATGGTTTAAAATCCTTTCAAGATTGGTAGGTCAATGATTAGTCATATTAATAAGCAAACATTTTTAGGTAGTGCAGATTAAAGTTTGTTAAAATCATGGCCCCTGAGGGTAGAGTTTGGCCAAAAAAAGGTAAACACTCATGTAGGAATACATATAAGAAATAAAAATAATTCTAGAGTATGTAGCCACATTAAATCATTAAAATGCAAACTTTCCCAAAATATGTTGAATGATTTTTTTCTTCAATTTATTGACCCTGGGGTTAGGTTTGGGCTAAAATAGGAACATATTTCACATAATATGCAGTAAAAAAGATTTTAATGAAGAGCTAAAGAAAGAGTTAGAAAGAACAGCTTTATCCAGATGAGCATTGTAGCCAATGGACCTCTTGCTAATTGTTTTTATGGAAAAAATTAAACTGATCAAGGGTCAGAATACAAATGACTTCGCCCAATATATATATAAAAAAAATACAGAATTTTGTAAATGTATTTTTCAGGATGTGTTGATGAACTTAATCATGAATGCGCTTGCTCAAGCGCAATTGCTGGAGAGAAACTGAGTAAAACTTTGTTGTTTTTTTGTTGTTAACTGTTTATTTAAGTTTTCGTATTAAAAGTCATTAATATCTTGGAATGGTATTAGTTGTTAAAAGGGGAAAAACTGAGACAATTTGTGATCTTAAAAGAAATCTTATCACATCAAACACTAGGGGAATTTCATTTCAATTGATAAGACAAATTTTTAAGATGAGGAAAATGCAAATCGCCTTTAAATCAATGAATTTTAAAAAATAAGTGCAATCATAACGAAAAATAAATACTAATAAACGTCTTTCCATATTTGTTAAGCTTGACTATTCCATGCATATTTAGAATTCACAACTATCAAGTTTAATATTTAATAAAATGACTCTTACAGGTGAAATTAATTTTAAAATATTTTTAAGCTCTTATATCTATTTGATGTTCAGAATGCAGTAAGTAAATACATAAATCTAATATGCAAACACATGCGATTAGCTAATTTGTATTCGTTACAGCCCGTTGGAATTCGACAGTGATTTTTGAACATGGATCGTTTTCACTCAGGTGTGATAGCAATTACCTGTCTCTGATGAATGTGACGGAGTTTGAAAAATCTCAGAGCATTTCAATGTTAACTGAATGTGATGGTAAACAACAGTGTTCATTGAAAACTGATTCAACCATTGAAGGGAAATCCATCAGTTTCTTCTGCTATAGTAAGTGTCTCTAGTCTAAGACTTTTTTTTCTTTACTTGAATAATTCCCAGGCATGGTAATGCATTAAGAACATTATTTTGGAGAATTACTTTTACTTTATCAACATAAGACTAAGTATTGACTAGTACTTGATATGGACTTTTAAAAAATCATTTATTGTGAATTGGTATTTGTCTGTGGTCGTTAAAGTTTTCAATATCTGAATTGGATTTACCGTCCGTATACTGGATTTCAAAACTTCATAAAAATCATTACAAAAATACGTTGCGGGGTCCAGTTAATGTTCCACCAAGCCCCCAACTTAACGCCTCAAAAAGTATTTACTGCTGTAGAGGACAACCTTCAGACTTACTCTGCTACAACATGTATTCTAGAAGGGGTCTAAATCAATAGCAAATTTTCAAAAAAACTCTAAAGATTTAATATGGATTTTGGAATCACAAAAGTCAGCATCATCAAAACATAATGATAAGTATCCATTAATTCATACAGTAATATTTCAAGATGAATTCAAGGCAGGCTTTTTGACATCATAGACAGTGCTTCCTCAATAAAAATGAAACTGGGAAGTTTTCACATCTCATTTAAAAACTCATCACTGTTTTACATATAGAATTAAGGCAAAACTCCCACTCGGCATCGTCAAAAGAGGTGCTACAGTTTTCAAATTCTTATGTTTACAGGATTTATGATTGATTGCTATCTTTACCATATTAACTCTTATAATGACGCATATAAATTAATAAAAGCTTTTGATGCCGACAGTCTGTCTGTACAACAACATCAATATAAAAACTCATAAGGCACGTATATGTAACCCTCAATTTTCATGCATATCATCAGTTTGGGTTGCAAATTCAATACAATTCTGAAACAAAGTGCTTACAAGTACATGTGCTGATCATTCTCTGCTGTCCATGGTTTTCATATGCTCACCCGAGTTTAAGGATAGTCATAATTCACTGCCAGTGTCTACACTTTGTATATGATATTGACTTTTGAATTCGATTTACTTGTAACTATACGGACTTGGTCAGGTATCGGTCAACAAATACCTGACCAAGTCCGTATAGTCTCGAGTAGACTTCAGCAAAAGTCCATATATTTATATAATATCGCTGAAATATTTGCACGAACAGTATACCCAGTTTTAAAACAAGATGTGTTTGTGAAACACTGATGCCCCCGTATAGCAACTTATAGCAAAGGTTAAACTTTCTCAAATGCAGATCAAATATGTTGGTACCCAAAGTAAGGTCTTGTCTCGAGGAATATACCTGTGAAATATGAAAGCCCTAGCAGCAACCATTGAATAGATATGGAAAAGGTTAAAGTTTTTCAAAAGTAAGTCAAATCAAGGTCAAGGTCAAATGGTCAAAATTATGGTACCCAAGGAAAGGCCTTCTCACAAGAAATATACAGGTGAAATATGAAAGCTGAGGGACCAATCGTTCAAAAGTTATGACCAAGGTTAAAGTTTTTCAAAACTAGGTCAAACTCCAAGGTCTAGGTCAATGGATTACAATTGTTGGTATCCAAAGGAAGGTCTTATCACAAGGATTACATTGTGAAGTATGAAAGCCATAGCACCAACGGTTCAAAAGTTATGGCCAAGGTTAAAGTTTTCAAAAAGTATGTCAAACTCCAAGGTCAAGATCAAAGGGTCAAAGTTGTTGGTATCCAAAGGAAGGTCTTGTCGCAAGGATTAAATATATGAAGTATGAAAGCCTTAGCACCAACCTTTCAAAAGTTCTGGCCAAGGTTAAAGTTTTTCAAAAGTAGGTCAAGCTACAAGGTCAAGGTCAAAGTTGTTGGTATCCATAGGAAGGTTTTGTCCCAAGGATTACATATGTGAAGTATGAAAGCCTTAGCACTAACTGTTGAAAAGTTCTGGCTAAGGTTAAAGTTTTTCAAAAGTAAGTCAAACTCCAAGGTCAAGGTCAAAGGGTCAAAGTTGGTGGTATCTAAAGGAAGGTCTTGTCCCAAGGATTACGTATGTGAAGTATGAAAGCCCTAGCACCAATTGTTCAAAAGTTATGGCCAAGGTTAAAGATGGGTAAAATTTTGCAAAACTGGGTCAAACTCCAAGGTCAAAAGGTCAAATATGGTGGTACCTTAAGAAAGGTCTTGTCACAAGGAATACACATGTGAAATATGAAATATGAAACCTTTTGATCCTTTGATATTTTTGCACACAGAACATTAAATAAATCTTGATAAATACTAGACTCTGGGTTTTTAAAGCTTGGATAACGATTTTTTTCTCCATAAAACATCTCGTTCTTATCAATGTTTCATAAAGTCTTGAGAGAGCTGTTTTATCCATACTTTAAATTGTTTGTTTTTTAAATTTGCTCTAAATTATCGACTGCATTTATTTTTTAATACATTTTTAATAATATTTTTAAACCTAATTTAGACCTAATTTGAAAATTGCTACACGTCATATAAGCTTTAAGTTAAGATTTGACATTTTGAATTTCATATTTGAAAAGTAAAAAACCACAGACTAAAAAAAAAAAAAAGTTAAAAAGCGTTTTTAAATGTTGGAAAGAAAATTTAAACAATCACAAGTAAATTCTTATTAAAGGAATACAAGCAAAAACTAACCTGTATGATTTTATCTCTGATAGCAATGAAAACTTATGTAAGAAAGGCTACTGCCGAACGTACATGTATAACATTTTGCCATGTTCCTCGAAAAAAATATGCCAAAAAGATTTCATGCGCGCGGAATTTTTACCAGGTGGGGTCCATCCAACTCGAAAAATAAATCCAATCAGAACTTTTTTGACAAGCCAAAATTAAAAAAAAAACTTCTCCAAATCCGAAAAACCTAAATTGTGGGAGGGTATAGGAGGTGGCATTTTCCTTCGCTTTATAAACTTAATATATTTGACTCTCCTAACCAACTTACCAAGAACCAACTTACCAAGGATCCGGGTTACTTGGGATGGGGGGTGGGGGGTTGTTGAATGGGTCCAAGTCATTTTTGAGTTACTTTGTAAATTTTATAACTCTGAAAATTCCAGGGGATGTCTCGGACCCCTTGACCCCCTCTAGATTTAGTCATCAATCGTTTCATTAAATTAAAGTGAAACTCCTACTTCCACAATTACAGATAAATGCCTCAATAAAAACTACACCAACACTCTTCTCAAATATAATTTTGCTGAGGATATAGGACAATATCCTTATGACGTAAGAGATCCGTTCACTGCGTTCCTTAAGTCACGTGTCTTTGAGTGTGAAGAACGACACGTCTTGACTGATGGGAATCTCACACTTCAGTGTAGAGAGAACAGACAGTGGTCAGGAAAAGCTCCTGTGTGCAATGGTGATATATTTTTTATTATGTTAAAACTTATTTTATAGACTAATATAAATGCTTAATGACATGGTTAACAAATGTTTGATACATTTTTACCAGTTGTAATTAACTCAACTTTTCAAATAACAGCATGAAGTTTTACAAGATACACTACAAAAACCAAATATGGCCTAGATAAATAAATAAATCAGATAAAAATAAAAAAGATCGAATAAAACATCAGTACAATTTTATTAACTTTCAAATTCATTCGATTAAGAACTGAAATTCGAGTGAATTTGGGTCTTAGGGAAACTTTGATGTTCATCCTTATCAATCCATACATTTGATTGATTGATTGTATTCGAGAATTATTCACTCATATAGAGACGTCACCATATACCGGTGCACTAAGTCATCTCGATATCAACATGTTAAGAGAAGCTCGTGCAATGTTTGTTCTCAGAAGGAAAGAATATAATAATTGACAGTTGTGAAGTTTGGTACAGAAATAAGTTCTAAAAATTATATCCGTTTTTCTTTTTTATTTAACCGTTCACGGTAGCTCAGTCGGTAGAGCACTCGCTCCGTGATCGGGAGGTCGTGCGTTCGAATCTCGGCCGCGACTAAGTCGATAAAAAATGGGTAGCAACTGTTCCTTCGCCATGCGTTCAGCACTTTGAAGTGAAAGTTGCGGGTCCTTCGGATGAGACCTTAAAAACCGAGGCCCCGTGTCACGGCATCACGGCAGGCGTTGGCACGATAAAGATCCCTCACTGCTGAATGGCCCTGAGTGCCGAGTAAAGGTCAAAATTTGAAGTCGTTCACTGGTATATGGTGACGTCTCTATATGAGTGAAAAATTCTCGAATGGGACGTTAAACAACATACAATCAATCAATCAGTCTTTTTTATTTCCAACAGTCACTTGCCAGGAGCCTGATCATGAAAATGACACTACTATTCTTGAGTATGGCAAGTCACCGATGTATTTTAAGGATGATAATGTGACATACACATGTAAGAAAAACCATCGTCACGTAGATGGCAATCTCGTAAGAGTATGTAACGAAACTGGTGATTGGACAGGAAAGAAACCAGTTTGTAAACGTAAGTTGTCGGAACTTTTAATGCAATGGCGTCATTGATATAATAATAAGTTTTTGTTTTTTTTGTATTGAACAGGCTGTAAGTGTCCATGTGACAGGGTAAGATCTCAGAATTTTATCAGTGATCCACAGGTTCTTAAAATCAGATTAGACAAACTGAAGAAAGAACTAGAAGTCCATAAAGAAAAACTGTCTAAAACAGTGAGAGCAAAGACATGTGCCAAGGATGAAAGGACGTCTGTAAGGGGCATCGGCTCTGTTCTAGGTGTTGGTATTATCACCTTTATGTTGATAACCATTGTTTGTAGTGACTTCCCATTGCTATACAGACATATCCGGTATGGACCTTAACTCTTGCTTACTGTTAACAGTTCTTTTAATTCCTTCGGTAAACCCTGTTTGTTGAATTGTTCCTATGGTTTAAAGGCATTATGTTATATATAAATGCACTCAAATGAGTACAGAATCGGTCTATATTCTATATTTTTAAAAAAAAATCACACAAGCAACATTGAATCAAAATTTTAGTCATATTCCAAATCTTATAAATCCAAAATTTTTATCGAAACCCACCTCGAAGCAACTTTCAATCTGTAGTTTGTACAGTAGTTAATTGATAAGAAAAAAATTAAGAGTTATTTACATTTCCAAGAACACATTAAGGGGCTCTAAATACTGCACGTTGAAGATTTCTAATTCAGATAGAATAAACAGCAATCTACGGTGAATGACACAATTTGAACTTTATGTTTGACAAAGATAAAGTAATGATACAAGTACATTATTTGCATGTTTTTTTTTCCAGTGTGATATCCATTCACTAATACTTCATTGTCTTTTTTTGTGTTTTTCCTGGGGAAGTTCAGATGTTTTATTATTCATTGCCATAAATTAAAGAACTGATTTAACAGTCATTTTCGACTTTATAAAATAAGATAAAAATAAATGAGAACTTTTAATACATTTCCCTATTATAGTTCTTCCAATATTTAAGGAAATTATATGTAAAAGTCATATTATTTTATTGTCCACGTGACAATTCTTGTTTGATTTTGCTGCAATATATACATAACATTACTTCTAATGAATAGTCAAAGAAGACCAAAATTCCACCATCCCTTTGAGGTTACTGAGGTCCATCAAAATAATCACCCCCACACAAAAAAGAATCACAACGATCCCGCTCGCCCCGATACCTTTAGAGGAAGGACGAGGGTCGGGCGCACTAATTAGTTTCCGATAGCTTGATGATAGTTCCTTTTTATTGACTTTGAGAATGCTCTCAATCCTCTCTATCTTTTCCTGGAGTTCTTCCTTTGTTAAATTTACCCCATGACCTTCACACACACATGTGCACAGAGAATCTGATGGAGATACGTTTCCCTTTGTGTTACTTCGGATCACGTGAGTAGTAATATCTGTGATGCTATTAACGGAATTGCTCGTTGCACTCGTGACGTCATCAGTCAAGTGTTCCGATATGGTCCTTTGTATCCATTGGTTATCTGATGACTCTGTAACGAATACTTGCGCGGGATCGGATCCGGATGAGTCTGTTTCGTCCGTTATTCCATCTGCCACCGTCACCGCCGTTCCTCCCGTACTACCATCCATTTCGTCGTATGCAGAACTGGTTCTGTCTTTTGTGAATGAAGAGTCAAATGAAGCTCCTACTGAACTTAACTCTGTATACCCACTTTCACTTAATTCGGTTACTGAGTTTCCGGATGACTCGATGGTAAATGTTAAATCTTGCTTTGCAGTAGACATTTCTATGTTGTTAACTGGTTCTGTTTGATAGACCCCAATCACAGCAAGGTAATCAGCTGGGAAGAAGTAACGCCCTGAAACAAAAATCCTTTGGATCCATAACATGTACAGATTCTAATTTCTGATATAAATAATCAAAAATGAAACTTTGAGAATTCTACAGTTTTATTTTATTTTATAAGACAAAACCAGAGAGAGAGAGAGAGAGAGAGAGAGAGAGAGAGAGAGAGAGAGAGATGATGATGTGTTATTTTAGAACATTTCAGAAGATAATTTTTTCTCTTATTTTTGTATCATATTACATAGATGTCAAAATTCAGAAATTAAATTGTGTGTCTCGGCATAGTTTTCATCTGTTAATTTTTTTTTTCAATTTGTTAAACTGCTGGAGCTTACTTCAATTCATGCTACAAATATTTTGATTTATATGTGCAGCAAAACTTATTTTAACTTTGATGTTAAATGACACTTTGATTTATAATAAAACTTTATCACTGCAATTAATATGTAATCTGTATCGCTCATATTCCATATAAATGAAAGTAATTTTTAAATTATATTTAAAATATAAAAGTAAAAGCTCTTTTATAAGAAATAGAATATGAGTATAAAAAATTGTATTTAAGAATTGGACTCATGAACTATAACAAATGATTTTAATAGTAAAATACTTCGATTGACTTACATTGTAAGTGAAAAATTTTGATATTTTAGTTTACCAAGTGAAAAAAATTGATACTTTGATTTACTAAAGTAAAAACTTTTATAATTTGTTTTACTTAAGTAAAAACTTTGATACTTTAATTTACTAAGTAACAAAAATTAATACTTTGAATTACTAAGGAAAAAAAGAATACTTTTATTTACCATATTAAAAAGTCTAATAATGATGAACACTATACCAATGCTTAAGCTCCTTCTATCCCGACCAGAAGTGCTGAAAACTTTGAATGAAATATGGAGATAACGAACAGTATTCGAGCTCAGAGTCAATTAAAACAATATAAATCGGGAGCAGAGCAAACATGGACCTCCAAAAACATCACATGAAAGACATGGAACAATCATTATGAAATCAATTTGGAGACATAAACGCCATATGCAGGTAATGGTGGTATATATAAGTTTTGTTTTTAAGTTTTTTGTGAGTTATTGGTGTATAAATCACACAGACTTGTCACGTAGGCATATTTCATGAAGCGCGTTAGCATCTTTTTAATATCAACTTCGGAGTACCTGTGTGTACAATCAGAATGTTTTTATCAAAAAATTTATTAGACTTGAATTTATACAGGGGAATGGTTCTGTAGAGTGTTGAAAAGTTGTACTTTTTGATGTTATTAACTTTGGTAAATTTTGTGATTTCAAATTTTCTGAAAGTTAGTTGGAGTTTGTAAGTATTAACATCGGATTTATACCTATTGTTGCACAGTACTCCTGAAGTTTCTCCTTCACTGCTGTTTATATTTTATTGAGTAAAGAAAGAGGCTTGGTAGAACATTAACTGGAACCCGCTATGTATCTTTGTTTGTAAGGATTTTATGTAGTTAGGAATGGTAATGCAAATTCAATTTGATTGTTGGGAATATTAAAAATATTTTACTGACATATAATGTTGAAGAATTTTCTCCTTAGAAAGGGAACAATGAGTGTAAGTTTGAGTACCACTTGCAGATTTAAATCCAAGTTCTTCTAAAATACAATCAAAGTGATTAGCCTTACAGAAAAAAAAAACAATGTTGTAAGCTGCTTAGTCAGCTGGGACCAGTACATATTGATGGTTTTCATATTGCCCCTCAGCAGCTTAATATGAGATTTCAACATCCATCTGATACTTTAAATCCATTCTTACAAAGGATTTCTTTTTCATGTCTGGCCCATATCCTGGCGTGGTTTTCCACGGAATTCATAATATTTACACACTAAATTGCCTACTGATTTTCCATTTGCCGGATCATGACAATGAACACACACAGGTGTGACCGGTCGACATTGCATGCTTACTCCTCCGTGGCGCCTGATCCCACCTCTGATGTTTTTACAGATCCGTGTTTGCTCTGCTCCAAATTTGTATTGTTTACTTTTGAGCTTGATTACTGTTCACTGTCTCTATATTTTACTTATGAAATTATGACTCCAGGATTGAACGTTAGGGGTTCCCTAAATTTTTGGCCCTTTTAAAATAAGTGATTTCAGGTCCTCATTATCAAATATACTTACGTCATCAGTAATGACAATTCCAGCAGGATTACAGTTGTAGAATGAAGAAGAACATGAACACGAAGGCATGTTAGGCAATATAGAGATTTGTTATAAATGTATTACAAAATTGTATTCGATGTTACAGGTATAGAAATAACAGTAATGTATGTCTTAGAATTAAAAAAAAAATGTTAACTTATTTTCTTTTGTAACTAAGTGTCAGAAACTGAAACTAAATATTTAATTAATAATTTATTGTTATGTTACCTTAATTACCCTTGATTAGGAAAAAAGGACCATACATGACCTTCCTAAAGTACTTTAAGCCATATATAGTCAAACCTCGTTTTACCGAACTCGTTGGGACTACGACAACAATTCGAGATATCCAGAGATTCGATATTCGAAGTTAAAATTCATTTTAAAAAGATGGTTGAGGCTGTAAAAGAAGAGTGTTTGTAAAGTTACAAGGTTGAAGAGAAGTGAAGCGTTTTACCTGAAGTTGGTCTGCAGACTTCAATGTTCACTTCAATAGCCAGGGTTGCCATTATTAGTTGATCGGGTATGAACCAAACACAAACAACCGGGATCAGAGTCGTGTTCCATTGCTTTCTAAACTCATACTTCTATTCATGAAAAGTGAAAGGTAATACAAAATGTAACACTAAAGTGAATAAAATGTACACGATTATTCGAAAAAAAGGTTTCTGTGTTCATTAACGAATAAATTTTGGACTGAATATGGAAAGTTTAGTATATTTTACCATGAGCAGTTTCATTGCATTTTAAAGGATACTTTAAATGATAAAGTGACATGAAAGTAAAAAAAAAAATACGTTTAATGACGGTATAAGTTTTAAGCATAAATTTTCACTTGCGTTTTCATGGCACATTTAAAAAGATATTTGAAATGATATACTATGTGCTTTTTGGATTGTTTTTTAAAAACATTACCTTACAATGTTTTTAATTCGAAAATAAAGCTTTATGAACTGTATTATCTTGTACGCTTTCTTCTGCAATAATTTTATTCTAGTAGAGAGAGAGAGAGAGAGAGAGAGAGCATATCACCAGATGAATCATAATGACGTCATTTTATAGATACTGTTAATAAAGGGAAATACCAGCAAATAAATCTTAAAAATACATTTTTTGAAATATTTTACAGTATCCCTAAATAAAAAATGCATATTTCTGCGAAACGTATTTCTCTATACCATCTTTGTTTCAGTTCTTAAATCTGTATAAGGTTTTCGAGTTGCGTTGTCACAGTCTTTCGAGTTATAATACATTACATAAGATCCGACTACTTCTCTGGTCACTAACTTGTGACCGTGTAAGTAGAAGTAAGGTACAGCAGAACCCATGTCTAGATTTTCTTTCGATACCTGCAGGAAAATTAAACATTTTTCAAATTATGATTAATTTTTAAGTCATTTTATTCTGGTCTTTCTTCAATTCACATAAGATTTTCACACAAGGTGTCATTAAAATGATTTAACTTTATGTGAATGCTGATTAAAATCAATAATTACTCAAGTATTTAACTGATTCATGTTGGAACAAAGCTTATATTTTACAAATACTAGTTACGAGTTTGAAATAGCAGGAATAATATAATTTAAACTAGAAATATGTCCATAGGACATGGATGCCCCACCGAGGGTATATTAGTAATGCAACATGAAAATTTGTATTGGTGGTATGAAATTTGATGAGAATACATGTATCTTGAATAGTTTCTTTAAAATTAAAATCTAAAACGTTGGATATAGATGGTAAGTTCTCACCAAATTATGTATAAGCTTACATAAATATATCTTAAATGGTTTCTTTAAAACTAAGCAAAATGCAAATTTAAGAAAAGTAAGGTCAAGGTCACAGGAAAGATCAAGGTCAAACATTTTTGATGCAGTTGAATAGTTCTCACAAATACGTATCAGCATATTTAGTTTGATAAAAATATCTTAAATGGTTTATTTAAAACTGAGCTAAACACTAGTTTAAAATAAATAAAGTTAAGGACAAAGGAAAGGTCAAGGTCAAAAAAGGTTGATGCAGATAAAAAGCTCACATTAGCATATATTAGAATATGAAGTTTGATGAAAATATTATGAATGGTTTCTTTAAAACTGAGTTTAACACAAATTGAGAAGAGTGAGGACAAGATCAAATGAAAGGTTAAGGTCAAAAAATGATGATGCATTTCAATAACTTTCATCAGTATGTATCAGCATATGAAGTTTGATACTAATTTAAGGAAAGTGAGGTCAAGGTCAAAGGAAAGGTCAAGGTCCAAAAATGTTGATGCAGTTGAATAGCTCTCATCAGTATGTATCAGCATATGAAGTTTGATAACACTATTTTGAATTATATCTTTAAAACTGAGCTAAACACTAATTTAGGAAAAGTGAGGTCAAGGTCAAAGAAAAGTCAAGGTCAAAGAAAGGTCAAGGTCCAAAAAAGTTGATGCAGTTGCATAGCTTACATCAGAATGTATCAACTTATAAAGTTTGATAACACTCTTTTGAATGGTATCTTTAAAACTGAGCTAAACACTTATTAGGAAAAGGTCAAAGAAAAGGTCAAGGTCAAAAAATGTTGATGCAGTTCTTATCAATATCTATCAGCATATAAGTTTGATAAAAGTATCTTGGATAATTTCTTTTAAACTGAGCTTTGAACTGAGCTAAACGCAAAGCGCGTAGGAAGGACGGCACGATGGAAGACGGACATGTCAAACATTTTATGTCCCGGCCATATTCAAGGCGGGGCATAAAAAGGCATTCTTGTGTTTTAAAAGATACGTACCAGTATTTCCCCATTTGTCACCGTGTGTGTAGTGAAAATTAAAGAACATGGAATATCTCCAAGATTTTGAGGTTCTTTTTCTGTGTTGATAAAAAATAATAAAATGTTAAAGTTAAATTTAAATTCTGAAGTTTTAAAAACTTATTCTTTTCTCAAAATTTCAATTTTCAATTTTTATTTTCTGCAGATCTAATGCAGAGACATATAAAATGTTTCCGTTACGCAAGGAGGGAAAATACTTGTATTTTTGGGTGGGCATAGACACATATTTGAAATTGATATCCTTCAAAATTTTAGAATTTCATAATTTTCATATTTATCGAGCGTTTCAGATCGATATTTTATAAAAGCGTGTTATAGGTCTACCTCTCTGAAAATTATCAAAACTAGGTATGTTTGACATACATCTTTATACGAACTAAAATCTATCTGTAGTAACTACGAAAAGGCATGCGCAGGAATTAACTACGAAAAGGCATGCGGAGGAATCTGTGGTGTAGTAAAGTATGGGGAAAAAAATATAAGCAAAGAAGGCGAGGAAAAAATACAAGAAAGCAAAACCAACACAACGGTGTTGTCTGTTCATGTTCAGTCGGATAAGTGAAATATTAGCAAATCGAACACACCCGGAACTTGAACTTGAACTTTATTCTCATAACTGACAAAACAGTGAAGAGAAGATATGTACAGTATAATAAACAGAACATATTATATGCCTGAAGAAGGGGTAACAGAGTATATCAACCAAGAAAGCCAACTCTCTCATTATAATATCTAACAATTTACAAATTTTGCTAAGTTGATTAGTATTGGTTTCATTAAAAATCATTTCAAATTTCAAAACATTTGGATTTAAATAAAAATATTTTGACAAATACATAACTCTTGAGTTCTTTATAAACACATCAGTATCTTTAAATAAGTAATGAAATTCATCCCCAATTTCGTTGCAGTTACATAATTTACAAATTCTATTTTCTCTGGGGATGTTAAACCATCTACCAGTCTCATTTGGTATTTTTGTATTTCCAGTTCTAAATAAACAATATTTCTTGGATTGTTTAGGAGGCAAATTCAACAAATAGTCTTCAAAGATTAATGATTTTTTAAAAATTCTATAGTTCAAACCTTTAAGGGAAGTTTGTACATCACTAAACCATGTTTGCTTACACTGATCTAAGAGAGTGGTATATACCTTATTTTTTAGCCAAGATATATTAATTGAATTTTCATACCACACATTAGTCAATCCACATTCATTAAAAATTTTCTGAACAAAATCACACCATGGATTTTTACACAATTTCAATGCACATGAAAGTTTTGTAGACAATTTAGAGCTCTGAGCATTAATAAGTTTACTCCCAAATGAGATCATTCTAACTTTGATATCAATTAATAAAGGGTGTCTACCAAGTTCTCCGTACACCATAAAGTTTGGTGTTGATCTTTTCAAGCTTAGAATATGTTTACAAAATTTTAGATGTAATTTCTCTATTAGTTTAGTATTGTGAAAACCCCATATTTCACATCCATATAGAAGTATTGGTTTGATAATTTTATCAAACATGTCTAATTTACAATCAATTGAAAAGTTATGTTTTCTACATTTACCAATAATACATTGCTTTAGTAGCTTTGTCATCTAATTCTTTGGTATTTAAATTGAAAGAATTACTTTTACAAAATGTAACACCTAAATATTTAAAGTTGTCAACTATATCAAGCTTGGATCCTTCAAATGTAAAACAGCTATTATTTTTAACTCTACCAAATATTACAACTTTTGTTTTCTTACTATTAACCTTCAGGTGCCATTTCTTTCAATATTTAGAAAACGTATTTAGCATGTACTGAAAATCATCTGCGTTTTCTGATAACAAAATAGTATCATCTGCATATAATAAAACAAAAATCTGTAAGTACAGATTTAGTTCTCTCTCGAGTTTTTCTGACAAACAAGATAAACCCTTAGCTTTGTTTCCAGATAAAAAAAACTCCTCAAGGTCATTCAAGTACAATGAAAATAAAAATGGTGACAAATTCTCCCCTTGCCGAACTCCTATACTACATTCAAACATTTCTGAACTTATTCCATTAACTACTAGTTTTGATTTAATACCTTTACACAAGTTGGTTATAATCTTAAAACATTTTCCATCAATATTATTTTGTAAAACTTTATTCCATAGTCCGATATGCCAAACCGAATCAAATGCTTTCTCCAAATCTATAAATGCACAGTACAATTTCATTTTATGTCTTTTAAAAAGTTCTACAAGAGAATACGTATGTATAATGAAAAAAATATCTATTGTACCCATATCTCTGCGAAAGCCTGCTTGGTTTTCTAAAATGAGTTGTACATTATCAGCATATGAGTTTAATCTTTCATTAATAATTGCAGTAAATAATTTTCCTAGACAACCCAGCAGTGTGATAGGTCTATAATTCTTAGGATCAGTATTGTCCCCTTTAATTTTGTATACTGGGATTATGTTTCCACAAGCCCACTGAGTGGGTATTGCACCAGAGTCAAAAATTTTGTTGAACAATTCAGTGTATAAATTCAACATGCAGTCACATGTATTTTTAATTACATTCATTAGAGATTCTATCATCACCACAGACCTTGTTATTTTTCAACTTATTAATACTGTTGCGTAATTCATCATGTGTTATTTGTTGGTTAATTTCATGATTGAGCTGAACATCAGCTAAAATATCAAGCTCTTCTTGTGTTAATACTGTGGGCTCTGAATCTTGTTCATTAAAATTTTCATTACAGCATTCTTTATAATATGTAAAAAGGTCACGGAAGAACGTTTTGAAAAAGCTTTAGTCCATGTTTAGACACAAAATTGATGTAAGGTCATGAAGAATGCCGTTGTCATTGAATATATACACTTTTCATGTAAATTCTATAAATTAAACTGTTATATTTAAATAAATAGAGAAATCCAAAATTGTAAGCAAAACATTGCTGATGATGTCTATTCTATAGTGGCATATTTTTGCCCCCTCCATGCAAGATAAATTATGTTAACATGCAAGATAATTATGTCAACATGCCAAATAATTATGTTGACATGCAGGTTGCCAATCTTTTTTGAGAATCTAATTTTAATGTTGGTAAACTTACTTACTAACGCCAGTATACAACATACAAGCAAGCAGCAACAGAATTATGTTGACATGCGACTTATTTATGTGTACATGTAAGATAATTATGTTAACATGCAAGAACTTTATGTCAACACGCGATTTATTTATGTTAACATGCATCATTATTATGTAGACATGCGACTTCTTTTTGTGAACATGCAAGATGGTCATGTTAACATGCAACTTATGTTAACATGTGACTTATTTATGTCAACCTGCAACTTACTTATGTCAACATGCGACTTATTTATGTTAACATGCGAGCTATATTTTAACATGTAAGGTATCTATATCAACATGCAAGATAATAAGTTGCATGTTAACATACATATCTCGCATGTTAACATAATTATCTTGCATATTGACATAAATAAGTTGCATATTGACATAAATAAGTTGCATGTCTACATAATTATCTTGTATGTTGACATAAATAAGTCGAATGTCTCCATAATTATCTAGCATGTTAACATAAATAAGTCGACATAATCCTGTTGTATCTTGCTTGTATGACGTCATATAATGGCTTAGCAAGTAGGTTTACCAATATTAAAATTAGATTCTCTAAAGAGATTGGTAACTTGCATGTCAACAAAATTATTTTGCTTGTTGACATAAATTATAAGTCTCATGTCTACATAGTTATGTTGCATGTTAACATAATTTATCTTGCATGTTGGGGGGGGGGGGGGCAGAAATATGCCACCATACAATTCCTAAATAATAAAAAAGTTACAAGTCGTTGATCTTATAAAGCAGAAACAAGGTCAACATAAAGACTTAACTAATATAAACAAAACACTGAAGCCACTAATTCGAACAATTCTTAAAAATAACAGTCCTGAACGACTACTTCTTCAATGTTAAAACTAAAATCAATAAGCTTGAGTCCCTAACCTGTGTAATGCTCAGATTTCCTCCTTAAGAAGGTTCAACTTCAACATCACAACAACTGATTGTGAATTTAACCTCTATTATGTAGACTACTACTTCAAGATAATCATCTCTCATATAAACTGCCTCTATAAAGTAACACACTTTTATGTAGAGATGCCAAAGTCTCTATCTTGTTGATTGCTACTGACAACTTCTATCATGTAGACAGATGCTTAGAGATAAGCTGGCTGAACTCAAAAATAACAAACCCTCCATGATACAATTAACTAACCCTTCTTAATCATTAGACTGATACTGAATGATTTGTCGCACCTTTAAGAATTTTTCGTTCGAATTGCAGTGTCACATTGTCGGTGAGGCTGAAAATTCAGATATATTAGGTATTCGACTCCTATGGTCATTGAGCACTAAGCAGTGAGGGGTCTTTTCTCTCTTGTTAGCACCTACTGCGACATGGGACATAGGTTTATAGTCTCATCCGAAGGACCAGACAACTAAATGACAATATTCCTTCTAAAATGTTACTACCAACAAGTAAGAAAACCTCAGTCATACAAAATGACAACAAAATCTCAATCATGTAGATTGTACCAACAGATAATCCAATCTCTGTCATGCAGATAGTACCAACAAGAACAAAAGGTCTATTATGTAGATTCAACTAACATATACATGTATAACAAAATCTCTATCATGTAGATTCTAGCATTTTTTTTATCAATTGTTAGGCCTTTGTTTTTTTTTTATAGTATATTTGACTAGGAATAATTCCGTCTACCTGATCAATACATAGGGCTCACGGAGGGTGTGACAGGTCGACAGGGGATGCTTACTTCACCTAGGCACCTGATTCCACCACTGGAATTTCTGAGGGTCCGTGTTTTATGTCCTGTTCACAGATTTATATTTGTAGATTTTTTTTCAGAACGATCACTGTTCATTATCTTCCCTTGTTTTATAACAATTAAAACTTCTATCACATAGGATGAACCAACAGAAAACAAACGCTCTATAATGTAGACTGCAAGAAGCATACTAGTACTAGTATAATGTAAAAGGTGAGGATAACAAGCAGTGGTCATTCTCATAAATCCAGTAAAGAATACGAACTGGGCAAAACACACGGGTGAATAGTGAAATCTTAGTCAAAATGGTATAAAAATAATGGCCTTACAATTATTGGAAACATGTAATTATTGGAAACATGTCAATCAAAATACGATCCAACAAAAATCTATATCATGTAGTTTGTACTAACAGATAACAAAAACTCTATAATTTAGAAACCGGTCGCGGTATAGCCTAGTGGTGGGCTGTTCGCTTCATGGTGGGGAGATTCCGGTTTCGATTTTCGTTCCTGACGTTGCGTCAAAACCCCAAATGGGTAATGACTGTTCCTTCGCCAAGTACCCAACACCAGAAGTAAGAGTCACGGGTCTTTCGAGTGAGATCTTAAAAACTGGTCCAGTATCAACGTAGCCGTAGGCACGAGATGTGTTCCAGTTTCGCACACATTTGAATTGGGTATAGAACAATAGGGGTGAAATATGTTTTGATAGCAATTATAGTCTGATCTCCGTCTGTAATTTACATGGAATTATCTGTATTTTTCCAATGCATTATAATATAAATTTAAAGGAATAAATTTTGAAAATTTAATTTGTCCAACTCAACTGAAGATGAAGTTAATAATTTAGACAAATATCCTTATCGCAGTTCATCCGGTTTTTTTTTTCCTTCAAAAAGAGAAATGAGTGAGTAAATGAATTCATTCTTAATTAATTAAAAAGAAAGAGAGTGAGAGACAGAGATAATCATATGAAAATAATTATGGTTTTGATTAGTATTTATGATATTTTTTCTTATCATAAAAACCAAGGAAATAAATCAATTAAAATATCAAATGCAAAATTAATCATTTTTTTTTTATTCCTATTCTTTCCATAGATCCTCTTTCTCCAAATTTACAACTATGATATAGACTATAGCAATTAAGTAATTATCTTACCTGGACAATTTCCCGTTTTGCACACATTTTTTCAATAACTGAAATTCAAATATGTGCCAAACTGGAACAAACCAGGCACGATAAAGAGCTCTCACTGTTACGCCCATAAGCGCAATGCACCTACAGAGGTGAAGTCTCAATGTGAGTGAGAATGGTCTGAATGGGAATGAAAAATTCTCAAATTAGACGCCAAACAATCTGTAATCAATCATGAAAACTTTGAAACTAAGGTAACAAACTCCTATCTGTCAAGTAAACTAAGGTAACAAACTCCTAACTATCAAGTAAACTAAGGTAGCAAACTCCTATCTATCAAGTAAACTAAGGTAACAAACTCCTATCTATCAAGTAAACTAAGGTAACAAACTCCTATCTATCGAGTAAACTGCTACCAAATGACAATAAAACCTCTATTGTGTATATTGCACCAACGGATAGACCTGCAACCAAAAGATAGCAAATCTCTGTCATGTAGACTGCTACTATATGACAACATAAGCTCTATCATGTACAGGGGTATTCTATCAGGTAGACTGCTGCTAAAAGAAACAAAACCTCTATTGTGTAAACTGCCAATAAAAGACAACAAAAAGACAACAAACCATGTATCTCGTAAACTGCTATAAACATGGAATCCTGTGCTCCACATCTGTCCTTTGAATTCGGACAATTTTTATCACAATTACTGTCAGGAAACGAATTGGTACTGAAAGTGAATCCAGGCTTACGTTTTCCGCAGAGACATTTGTATCCCATCTGTAAAGACATAATACAATATCCGTAAAAAAATCATACAATATCTGTAAACAAAAATAACATCATTCTGAATTTGATGCCTATTTCTAGCTTGGAAAAAAGAATTTAACGAGGTTCGTTCCTTAGCTTTTGGGCAGATTTTTGTCTGACCTCTATTTAAAAAAATTCTGCATAATGTTTAAGTTTTTTCAATAAATTTGGATTCTGCAATGCTAATTAAACTATATTCAAAGAAAACCCCATGATTAAATTCCATACTGAAAGCATTAAGTGAGGAACTATATTTTGTGGCGGAAGGTTTTATAGAAGAAAATGATCATTTTTTCTCATTCGAAATATTTACAGTATTGTAAATTAAGTTTGGATTCCTATTTTTATATGCAGCCTGCACACACAGTTATTTTATCCAGTGAAATATTTTATGCTGGTCCTAAATAATATATTTAATTAACCATCATGAATTCTATCATCATATTGAACAAATATAACAAATATATTGTGAAAGTCCTGGGGAAAAAATAGCCCATTTTAGGCTAAAAATTAGCGCTATTTTAGTTATATCTAAAAATCAACATCACAGATCCCCACTTTCAATTTATTTTCTGAATATACAAAATAATTTTAACCATTCTGCTTAAATTCAGAAAAATGTCATTACTTTCAAATGATTTTATTGCGTGTTAAATTTTTAATGCCAGAAAAATGACATTTTCTGAGTGCAAAAAGGTCAATTAATTGACTATGCGAAGTAATTTGAAACTCTTTTTGTTGTCACAAATTTTAAAGAGACCATTCAAGACGAAAAAAGACTGTGTTTGTTCCCATAATTTATTGGATAAAAATATTAGAGGAAAAACTTTCAAAAATTGATTTATGTGTTAGACGTAGTTACAGTGCAAAAAGGTCATATTAAATGCTCCGTAGCGCCGAAAGAAGCGCATTGATCCCCATTTTTGGTTTTGATTTTTAATTAATCTATGTGTATAGATTCAAAAAATATACTTGATGAAAAATTCTCAATACTTCTGATAACAGGATCCAACCTCCTTAAATTCATTCACAGTTTTCTTTTTCTTTTGACGAATCCTCATTCGATGCTTTTAAGAAATATTGATTAACACATGCAAAAGTATTTATCGTAAAAATAATTGTAAACGCATGTATTGTCTTTATGAAATAACAACCTTTTTAAGAGACTGTGAAAATTCAAGATTGGTCATTGATAACGAAACATGTGCTTTTGTGTCTCTTTCATATTTATCGAAAATTTGCTTTATGCACAATGATGAATGGTGAGCATTTCTATTTCATAATTTCAAGAAAGAAATATTGGATTTTAATTGGATTTTAAAATAAGTAAAATTGGACTCCATCCTAAAAAAAAGAAAATGTCATGGGTTTAAGCTCTACTCTACGAGGTACACTTGTCATACCTGCATTAACATGTATGGAAAATCTGTACATTTTTTCAGACAGTCCTGGACTCTCATTCTATTTTGGTCTTCATATTGAAATTCCATGGTAAACGTTTCCTTTGATTCACATGCTATATAAACGGTCTCCCATGTTGCTGTTAAATAGAAATACCTCAAATTCAATAAATCATAGCACAGGGGCTAGTACATGCTATACTTGATCACTACAAATACAAAAAAATATATTGAAAGTAAAATCAAGTATAGTTTGATACCGATCCCTATGATTCATAGCTCAACACTTATTTAACAGAATTATTAATTACAAACCTCATTATCTCCAACTCGACGGGACCGAAATTTATCGTCGAGATATCCGACAAATCGGGATAACGAGGATTAAAAACAGAGAGAAACAGTGGCTAGGACTTACAACTCAGTTTGACATATATCCATAATATTCGAGATATCGGTGTTCGAGATAAAGTAGTTTCTACTTTTATTAGCTGTTGATCTTTTGTACATTAATGCTGTACAAATGTAGTATCACTGAGGGACAACGGTAAAATATTCTTACTCTTGAATAATTAATATATACTTTTAGGTTTATGATAGCATCTCTAATCAATTACTAGTCTTGACAATCATGAAAGAGATATCCTTTATATATTGTGCGTCATCCAAACATTTTGGTTTCTCCAGTTTTTTAATTGTGCAGTTGCTATGATTTAAACTAGGGATGTCAAATCGGTCAATATTTGATAATCGGTTACTCGGACGATTTTCCGATCGAGTACCCGGGTACTCGGAAAAAGTGTGTATACTATGGATGCCAATTTGTAACCGGTTAACCGATTACTCGGTCGGAACATGGTAATCGGTTAGAAAATCTGTAATCGGTTAGTCGGAAAAAATAAAAATATATGTAAATTTGAATGCAATTTTCCTAAAATTCATTAAAATTTTCTAAAAAAGAAACCCCTGCATAAAAGTTGATTATTTAGCCTTTTCATATATCTGTTTAAGCTGATTTGGAGATACTTACGGCTTTACGGTTTGCTAAGCACAGTTGAATTTTAAACATTTTTTTTAATTTTCGGTTATTTTTATATCTTAATTTTCATCACTTTTGAATTGGTAGCGGCAGGGACCTATATATTATTAGTATAAAGGCCCATGGTAGCGGTATTTCTATGTATGTCCGATTTCGCTACGGTAGCTATGCTAATTAATTAATCTAAGGATAATTAATAGATCATAAGTAAAAGATTTTCACTGAAAACAAATAATTAAAGTCATTCAAAAATGTGACAAGAGGTGATACATGCCAAAATATGTCGGCTTGCTTTTAAATATTATTCCAAATTGGGAAAAAAATATCAAAATTAAATGATAATCACAGTGTTTTACTAAGGAATGCTTACTTGGACGATATGCAGTTACCTTGTGAAATTAAAAAAAAATGTCGACAAATTTGTATTAAATCAATAAGAGGATGTTGAATATTAACTTTGACAAAAGTATAAAATGTTTGGTCCTAAAATTAAATATTTTTTTTTTTAAAATTAAATTCTTTTCTGAACTTCAACATATTAACAACCCTCGATGTAGTAATCTGTCATTTTAAAGATCATTATTCAACTATGATGTTAAGAAACTAGAAATCCAACCATATTTATGTCTTCCACTTCATAAGAATTTATTTTCTTATCTTACCAAAGTAAGAATAAGTGCACATCAGCTGTATATAGAAACAGGCAGATATTGTTATCCTGTCATTCCTAGAGAAAGTAGAATTTTTTTCCATTGTAAACTATTCTTCAAGATGAAAAACATTTTTTACTTGATTGTCCTGTGTATGAACATGTAAGGAAAAAGTATTCAAAATCACTGAATATTAAAAACTTATCTTGTTAATCCAATTAACATGGATGTTAATTCCTTATCTTGTTAATCCACTTAATATTGATGTAAATAACTTATTTTGTTAATCCATATAACCTTGTATCTACAAAAACAAATTGTCTATATATTACACACTGATTTAAAGTTAGAAGCAAACTTTCTACAGTTTATTTTGTAATATGTCAATGTATATACTGTACGTGTATATATATGGCTATAACACATTCTTATACAAGTTCCAATAAAGAATTGAATTGAACAAGCAAATTCAAAGAATTGTGGTCCCTCGCTTTCGGTGTCTTAGATGTGAGATGCCATTATTTATAGCATATTTTGTTAGACATGAACGCCCGTTCATATGTCATTCAAAAGTAATCACCAAAGTTAATTTTTTTGAATATTAGATCAAACATGAAAGTCAAGTTGAATGGGTCAAAAATGGATAAAAAATCATAGCATACTCGGAAACATCTTGTCACAGGTAATGCACATGTCAAAGATGAAATCCCTATCTCTTCTAAATCAAAATTATAAGGAAAAATAACATTTTGAAAAGTAGGCCAAACTTCATGGTCAAGGTCACAGGGTCAAAAATCATAAAATATTTAGAAAGGTCTTGTCACAGGTAATAAACATGTATAATATGAAAGCCTATCTTTTCTCTTTTCAAAAATTATGACCAATTTAAAGTTAAATTTTTGAAAAGGAGGTCAAACTTCAAGGTCTAGGTCACGAGGTCAAAAATCATATCATATTTGGAAAGATCTTGTCACAGGTAATGTACATGTGAATTATAAAAGCCCTATCTCTTCTCATTCAAAAGTTATGACCAAAGTTAAAGTTTTTGTGATAGACGGACAGACTGACAGACGAATGAGATTTAATGTCCCCTCGCTTTCGCGAAAGCGGGGGACAATAATATATGACTGTATAGCTTAATAATACTACTCTTTAAATAATTTAATGCTAATAATTGATAAATGATATTAAAACCCAGAAAAATATTGCATTTAGACTAAATCTTGACATGAAAAATTCCTTTGTTATGTGATTTATTTTCATAATCTTAATTAAACTTTAATTTTCCAATAACTAGGATAGATTCAGCTGATTTGATTAGTGCTCTGAAAATTGTCCTTTTCAATGAAAATTGCACGGCAATAGCAATTATTGAAAAAGTCAATAAGGTGGCAGGCTATTTCAGAGTCAAATATGCAATATTAATACAATCAGTATAACAGGACTGGGGAAGCATCGATTAATATTTTGCTCTGGTGGCGTATCTCTGAGGTTTGAAACATGCTATTACTATTCAAATTTAATATTTTTGATATAACAATCAAAATGGTGAAGGCGGAAAAAATTTTAAGTTGATGAAGTCACGCAAATAAATGATGTTTGAATAACTGATGGTTGTAACAATTTTAAAATATAAATTTACATCGTTTCTGAAATAGTTGAACAATAATTATACTAAAGAATTGATTGCATGAACATTACATATATGTATTAGACGTGAAGTTTATGTACTTTTTGATGATCAACCAGATGAAATCGTCTCAAAATGTGACATCCCCCCTCTCCAGGAGTCATTTATACAGGGTGTTTCACAATATATGTCACGCATCTAAAGGCAGAAAGAAAAATTTGCAACAAAAGCTACATATACATTTTAAATGTCATTTTAATCAGCAGATATTCAAAATTATTATTTTAAGTCAGATGTATCCAACATTCTCCATTTCAGTTTCTATGGCAACGATTTCCTAACATGTTATACTGCAAGTGTTTTCCTTTCCATCGTCCAAATATCTTAAGAGACTCTTATTCAGAAATTTCTGACCACTGCTTCGTACGTTTCATATGATACTTGACAGATTTCCTGTTTATATCTAGCTTTTAAGAACCCTAAAAGTGCATATTTATTTTTTTATTTAAAGACGCATTTAAATAAATGTGTCATTTCAGAACCACCGGTGTGTGCTGACGTCCACTCCTCTCGCTCTTCCTTTCAATCAATTTTGCAAACTTAACCAACTCTGAATGTCAGTTGTTGGCTTTAAATGCTGCAATGCTGAAATCTTGTATGCAGACACACTCAATTCAAATCGAAAATTTCTAAATACACCTAATACACTTACATAGTCCCCATCCATTTCCCTAAACTCAGATCTAACTGACTTTCTTAAGGTTTTCTCAATGATTGACTTCAAGTTGACAATGTTCTCATTTGGGGGGGGGGGGGGGGAGGATTTAACTGTCTCTCATCTTTACATTATGTTTTATTCAGACTTCTTAATTAACCTTAATAAATGAAAAATTGAAGAGGGCTTTCTGGTCTGGATATTTTTCTTCATCACACCGTGTACAACATTTAGGATATCGTGCTTATAATAACATGAATAAAAGTTTACAAATTCAAATTTTTGTTGCTAGTTGTACTCCATTTTGAGAACAGCTGAAATTATGACATCACTGATTACATCATCAGTGTACTTCATGGTATTATAATTTTCCCAATATTTTGCAATATCATAATTTCAGATCAATATGCTTGTCTATGGCATTTTGGTATTTTTGGTATCATGCTTGATATTCAGATTATGCCCATTTAGATGTGTGACATCTATTATGAAACACCCTGTATTTTACATAAGTTATACATGTATCCCCTTTTTGTAAGTAATGTTCGCACAATATGCTATTTCTGGTGTTAAGTGAACACAAATAAAGCTTCCAGGATCAGTGAATGTTGTCCTAAAGTACGATCTTTGTGTGGAGTAGTCACTTGAAAATTAAAATAGACGTTTTGAAGTTTGGTACTGTATGAAAACAAACAATTATTAAGTTTTCAGGTTTTAATTGGATAGATCGAATTGATTGTCATGTATTTTTTGTCATTAGGATCACATAAGTAAATAAGTCTTTTCTTTACTTTTTATGTAATTATAAATATACGGGGGAGATGAGAAAATGATATGTTTATGAAAATCAAAAGACCTTCTTTTATAATAAACAATCCTCGTTTAACTGAAATAAGTTTCATATTTCAATTGAAAATTTAACTATGTTCGCGTATTTAGAATAAAAATAAATAGCCCGAGAGAACAAAGAAATATGACTAACCGTCGAACGATGCGAGTATCGTTTAGTAGAACTGCTACACGACTACTCAGATATGTAGACATTTTACAAAATACATGTAAGTAAAACTTAATTTATGTAGTAAATGGGGTTTACGTCTCCCAACTAATTCCATACTCAAGAGCATGCTGTTAGTACGATCAATTTTAAAAAAGGGCTACTGACAAATAAGTTGACGATTCAGGGATTTCAACAACCTCGATTAAAGTCAGAATTTAGTAGATCCTATGGTCGTTATTATGTTCTTGTTAGCAAATACAACCTATCATTGGATCGTATTTTGACTGATATAAATCAATCAATTGTTATAAGCCTTTGTTTTTATATACTTAATTTGACTACGGATTATTCTGTCTTCCTGATCAATACATGGGGCTCCGTCTACCTGATCAATACATAGGACTCCGTCTACCTGATCAATACATAGGGCTCCGTCTACCTGATCAATACATAGGGCTCACGGCGGGTGTGACCGGTCAACAGAGGATGCTTATCTTCCTGGGCACCTAATCCCACCTCTGGAATTTCCAGGGGTCTGTGCTTTATGCCCTGTTAACGATTCATATTCTTTGTAGATTTTTTTTTTGAGATCTATCACTGTTTGTTATCTTCTACTATTTCATTTACGAAATGTGTGGAGATAACGAACAGTATTCGAGCTCAAAAGTCCATTAAACATTACAAAATAGGAGCAGAGCAAACACGGACCTCTAAGACATCAGATTGGGATCAGGTGCCATGGAGAAGTGAACATCCCCTGCCGACCGGTCACACCCGCCGTGTGTTCCTTGTCATGATCGGGAAATAACGGAAAAATTCTTCGACAATTCAGTGTGTAAATAATGGTCTAACAATTGGTATGAAAAAAGTCAGTCAGCATTAGACATAATGATAGATTGTATTTGCTGACAAGGTCATTGTATCGACCATAGAACTTACGAGATGATGACTTTAAACGAGACTGCTGATATTCTTGTTTCATCAACTTGTCTTTCCCCCCAGATTTTTTATTTCACTAGTTTTTTGCATTGCCACACTCCTACACCTTCCAATTTGTTCTTTATACAAAAATTGAAACGTTACCAACCACAAAGAATTTCACTTGGATATCTAAAACACCTTCCTTAAGTTGAGGCTTTGAACTCTAAAACTTTTTTTTTACATTAAGTACTCTTTCAATACTTTTTTTTTTATAACAGAAGGTTTGATTGTTATTTTTTTCCTTTGGAGTGTGATTCAGTATAGTTATAGTTTTGATTTTACAATACAATCATTCCGATTTATCAAATTAAAAAAGGAAATCTGATAATAATTTTTATTCTTTTGCAAGCTTTAAGTTTTTAAATCTACATTAATTTTTCACTTTTTTAATTAATTTGAATGCTTTTTTTTTGCTTCTCCAAAATTTAAGAATGTGATAATTACAACATAATATGATTTGTCATCGATACACCATTCTTACACGTAGCAGTATTTATTAAATCAGTTTGTACTATATATGTACATTATGTGAATTTTTACTCACGTTGTGGAAGAATCCGTGGGACGTGTGGATCGGCATTAAAAAGGAAAAGGGGAGAATCGGTAAACTCAGAGCTCCAAATACCTGCCCAAGCAGGATCAGTGCATCCCCCAGTTCCAATACAAAGAGGATATCGGGATTGCCTGAAAGAATAGTGCTTTTTCTAAATCTATCTATAGAAGCTTAAATAAAACTCAATGGTTTGTTTGGAACCATCAGCAACAAATATACATGTACATGTACAATACACTAATTATTATAGACCTACAGGTGTACTTTTATACATGTACATGTACATAACTAATAGCAAAACAAATCTATATGTAGCAGGTACGTGTTGATAAAGATCTATAAAGTTGTTCCCCCTTACCCAAACTTGAAATCTTTGATCGGTCCTTATACTCACAAAAAAGACTTGTAGATTGTATCTTGAAGTGTTTTTATTTCATGAACGAGAGCTCAGCTCTGTGTCTGCTTCCTGATTTAATAAACATCAATATGTTTTGAAACCTTACTTTAAAAAAAACAAACCATAACCTTGAAACTGTTATTGTAGTGTTATAACCAGAGATATTAGATGACGATCTCTTTACTTCTTCAAACCACTTTCCACTCGTAACGGCCGTTCTATTGAAAACCATTCGCCACAATGGATCTGCCACAGCATTCAGAAATATAAGATGTACCTGCAGCAATATCAAATATAAAATCTTATTAATGCAGAAATTTACAGCGTTTACAGCAATTGTCAGTCCTTTTTCTTTAAATTTATACGTCGGTGTCTTTCTTTATCCGAATTTCATTTTTCCCTAGCTACAGAGGACGGTAAAGATTTGAGTCTAATTTAAATTAGCATGGGGCATATACCTTAACTCCATTCAAGCAAAACTATCAAATCCTTAAATCTGAAAACCATCCCCGGGAATCATGAACATTCTTTCGCATAACTGCTTTCTTTCAAATGAATATCAATATCTTTATAGTTTTTTTTATTGGCACAAGTTCTGAAAACTTATTACACTCACACTCTCTAGTTTTATTGATAAGTTTTGATTTTTTTTTTTATGGAAAGATCTTTTAAAAAGTCTTAAATCAACAACATAAAAACTTTTGACTTTTCAACTTTATATATACAACCGTTCCCCGCGAAAAATTAAAGTCCAGGCTTTCTGATATCATTGACAGCTGCTTTTTCAGTAAAAATCAGGGGATGCCCACTCCTCCATTGCACCTAATCCCACCTCTAATGTTTTAGAGGTCCGTATTTGCTCTGCTCCAAAATTTGTATTGTTTAAAGGGACGTTTGAACTTGAATACTGTTCGTTATCTCCATACATTTCACTTATGAATTATCAATCCTGCATAATACTTTTGGTTCTGTTGAAAATTTAGTTTGATAGTTTCACAAATCAATGCAATTACCTCGTTGTATGGCATAGAGTCTACCGGAAGGTCAGTTCTGTAGTTACCCTCTAGGATTATCTCCCTTAGGTCAAGGTTAAGATGATGTCTATGAATCTGAGTAATATTTGCGTTGTCTATCCAGACATCCCGTACATCAGTACCTCCCTCTTTCTGTAGAAGCATTAAAACTTTTCTCTCGGCTGTAAATGTAATTGATGAGTAGCTTCTCATTTGGATTGTTTTAAGATATGATTAAATTCTTGAATAGGAATTTAAACTCTCTTCCGTTCGTCCATTTAGATTAGAATATTGAATTTATAAATATGTAAATCAGGAAACAATTGTAATGGTAAAGATTTCATGGAGCAACTAAAAAATCATTTAGAATAGAATATTGAGTTAATGAGTATGAAATTAGGAAATATGATAATGATAAAAATGGAATTAAAGATTCATGGAATGACTAAAAGGAATCCCCTAAGTCATAGTTAGTTTAGAAAAATGTGTGATATAAATGTACCCAAAAGATTATCATTGTATAATAAAATCCTAATTTTCTTGTAAGTTACCATAGCCATATCTAAGAATTAAATAAAATCACGATGTCAAATGGTTATTCACGTCTTTTGATTATAAATAAGCTGAAGGCATACCGTTTGCCATACTGAATAGTTATATGTGGGCAATTTTAGTCTGTAAAACATCAAAATATGAAACAGATGTGGGATAATCTGTTGTGTCTTTTATTCTTTTATTTCGAGTTCATGAGGATATATCGAGTCGACATGTGAATAAAAGTAAACTTTGTTAATTAATAAAACGTTGCCGATAAGATAGGATAATTCTTAGTAATTTTCCTACGATAAGATATTTTTGAAAACTCCGCTAAGAAGTGACATGAGTCCTAAGTTTATTTGCGGACACTTCTTAGTCCTAGGATAACTTCGTAAATATGCCTGCAGGTGTGAAAGGGAGAAAAAACAAATTTCACAAAAATCTCGCAGACATGCAGTAAGTTTTACTGTTAGCCAAAACGATGCTGCACGGTTATTCACGTGTTTTGATTATAAATATTTACGACATTTTGTTAACCAACATACTGGTGTAATGCATGCACGCGTTGAAATAATCATAATTTTCAACGGACCTGAATTACATGCATGATTGACTATGTAAATTAAAGGGCCATTTCTCTTAAAATTTTTTGGATATCCTTGACTTGATGGAGGAAAAAACGAGAAAAAAATTGAAAGAAAATTTAAACTTCTTCTAGTTGTTGGAACGTGACAGACTACTTTGAACCCTACACCACAAACTAGATTAAATTAAAGCATGGTTCTGTACTACAAGCATATTTTGTAGAAACCTGTTCAAATGTTTACAACTGACATAACAGCTCACGACATTGTCTTTTGTTAAGTTTTTATAAAGTTTATTGTGATTATTCTTAACGGAATATCAAACTTGAGGCTTGCAAATTTATTATTTTTTTGTTTTTGTGTCATATATTTGAATGAAAATTGAATTATTTATTTATGATATGTTATAAGTAATATTCTTCTCTTTCATTAATTGAGCCAAAATTAATTTCAATAGCTGGGATTTTTTTTTTCAATTTAAAAAAAAAATTGTCAGTTGTCGAACAATTTTTATAGGGATACATGTATGTAACGTTCAGCAATCTTTACTATGATCAACGTCTGTTCAATCAATGTACTCAGCAGAATGATATAAATATTCCCCCCCCCCCAAAAAAAAAAAAAAACTTCGACTAATACATATACTATTAATAAAATTAGTTAACTACTTTCTTCATTACAAGAATACAATGGTAAAATCTAGCTTAATTGGAATGAGAAAAAAATCAATCAAAATTAAATAGTTACATATTAATTGCAGTCCTTTGTATGATACCAGTCTAATCTTGTAAAGAAGTAGATGTAAAGCTTACTATTAGAGATTGTTCTATCTGACGTATCCGTATAAGTATCCGTATCCGTATACGTATCGAGGTGAGAGAGGCATCTCGATTCCGATGTCTAAACTATTTACTATAATTTCCATCGTTATTTGTTTGGTTTTAAAGCAGCCCCATTCATTAAAGAATAGCATATGGTATTTTTTTTCTAATAAAAAATGTATTAAGCTGCTGTAAAAGTTTGTTATTTTGCTGGAAAATATAAAAAAAAAAAAGATAATGAAATTCAATAAATTTGTATTTGTTTTCATAATATTGTTTAAAACTTTAATTGATATTTTGTTTAAAAACATTTATCGGGATCCCCCTCTCTCCCTCTTAACATCAGGACATTTTATTGATTGATTCTGTAATTTACATTAGATGACATAAACTTTAACCCCCTCACTCACACACTAAATGCAAAAGACGTTGATATACACACAATCAATAAAACCGTGTAGCAGTTTTCTAAAGAGAATTTGCTTCCAGACCCTTACCAGTATATGCTTTAAAATCCCAGCCCCCCCCCCCCCCCGGGAACACACACAAACTTTCATAGCGTCTGTTGACTTTCTTCATTCTTTTTTTTTTCAATGAACTATTTGACAAATACCTGTATGTCTCCCCTTCCCCTACCCAATTGAAATTGCTACTCTCGGGCCTATTCTCATACGGCTTGATTTTGTTTTATATTTTGTCCTTTCAGCAGTAATAACTTGAAAAGACTTCATGGCGACAAAAATAGGTAATGAAATGAAAATTCAATTGTTAAATTTGATTTTTCTTTTTAGTTCTCTTGTTGTCGTACATGTGTATTATAATTCATGGTTTGATATAGAACTGCTTCAAAATAGGGTATTCGTTATCTTAACTCTCTTTTTATAAAAAAAAGAAAAGAAAAGAACATTAGACTAAAAAATGCCAAAACAATAGATTTATCTATTTCTTCTATGCTACCTTGTCCATCCAGCTGATTTTTATTTATTTATATATTTTTATTTTTATTTATTTATGCATTTTGGCCCAGATTGGGACAAGTGTGAGTCAATTCAACACGCAGTTCATAGAATTGAATAGAAGAGTCTGCTTCAACGTAGCAGAGAAATTAAAAAAACACAGAATAGAGGATAAAATTTATACAAAACATTTAATAGATAAAATATCAGCATTTTTTCAGAGTTTTGATCCCGCTTGTACACAAAGAATTACAGTCATCTTAATTTCAATAAATAAATCACTTAAGTAAACTTAAGTCAACATGTATATATAAAGTAATGTATAAGACATAAAAAAAATTTCTCCGTTTATCTCCTTTTATCGACAATTGTTAATTCATCCTCGACAAAAACTGCGTGTAATTGAATCACTTTCGGAAATAGTAGTCCTTTCTCAAGCTCTCTGAAATTCCGGATACGGCTATCACCTAACAATTTAGGGAATTTAGAGTCTTCAAACCACCCCAGAATTGCCAGTTTTCCAAAGCTTTCTGGAGAACTATGTCCATCAAATATAATCAAATGATATACAGAATGTTGATAATGATAAAAAAGAAAATGAGGATGGAAATTTTCAGTGAACCCCCCCCCCCCCCCACACACACACACACAGAGTATTCAGTATGGTCACCTTTTTATTGTCAATTGTATTGTATTGTTTTGATAAGGTAACTTGTCATTTTTTAGTTTAGTTTATCTTGTCATTTTTTAGTTTAGTTTAGTTTCTCCCTGCCTCGGCCCAGCTTCCCCCTTCTCCACTTTGTTAATTAATTTTAAGTGTCTGCTTGATGTAGACAAACTTATACTCATCTAGAATGTTTGATCTCTGACACCTCGTACAGTTAAACTTTGTTAACTCAACCCTTGGATATATCGAAGTTTTAATTGGTTCAATCAAGTTTGAGATAACGAGCGTTGACTGCATGGATTATGGGGAATATGTCTTGTATTGGTAAAGGTTACATCTAGAATGAAACAACAATATATCCTGATATTGTGTGTGTGTGTGTGTGTGTCAGAGAGAGAGAGAGAGAGAGAGAGAGAGAGAGAAGTCCCTTTTTGAACCTTTTTTTTTAAACAAATTAATAAAAATATACATATTTCTTTTTACTAATTTTATTTTTTAAAATCCTTCCATAAAATGATAGGTGAGAACAGCATCTTGATACGTTTCATTAGAAATATTACTATATATCTTATTTTCCAATGAATGAGGTTAAAATCAAACAAGAAACGATGGAAATGTTACCCAACGGTTAAATCATCGGGATCGAGATGCCTCTCATACTTCGATACGTATACGGATACGGATACGTATACGGATACGTCAGATAGAACAATCTCTAATGACAATAATACATCGGATTTCGAACTGAAAGTTTCGACGGTAAACTTTATGTTTATCCGTTGTTGTTGTTTTTATTAGAAATATTAATTTGCATCCTGTCTGCATATTGTCACTTATATAATTGTGTTATTTCTCAATTAAAATCTGCAACACTTGACTGTTAAGGACTGCATGTGACTTTACCCATTATGCTTAAACGCTTTATACAATTATTCTTATAATTAGATATCCTCATTTTCCTGATAGATTTTACTTATATATAGGTTTATACTTTTATAAGCACATTAATTGAAGATCAGGCGCAATGGACAATTGACTTTGCATCATTTCATAAAATTGATTTATAGACAAAATTCCCTCTATTAAGAAGCAATGACTATTGTGGTTTCTATACGATTGGAACATTATGAAGCTATATGAAAACTCTATTATGAATATGTAAAATACTATTGTATAGTGAAAACATGGAACTAAGAAATTTCTGACAATTTGAAAATACATTTAATGATCAAGTGCGTCAGAAATAATGGAAAAAATGGGATGAAAGACTTGGTTATTTTTTCTGTAATAGACATCCACAAAAACATTTTGATTTCAAAAAAGAAAGGGTTTTTTCTGTAATAAACATCCACAAAAACATTCTGATTTCAAAAAGAAAGGTACAATCTTACCTATACTGGACAAACCACACATGCAGTTTGATAAAAACAGCACTGCACTTAGACAGTTTATCCAAATCATAGTGTACAGCAGCTTCTGCGGATGATTTTTATTCAGTGTTCCTTAAATGCTCAAATCCATCAAACTCTTGTCCGAAAGCATGAAAGATTTATTGGAAATTTACGGTAATAGTTTTAATATTTCATTATATCCCTTGAAGTTTTCAATTAAAATCCAAGATCGATGATTTTATCCTATATCATTTTATCCTAATTAAACCAACGATAAGGCATATCCATATACAGGGAGAGAACCTTGTTTTTTTTATTTGAAATCTAATATGTTTTTCCAAATTCTATGATAAAATCTTTTGCTATCAAAGATATAGAAGCATGTAAAAATTTCAAATGGCTGATGTTCTTTCCAGGGTCTACTAAGTAATAAAAGAATTTTACACCACAGATTTAAAAACTGCATTCCATAGATCTCGAAAAAATGGGTTGATATATAATCATTTTTTTGGCCTCCATGATCTCTATTATTATTATAATCCTTATTATTGCAATCTTTTATAAATGATATGTCAAGACCATGGCACATTATCATACCCTTTTGAAGTAATTGTAATGCACGGCTTGACCGTCACAAAATAATATCAATACAACATACGCGTAATAAATGGCAACCTAGAGACGTAACTTGGACTGTTTCGTTATAAAGATATAGAACAAGAAGTACAGAGACCAAATAGCCGAGTATATGGTGATCATTTACCTTCTCGATTGGTTTGCAATCAGGATAGATAAATAAAGTTGTACATTGTGGTGTTTAAGGTTTGCTTGAATCATTAAAATTCACATGATGGAAAACATTGCACGTGAATGAAGGTGTAAATTGAATTTCAATATTCTTTCACAAATGCAGAAAAATTATAAAAGTTACAAAGAAAATGTTGATGATTCCGAACGGAGTACTGTATGTTCATATACTTCGTTCAAAATACTAAAAGAGACGCTTAATTTGAATAGCACCACCAAAGCTGAGCTGGCAAATTTACCTTCAAATCAACTAATAAATGAGCAAGGGTTTAATTCTGATGTGGTATTTGATCAGTGCGTACTACTTATTCAAGATATATAACTGAAGTCTGGTATTCAACACACAAAATGTTCTAAAAAATATTACCATTCAGAGACACAACGTTATATCAAATGTTTAAATATCAGTGTTTATGTAGTATGTGGGAAGTTTAAGTATCAATGGAGGTAATCAAGTTTAGCATTTGGTTTTAAAATGGTTTTAAAAATTTAAATTTATCCTAGGAATGAAGATAGACTTCTGCCTATCTCAGACATTTATACAAAATTTTTTGGTCATTCTTGGATTGAAAACTTTTAATGAATTAATTACAATTAATTACAATTCCTTCTTCTTTCATGTGTAAAAGCTTGTTGTAACAATTTATTCAACAAAACCACATTTCGAAGAATAGGCAGCTAAAACCCCTCTTTGTTGAGAATTGATGGCCCAAGCATAAGCTTGATTTACTAAAATGGGCTGATAATATGTCTGATGATCAATCGAAGTAAGTTTGATTTACCATATCTATACAGGATTCCAAAACTTCATAAATCCTTGCAAATAATGATATATTTCTGGGTTCAATAAATGTTCAACCAGGCCCATATCCTTACTCCTCACTAAAATATTAAATGCTGTTAAAAAAACGTCAGGCGTTCTACGATATAATATATTTAAGAAGTGTTGAAAATCAATTGTCGATTTTCAATAACTCTTGAGAACGTCTGGAAAATTTAAAATCACGAAACTTTTCAAAAATCAATAGCATTAAAACAGACGACTATTCAACACTTTACATATTCCTCAAAATAATTTAAATTAAATTAAAGAGCAGAGTTTTGGCTTCAAAGACAACTGTTTTCAGAATAAAAATGAAACTCCTTAGTTTTCATGATGTCTTGTGATTGATCATCTACAAAATTACTTTGTTAAGAATAACAAAGTTATGATGCTGGAGTTCCTCATATCTGTGTAGTCTTTAGAGACCAGATCTTCCAATATCTTTTGGGATTGTTTCCTTTAGACTACCTGTTATCTTATTATTCAAAACCTTTACACGAGAAAAAATCTTGCCGTGGTTCTCAAAATATATCAATGACGTTTTATCAATTAACAATAGTCATTTTTATTTATATGTCAACTCGACATACTAGTATCCCTTTTAACTCAAAATAAAGGACACCAAAGTGTCTGCCACATATTTTACTGACTAAAGATGTTAATGGCCAACTTACAACTATGTGAAAATGGGATGGCTTAAGATTTTCCATCGTCAACTTTCCCTACTTAGGTAGATATACGAGGGGTGATCAAAAAGTTCGCGAACTATCTCTATATTTACAAAACCACAATTCAGATCAGAATGAAATTTGGCACACAAATAGTCATACACATGTTCTATAAATAACATATGTTAAATGTTTTGCTCCGTGTTTGTGACGTCACAATGTGAAAATGACGTCAATATGTAGGTCACTTGCAATAAAAAATGGTTGACTCAGTCGTACTCAAGCAACGAACGGCTGTAAAGTTTAACGTATATCTTGGAAATTCCTTTGCAGTAGAATATGATAATTTGTACAAGGTTTATGAAGACAAAAGACTTACCAGAAGTTCAATCATTAATTGGATTGATTGTTTAAGTAAAGACAGGGAGACGGTTAAAAATGATGTTTGTTCTGTTGCCCAGCGAAAGCAAGCCGGGCAAAAGATGTGTCCTTAGTTGAGCAATTTTTTATGAAACATCGTCAAGTAACAATTAGAAAAATGGTTGTATATCTTAACAATAACATAATCATTAAATCTCTAAAATATCGTTTACTTTAGACTTTAATCATATGAGATATGATAAAAAGAAGGCGCCCATACTTTATCCACATTGGAAAAACGACTCTCCCGAGACAGAGAACTCGGGTTGTGATGGGTCACCATACTAATTGTGGGAAGGGATATCCTTATCCACCCATCCTATTGCCGAGATTTGGCCATTTCTGACAGATGGAATGTTTTTGTTATAAAAAATAACTTGCATGGTAAGAAATATAATACTCGGAAAGATCGTTTTGCTTCGCTGAACAGACTGCTTCGGAGCATGTCACGTGACTGCCTGGATCACGTGATTCGCGCATGGGCAGAACAATAGCAGATGTGCATTAAAATCGGAGAGGACTACTTTAAAAAATAATAAGCACTGAAACTTCATTCTATTTCTTTTAAAGAAGTTATTCAATTAGTTCGCGAACTTTTTCATCACCCCTCGTATTCCACAATCACCTGCATATGGTGTTTATGTCTTCCAACTGATGCGATACTCAAGAACATGTTCTGAGTACGATCAATTTTCGAACGGAGACAGGCTACTGACTAATAAGTTGATGTTACAGGGTTATAACCATCTTGTTTAAAGTCAATATTTTTCAAATTCTATGATCGGTGTAATGACTTTCCCAAATATGACCCATTGTTCGGTCGTATTTTGACTGATATGTTTCCTCCAATTGTTAATCCATTGTTAGGCCAGGGATCCAGAAACATCAAAGGGTAGGTATGACATAGGTATCACTTATAGCGTATTATGTTCCCCAAACGAAGTTTGAGAACATATAGTTTTTACTTTCTTTTTTCAAAATTTCTTCTCCGATACACTGTCGTCCTCAAGTGTTCTCATAAACTACTTATTCGATTCATATAAAACCTTTTGAGGGTTAACAGGAATGTTGTGTAGATGTGCGGAAGGAAGGTCATTTTGCACGTGCGTGTGCGTGCAATGAGTGAAATGACTGATGTACTTATATTTTTTGAAGAAATGCTTTGAAACTCAAAACATAAAGATATATTAGTAGTGTAGACAAGACGTCCTGGCCCCAGGATCACGAAACAGACTCAGACTTAAGGACGATGGACCTAATTCGAAATTTCGCGCCACTGCGCATAAAACCGCGCATATGCCTTGAATCATATTGACTTAATTATGTATTGCAAAAGATTAGAAAAAATATACATTTTTAATTCTTTTAAAGATATTCAAACGTCTCCATTCAATTCAAAAATATTGTAAATATTTCGATTTATATTCATTTATTGATTTTATAAATAACTGATCTATTTGGCCAAGGTATTTTCATTGAAAATTTCCCCCAAAATGTGTCCTACACCTTAGTTTGACATCCCCCCCCCCCTGAAAAATCTAAGCCGATGACCCATTTATTTTTTATTTTTTGGCATAATTTGCTGGTAAATTGTCTTGTTAACATTGTCCTTTAATATGAATAAAAATTCTATTGCAGATTTTTTTTTTCAATGATCACTCATATACCCTACACTGGCAATTTTCCATTACTTCCTACGGTAATTATCTACAAAATGTTATACAGAAAATCTTGAAAACAATGCATGCACGATTTCTGTAATTTGATTGGCTGAAACTTTAAATGGCTATAACTTCTTTAGTTTTCAAAAACAAAAAAAAAAACAAAAAAAAAAAAAAACAAAAAAAACAAAAAAAAAAACAAACAAAAAAAAAACAAAAAAAAAAAAAAAAACAAACAAACAAACAAACAAAAAAAACAAAACAAAACAAAACAAAACAAAAAACAAACCCAGAATGAAATTTAGAATATAGATAAGTAAAATGGGTTCCTACACTATGCTACTATCAAAATTGAATACAAAGACATGCAAAGATGTGTGCTGAAATCTGATTGGCTGATAATTTAAAGATTGTATTTCTCTACTATTCAATATAATTATTTGAAATTTATGACATTGGCATATGTTATAAACCACTATAAGAATATATATGTGAAAAATCTAGAAATCGTACAAGCAACTGTGCTGAAATCTGATTGTATAAGAATGTTAGTATTTATAACGTTCTTAACTGTTAACGAAAGAGGATGAAATTCAGAGTATATATAAATAATACAAATTCCTACATCATTCAATCATCAGACATGCGCTGATTTTTGATTGCTTAATATTCATGTTGCTGTAACTTTCTCTGTTTTCAGGGAAATTCTTTGAAACTTAAACTGAGCTTTTTATTGTGATATTCAGTCATATTTTATACATGTATTTGGTAATTTTCGAAATCATGTGCTTGCACGTGTAATTAAATCAGATTTGCTTATGCTCACTGTGCTATGTTTGCATTGTTATTTCTTCAAGATACTTTTGAAAATAAGTTGATAAAGTCTATAATACCAAGGTTTTGCTTAATTTGTTGAAGCATATAGGAAACGGGGCCCCAAAGGGAATAGGGGAGCGTTTGGGGAACATATGTAACGGTCTCCGTTACAATTAGAACTAGTTTAAAGTGATGTAAAAAATTTTTTTGCTCATATACCAAATTCTGTCTGTCATTTGCCGTTCCATTTTCTATGTTTTTGTTTTCCAAAACCATGCAAGGTCGGTCTTAGAATGACTAAGAATATATAGGTGATTACTTGCATCTTTTGAAAAGTGTTGACTTCTCGGAAACGGGTTCGTGTATATTTCTTCCTTTTTTTTCACTTTTCACTTGCAATTCATCTGTAGAGAAATCCATAATTACCAGGCACAACTTTTTACAAATTCATAAATATTTCATGATTTTACCAAGTTTCATACTTTGATCCCTTACATGATAAATGATCACTTACAGTGCCTAAATTGAACGATTTTTTTTTATCAACCTTGTTCCTCAAAATTACACAATATCATGAACTTGTATTTTGTTGAGTACGTCAGTTCAGTAATAACTGAATAATGAAGTGTAATTTATCCCAAATTTTCTCTTTGAGTCAAATTAAAAAAAAATTAAAACAATACTTTAAGAAGACTACCCATCTATGAGAAAGGCTACGAAGACAAATGACTTTTGTTAAAAAGTTTATTGACTATCTTTAAAAAGTATGATAATTCTTTTTCAGTTTAACTTGAGTAATAATTTGTAAAATTAAAAAGTACTTATAATTTAAGGATATTTAGCTGAATTGTTTAAGTGAAGTAATATTTTCGTCTTGACAATTCTTTTCTCCAAAAAAAAGTAGATTTTTAAGGTTCTGAAGCCTGCAATTTTTTGGAAATCTTATACTTTATGCATTGGACAAAATTTTCAGGTTTCATACAAAAATTCTATTTTTGTCATTTTTTCTTTTTTTTCTTTTTTGCGTCACAGTGTCGCTTAAACAGTGATATATGAGTCAAAAAAAAAAAGAAAAAAAAAAAAAGAAAAAAAAAAAAAAAAAATATGAGATTGGTGATTTATGGAGGGCGAAATGTAGTATTAAATACACATTTTTGACGATTATCTTTGAACAAAGTATGGATAAATTATATAATTTATAGTCTTAGATAAGACATAAAGTACTAGCATTTTCATATTTTAATAATTATTTTTTTTTTATCTCAGGTCTGCATTACTTTTTTTATGATTTGAAATTAAATATCGGCGTCATATGTTTTAAAATTAAATATCGGTGTCATATCTGAAAATATGAACTGAAACCAGGTGAAAACATCAGAACATTGTCAACCGATACTAACTAAAAAGTTTCCGACTTATACGCGGATCAATGGCAAATCCCTCCAAAAGAATCTAAAAAAAATACATACGACTTGCGAGTATAAAAGGTACATCTGTATATCTTACATGACTACTCTGGCACTACTTTGTATCCAATAGTCCTATTGAATTCTGTCCTGGACACTTCATTTATCATGTTCTTTTAAAGTTCTCTCAAAAGAGAGTCAATTTAAGTCTGTCTTTTTTCACTCTTTCTTACTGTTGCATCAGAAGTCCTTGACTTGCACTTTAAAGTGACAATAAATTGACATTTTAAAAAGACATAATCGTACGAGAATTTAATCTTATGAACTCATTTGAGTCAGATTCCACATACGAGACAGGAAACTGAATCAGACGCTGAAGGTGCTGGAATTATCTTGTTTGTGCTGCTTACTTTATTTGTAGTGTCCTCTCACTGATTTACAGACACATTCGGTATAGGCCTTAACTCTTACCGTCTGTTGACAGTTCTTTTTCTTGCTTTCTTTGGTTAACTCTATTTGTTGCCCCCTTGGTTCAAAGATATTTATATTAGCAGCTGACAATTTTATACAGTACATGTACTTGCATTTATAGATATAATAGAGATATGCACTCTAAAGCTGTACGGAACCAGTCTGCAATTTTTTTCCATTATCACCAATATTTAATCAAAATAAAATTCATATTCCATACCATACTCGAAACCACAGTTTTTAATAAAGAATTATTTTGAGAGTTAGTTTCTTTTCAATAATTAAAACTTAAGCAATATGATATATTTCAAGTAACAAATTAAGGAGGGTCTAAACACTGCACGCTGGATAGCAGGATTTTAATTTCATGGTAACTTTGTAAAGTTAGACTGAACAGCCCTTAGATTGACAGAATATAAACAGTGGATGACACAATTTGTGAAAGATTATAGGATTATATTTGACCAGAATTAGGTGAGTTTATTTTATAATCAAGTATTAGCAACCGAGATTTTGTCTACTTTAACGTAGAACCTACGTCGTATGACGTCATACGGAGTTAATGAGTCTAGAACCATTATGACGTCATAATTAATTTAATGTTACTTTTTCCCGTACTTTATTCAAGACTCTCATGTAATGAAGTTACACATCTGAGAGAATGTGAATGACATACAACTATTTTGAAGGAAATCAAAAAATCCTAAAAAATCTAAATAGTACAATATTTTGATGAAATATGTCTGAGTCAAAGATCTGTTAAAAATTGTATGTAAATTTTGTAATGTCTATCATGAAATGATGTGCATTCCTTTCATAATTATTTGTTAATTATTCATGATGGTCGGTGTATAATAATAATGTTTCCCTAGAATATTATCTTTTTTAATTAAAAAAAAAACAATTTTTGATAAATATTTACACTGTAAATCTGAACGTAACCCCAAAACAGTCATTTAATAATTAAATCCTGTGTAAGTGCAAAAAGGTCAACAAAAGAAGTATGGATAAATAGAGTGTTCTCATTCCTTTGCGGGGAAAGGTATATATTTTGATCACTTTTTGTAATTATTTGGGTACGTTCTTCATCATCTTAAATATTGAAAACATTCTGACAAAGATGTTTGAAAATTATTTACAAATTTAGGTGGTAAATTGACTCAAAAAATATTGAGCACATTTGCCTATATTCGTTGAAATGTGGACTTAATCTTTTATGTCAATTGAATAAAAAAGAATTTATTCTTGAATACTATTGCTTAATACCGTTCAGTTCATAAAGTCTATAAACGAAGATATTTGAAGAAGTATTTTAGTGATTTATTATATTCTCTTTATGACCATTACCCCTAAAAATGGCTGAAAAATTGTAGTCGCAGTGTAAAATTATCATTCCAAATTGCACAGACTGCAGTACATTCAATAACAAGGAAACATACCATACATTTTTAACTGATTGATAAGCGAGTGCTAATTTATCATTTTGAAAAAATTGAAAATCTTGTGGCAAAGACTTTTCCGACATAGGTTCTACCTTAAGGGCTCAGTCCCACCTAACCGGATAGCTTTAATAGGCGTCATAAGGATAGCTAATTTTTCAATCCGTTCTTCGTTTCTCACCCGTTTCTTATTCGGTGAATACGTTCAGTTTCCGGAGAAGTTAAGTGAAGTTCGTTTTATTCGTCGATAAGTTTAAACACGTTCAAAAGTTGGAACATGGAACAAACACCAACAGACTAAGGTATCCGGTTAAAATTGATCCGTTTAGAGAAGGCAAGTATGCTCTTAGTCTCATGTACGTGACCGTTCTGACTACGTTGATGCACGTTGGAGCTGAGTGACAACTGGACAATAAATAGTCGTGAAACAGATAATCCGGACGTGCTCTGGACACCAATATGACTGTTACTTAAAAGTTCGAAAACCGTTTTGTAAGTTACTTATGCATTTAACATTCGTTTTAAACGGTACTTGTACTAAAAACGGTGGTCTTAGTTGATCGTTCCTTGTACAGTACAACTCTTAAAATCGTTCGGTTTTTGTCCGTTTGATACCTTCATACGTGGTTGAAAAAGCCCCCAAAGCGGCGAGACATGACTTCCCCCAACGTATTTCCAGTAAATTGCGTTCTATCGACATTTTTCTTTCACGTCCATTGGTTTTATCTGGTAATGTGTGACGATTGAGCCCTAATAATTTCATTTTTAAAAAAAACTTAAATAACCTTATATCTAAAAAAATAAAACATTCATTGTCTACGTTTAAAAATTAGATTCCACACAGGCTTGTGATGAATGTACCCCCCCCCCCCCTTCTTGCTTTTTACTTATACAATAATGTTATATGACATAGTGTAGCTTATTGTTTCATCCATGACAGTGGTTACTAAACCATGCTGCATCAATGACTGTAATATTTTGCTATTTTTGTACGTACTTGGAGCGGGTTGATTTTTTCTATCCAATAGAGTCAATGACTGTAATATTTATTGTACATTATGGTGATTTGGAGCGGGTTGATGTAGTTTTCATACACCCAGTGCTTATAATTAAAATAATAAGATGTAAACAGCTTGTTTTTAAATAATATGTTTGTGTTATGACATGATGTAGAAGTCTAGAATACTAGTTATAGTGTATTAGTATACGTAAACAATGTCGAGGAAATTCGGACTGTGCATGAATTCGTTTTTATCTTTTGTTTCGTCTTGATTGTTGATATCAATGATATTTTGTTGTACCTAATGTGTTATTACGTTTAATCTAAGTTAATTAATGTTACCTTTGCTATTTGACCTGAATGTAAAGAGTATGTGCAGCCACATGTTTTTCTGCCTGCTCGTTTCCGGTTAGCTCACTGTTCATGTAGTCGATAAATTTACGCTTGAATATTGATTATTTGATGTGGTCAATAGTTGGATTCACATTGTGTATTATTGAAATTATTGATTGAAAGTTGTTTAATATATATAGTACTCGATAATTTAATTGTTATCTTGTTTTATGTTGCTTTATTTACTGAGAATTGGAAAACATTGAATTGATAAATTTATCAGTTATTTACAACGATTTCTTGTATCACACGTTAGGTGGTGCTTGTCCAAAAGCGATTTTTTTTTGTGTTATCCTATCACATGTCACAATTTTGATCACATGATCGATTATCGATGTTGCCGCGATATTTGACTATCGTTTGGTATTTGGTATAAATACAGAGGTTTGACGTCTGGCAGTCACCTTTTTTTCCTTTGGTTTTAGGAGGATAGTTCGTACGTTTTGACGTTCCAATTTATTTTAGTTTTTTTTTTTTTTTAATTTTTTTTAATTTTTGTTTTTCTTTTATTTATTTGTTAGGATTAGGGTTTTATTTATTTAAATCGTAGGGATAATGACTGATGCAGTGATTTAACTGTAAGTTATTATTTCCGTGATTATTTATTGAGTGAGGATATTTTTCGGAAATTTATTGATTTAATTTTTAATTTGATTGAAATTCATTGATATTTTATTTATTTTTGATTAAGAAATCTTTTAAAATTGATTTAGAGTAAATTTAATTATTTTAAGTAAACTTTTGATTATTTTTTTTAGTCATATTTTACTCTTTAGAATTTTAGACAAATGACTTAGTAATTATTAACCATACGTATATCAAGGCAGTAAATAAACTGTGATATACACTTGTGGTTTAGTTGTTTTATTTATACTTCAAGTAGGGACAACCATGTGAATGAAACAGTAATTTAACTGTATGTTCACTTTGGTAATTATTAGAATCAGTAAATGTATTCATTAGTCACAGATAGGTAACCATAGTGAACAATTGAGTAATTTAACTCAGTTCACAAATGGTATTTATTAAATCCTGTTTACATTAAATAAAATGTTTCGTTACGGGATTATTCAACTAGAGTTATTCCCCTTGGTTCAGCCCCTTTATTTTTGGGAGGTTTTAAAGTAGTTCTGGCGATACATAATTTTGATTATATTTAAATTGATTCTAATTATGAATGAATGAGTTGTGTGAGAGAATATTTGATCTATTGTTGATTTTTATATATTATAATGTTATTGAATAAAATGAATCATATATTTGAAACCTTGACTAATCTTGATTATATATTGAGTTCATGGATTCTGCACAGGTCTGATGAAATTGACTTTGATTATATTGCGCATCATTTTTATATCTTACAAATTTAAAATGCTGCTGCGCTACTCAAAAGCTTATTAGGTTAGCGATAAATTACTGCTATCCCTGAGCATTACAAGGCTCTTTATAAGCTCTTTAAATCTTTTGGGAAATGGTATTTTAAGGTCAAATTCTTTACTCTTTGTCAAAAATACAGTTTCTTGATCGATTTCACTATATTTCATCCGCATATTCACTTTTGATGAGTACCTAGCGATGACCAATATTCCACTATCACTTGGAGGTTGCTGAGGTCCATCAAAATAATCACCCCCACAAAAATTAGCATCACGACGACACCGCTTGCCCCGATACCTTTAGAGGAAGGCCGAGGGTCGGGCGCACTGATTAGTTTCCGATAGGTTGAGGAGAGTTCCTTTTTATTAACTCTGAGATGGCGCTCAATCTTTTCTATCTTTTTCTGTAGTTCTTCTTTAGTTATATTTACCCCATTCCTTTCACACACACACGTGCACAGAGGATCTGATTGGGACACATTTCCATCATTATTACTATATATCACGTGAGTAGTGAAGTCTGTGATGCTTTTAGCATTGTCCGTCACTATATCATAGGTGATAGTAGAAGCTCCTAATGTTGTTGGACTACTATGTATCGTAGTGACGTCTGTGATGCTTTGCCCATTGTCGGTCGCTATATCACCAGTGATGGTTGAAGCTCCTAATGTTGTTGGACTACTATGTATCACGTGAGTAGTAACGTCTGTGATGCTTTTAGCATTGTCGGTCGCTATATCACCAGTGATGGTAGAAGCTCCTAATGATGTTGGACTACTATGTATCACGTGAGTAGTGACATCTGTGATGCTATTAGCATTGCTGGTAGCTATATCACTAGTGATAGTAAAATCTTTTAATGTTGTTAGATCCTGCTCTGTAGTAGATGTCTCTGCTTCGCTAGCTGACTTTGTATGATTGACCCCAACGACAGCAAGGTAATCAGCCTGGAAGAAGTATTTCCCTGAAACAAACCTTAACGTATATAGATTCTGAAATACTGATAAAAATCTAAAAAAAAAAATAAATAAATAAATAATGTACTAGTATTTAAGACATTCTGTACTTATCCTTCATTTCTTCAGAAAAAACGCACGCAGGCGCAAGAATGAGAGCTGTTCTGAACCATTTAAAAGGAGAACTATTTTTTCAATAACTATTGTAGCTCGTTACATTTAAATCATATACGGTACCAATTTTGATGCACCAGATGGACATTTCGACAAATTTTGTTTCTTCAGTGATGCTCAAGCCGAAACGTTGGAAATCCAAAATATTTAAATAAAAAAGAGTTGAAAGAGCTGAAAAACGTGCCAAAAACTGGAGCCAAATACATTGAAGGATCAGAGTTATGCATGAGGGAGATAATCTTTAATTTTGAAATAAATTCCAAAATGTTACCACAGCAATTAAATATATATCCGTATTTTCAAGCTGTACCGAAGATGTTAAAATTCCAGAATTGAAATTATGTTTCTCGATGAAATCTTCTTCTTTCAACTCGGGAAAAAAAATCTGGAATTAATGATACTTTGAAACTCTACTATGACACTTTGATTTACAATGAAACTTGTCCACTGACTTTCTTTCACAGAATAGGGTTACTAAATATAGAAATTGATTGTCATAGAAAGTACTACGATGATTTTTTTGGTGAAAATTTAGATACTTTGATTTCTGTTATATTTTGATTTAGTAAAGTAAAACCTCTTTGATTTACTACAATAAAAATTTACATACTTTGATCTAAGATTTAAAACCTAGATACTAAATTTATGAAAGGAAAATTTGATTAATGAAATATGGAGATAAGGAACAGTGTTCAACCTCATAAGTCCATTCAAACTATACAAATCAGGAGCAGAGCAAAGAAGGACCTTCGAAACACATCAGAAGTGGGATCAGGTGCCATGGAGAAGTAAGCATCCCCTGTCGATCGGTCATACCCGCCGGTCACATAATCGGGTAAAGAGAAAAATCCCTAAAAATTTCAGTGTGCAAATAATGGCTTAACAAGTAGTATGAAAAACGTCAGTCATTATTTGATCTAATGATAGATAGTATTTGCTGATAAAGTCATTGTATCGACCATAGAAGAACTTGCGAAATGATGACTTCAAACGAGACTATTCATATCCTTGTTTCATCAACTTGTAAATTAATAACTTGCCTCATTTTAGAAATTGATCGTACGTAGAGCGTGTTCTTGCGTATCGAATCAACCTGGAGACATAAACCTATACGCAGGCGATAAGGCTATATTGCTTCATAAGTAAGCAAAATTGACGTTAGAAAAGTTCAAGTCATCACGTTTATCATAAGGTTTTGTTGTTAAGTTACCATTGACGTTATTTTCAAGTAAAATATCAAGATATGAAACAGATGTGTCAGACTCTGTGGTGTCTTTTATTTCAAGTTCACTGGGATATATCGAATCGACATATGAATAGGAGTAACTATTGTTAATCGATAATACGTTGTCGATATATCTAAATGTCTAGTTAAAGGCCACGGCAAGCGTTTTCTTCTTCTCATGTAGAAGTTTTTGAATAAATTCTGCTTCATATGAATACAAAAAATAGATCTGCTAATAACGGGGCTCAATTGGCACCCATGGGATTCCAACAGATTGTTGGAAGACCTGATCTCCAAAAATATTGTCAGAAATCAGAAACTCAAGCATCTTTTTAATATCGACATCAGAGTACTTTTGTATACAATCAACATTTTTTTAAACAAAATAATTTTGCAAACGACAAATGGCAAGGTAAGTATATTTAAGAGTTCCATTTTTATTGAAAAAGCAGCTTTCTATGATATCAAAAAATCTGGATTTTAATTTATCGTGGGGAATGGTTGTATAAATTGTTGAAAAGTTGTACGTTTTGATGTTATTGATTTTGGTAAAATTTAAATTAACTAAAGTAAAATCTTTGGATACTTAAATTTACTAAAGGAAAAACTTGAATACTTTGATTAACTAAATTAAACGCTGGTATACCTTGATCGACTAAAGTTAAAACCCGAATTCTTTGATACTTTGATTTACTTAAGTAAACTCTTATAAACTTTTGATTAACTAAAAGTAAAAACATGAATACTTTGAATTAAAAAATAGATAATTTCGTTGCTTTGTTCCTTTGATTTACTAACATAAAAAATTGATACTTTGTTTTACTATGTTAAAAAATTTGATTTACTATTTCAAGAAGTCTGATACTTTGATTCATCATATTAATAAATTTGATGTGGAAAGACAACATACATTTTATCAAAAAAGCGCAAGCTCCTCCGGTCCTTAGCCAGAAATGTTAAAACTTTCAATATTGAATATATTCTTTGAATATTTTATTTTCTAATAAAAATAAAAAATTCTATTTAACGATGCAAAGGAAATACTCGGTATGATATGTCTTTAAATAGGATACATGAATCAGATTTTCTTCGTACCTAGGTTTCTGGAACTTAACGACGTTCACATGGAACGATTTCACATTTGACCTTAATCAGACCTAATTGGGAATATACGGATTTAACATTTCCTTCCTAAAGCACGCTAAACCAAATATAGTTAAACCTCATCATATCGAATGGGAAGTAGAATTGAGAATAAAATTCAAGGTATGTGAGGGTTCGAGTTAAAAATTTTTTCCTAAAAATTCATTTAAAAAAAATGGTTGAGACTGTAAGCCTGTAGGAGAACAGTGAGATCATAACATAAAGGTTTGAAGAGAACTGTATATCAGTGATGGAGAAGTGTTTTACCTGATGTAGGTAGGCAGATCTGAATGTTCACTTCGAAAGTCTGGTCTATAGTTATCAGTTGATTGGGTATAAACCATACACAGACAGCCCGGATCAGAGTCGTGTTCCAGTACTTTTTAAACTCATATTTCTATTGAGGATATACATAAAGTAACATCAGAGTGAATACAATGTACTTATGTTTGAAAAAAAAGAAGACTTTTCTGTGTTCATTTGACAGATAACTGTGGGAATGAGAACGGAAAGTAAAGTACATTTTACCATGAGCGCTTTTATTTCACCTTTAAATGAATGTTTGAAGTGATGTAGTAACATCAAAGTGGAGAAAAATAACATATATGTATGTAATTTTTATAAAAAGAACAAGAACTTTACTTCATTCAATTCACGATAATTATGTGCAATGTTAAAAAAAGTAAAGGGTTCTCATTGACCTTTAAAAAGATATTTGAAATAATACACTTAATGAGCTTTTATTATTTTTTTAAAACATTAAGTTCCAATGTTTTTTTTCCGAACCAAATGAGCCCTGTGGGCAATATTGTAAGCTTTATTCTATAAAAGTTTCATTTCAGTAAATACATGTAGAGAGAGAGAGAGAGAGAGAGAGAGAGAGAGAGAGAGAGAATATATCTAGCATTACGAATTTCTTCATACCAAGTTTGTTTCATTTGTTGTATCTGTATAAGGTTTTCGAGTTCCGTTGTCACAGTCTTCCGAGTTATAATACATTGAGTAAGATCCGACTCCAATACCGAATAATTGACTGGTTACTATGCTGTGTCCTTTTAGATAGAAATAATGAGAAGAAAAATCGCGAAGTATATTTTCTTTCGAGACCTGCAAAACAGTTTAAACATTAACGAATGATGAGTTATTTTGTAATTTATTTTATTCGATTAAAAAAATTATTTAACATGCATGAATTTTTTTTTCACACCAGATACCATTAAAATGATGTAGAGTAAAGGATGACGTTTACTCAGGTTTTTTGTTGACAGAAATGTAATGCTATAAAGTACAAAACGTTAAATCAAAATTGTTCTATATGGACAAAATAATAATGATATAACTCAATATCAAGCTTAAAAATTCAATATTCAAATTTTTGTAATATATGAAATATTGGTAAAAATTAGAAAACTGGCAGAGGAAATTCGAGCTTAAAAAATTAAGGAGTTAATAGTTCAGTCTAATTGTTTATTTATATTTAGTAAAACTATTAGATTTATATTTTATGTCATTATCCAAAGAGTTTTGTCAGTTGTTATATTTTGTTAATAAAGAAAATATTGGAAATTGAGGTACTTTCCGAGAAATACTCAGGGGCCACTAACATGTAAAGTAGGTCATTGACTTAGTTTTTTGAAATTGAATAATAACTTTATTATCATAAATCTACTATGAACAATAGGTGGTTTTTCATTCTTATCAGTAGAATTTGTTTTTCGTCAGAGTGAACGTCATCCTTAAGTTCTGCTGAATAAAATAGTTAAGTTACTAGTTACTGCTGTTTTCTTACTGGTGTAACTAAGAACAAAACTTATATATAACAAATGCTACGTATGAGCTTGTTGAAACGACAGGGAGCAAAACGTAATAAAATTAAATCCTTGTATCTTCAATGATACATACCAGTATTTCTCCATTTGTCACAGTATATCTAGTAGAAGTCAGAGAACACGGAATATCTCCAAGATTTTGTGGTGCTTTTTCTGTGTTGACATAGTGAAAAACAAAATATTTAAAGATGTGTTTTATTTTTGAAGTTTTTGGAATCATTCCTTCCTTCAAATCTTAACTTTCAATATTGAATTTCAACAGATCTAAAACAGATTATGTAATATGTCCCCATTGCTTGAGGAGGGAGAAAACATGGTTAATAAAGGGACATAAACACAGAAGCAGCCTTTCGAGGCCCCATGAGGCCCCAATTTGAAAATAAATTCTATTCTATTATAATAGAAGTATCCTAAGGAAGTGTAGATTCAAGTTTTTCCAATCATAACCCACGGGGGCAGGACAGGGCCAAAACAGGGGGTCAAAGTTTACCATAGGAATATATAGGAAATATCTTTAAAAATATTCTTCTTTAGAACAGATGAGCAATTATTAGTCATATTAATACAGAAGTATTCTGAGGTAGTGTAGATTCAAGTATGTACAAATCCTGACCCCCTGGGGTAGGGCGGGGCCAAAACAGTTGGTCAAAGTTTAACATTAGGAATATAAAGGTGTAATGGTTAAGGGGTATTTGAGTAAAGACTTCAATTAGTGGAATGACCTGCAACCCTTGGAATGGACCGGTAAACCAAAAGGTATATAAGGCAAAGTTTTGGGGAAGTCAGGCGTTCAGAAGCGAGCTGAAGAAGTCGGATGTTGAATCAGCAATAAAGAAGTTAAGGTATTCCATTCTTAATATCAACAGATTCAATGAAATTGAATACAGAACAGATGTGTAGGGGTTGATACTCAGTATATTTAGACATAATTCCCATTTATTACTATTAGCATGTAAGGGTGGGATGTGTCCTAATTTATGATCTTGAACTTTGGTAATAGTTATCTCCCTCTGTTTTTAATTAATAAAAAATCTATTTTAAAAAAACTTATCCGGTAAAAAAAAATCTTTTTCAATTGTCATTCTATCTCTAATGTTTCAATGCATCTTTCCAACACATTATTTATTGATATTCTTATTATTTTAAATTTTATTTTTCAAAGCTCGCTTGTTCCCATAGACTTCAGTGCAATCTTTGTTAATTAATTACTGTTTAGTTAATTACATTTTTGAAACTTTCTCTTGGAAAATCTTTTTCTGCTTTAAAATGCTTTAAAATAATTATGTACGTGATGGACATTTGAAAACTGAGAAATGGTCCTATAATGGTCCTATAATGGATGGAAAACCTTACGGGTAAGAGCAAAATAAAAGTATAAAAGTTATAAATACCAGTGACAAGTATCCTATGAAATTAATTGTAAGTTCTAAGTGAAGTAAATCTGAAGAAGATTGAAACACCCGGTTCTTATCTATCAATGGGAACCTACGGGAGAAACACGGAGCAAAGAGTACCTTACCCATTCCCTGTCTCTAGATAAGAGAATATTTAAGTACTGTGTGATATATCCTCAGACAGAGGTGTCTTAATAATCATTCCAATCATTAACTCAGACAGAGTAAAGGGAAAATCGTACATCCCTTGTAAGAACCTGATCATACATGTTACATATACGAGTATTTAAAATATCTTTAAGATCTTCTTCTCAAGACCAACTAAGCCATTATTAGTCATATATCAGAAGCAACCTAAGGCATTGTAGAATCAGGTTTGTTCAAATTATGACCCCCAGGGGTTGGGAGGCACAACAGAGGGTCAAATATTTGCAACCTTAGACATTGTAGAATCAAGTTTCTTCAAATTATGACCCCCGGGGATTTGGGGGTAGAACATAGGTTCAAAGTTTTGCATAAAAATATAAGGAATCATCTTGAAAAAAACCCTTACGCTCAGGAAGAGCAAAGACATGATTAGTCATATAATTTTAGAAGCATCCTCGGGTAGTGTAGATTCAAATTTGTTCATATTTAGGGACCGTTCAAGGTAGCTCAGTCGGTAGACCGCTCGCTCCATGATCGGGAGGTCGGGAGTTCGAATCTCGGCTGCGACTGACCTAAGTAGATAAAAAATGGGTAGCAACTGTTCCTTCGCCATGCGCGCGGCACTTTGAAGTGAAAGTTGCGGGTCCTTCGGATGAGACCTTAAAAACCGAGGCCCCGTGTCACGACAGGCGTTGGCACGATAAAGATCCCTCATTGCTCAATAGCCCTGAATTCCGAGTAAAGGTAAAAATTTGAAGCCCTTCAACGGTATATGGTGACGTCTCTATATGAGTGAAAAATTCTCGAATGGGACGTTAAACAACAATCAATCAATCAATCAAATTAAGGGTGGGTAGGGTGGGGCCACAATGAGAGATCAGAGTTTTACATGGAGAATCATAGGGGAAAAAATCTTTAAAATTCTTCTATTTAAGAACAGCAAATCAATGATTGGTAATAATGCAGTATTGATATGGAAACATTCCGAGGTAGTGTAAATTAAAGTCTGCCCCCCTCCCCCTCTTTTAATACTCAACTGTTTTCTGCTCTTCCTAGCCAATGTGCTGAGGTAAGCTTTGTGGCCCATGGGCCTCTTGTTTAAGATATAAGTGTCTCATGTGTTTGTGGCAGTTTGGAGGCAGGACACTTCCATCTGTGTCGCTTCATTTATTTCTTGTTACGACATGCATTACTTTGTAATTAATAAATGTGTGTTTTCAGAAAGAGCACAAGGAATGCAGCTTTGCTATTTCAGGATCGCAGCACCATTCATTTCCCTGCAAACATTACCTCTTTTCCCTTCTTGGACCCAAACAACAAGGTTATAGATCTCTAGCCAGCACGTACTGCGGCACGGAACCTCTGTCTCGTCGAATCATCGAAGAAAAGGGGTACTAAATGACCATCATATCGACAGAACATTACCATCAGATGACAAAAATTAAAAAACCTTTACCAAGTTGACTGCTACTCATGAGAACAAAAACTATATAATGTATATCGTACAACAGGAACAAAAACTCTTTCGTGTAGATTGAACCAACAGATAACAAAACCTATCGTGTGGACTGCTACAAAAGGACAACAGATTTCTTTTAAATAGAGGGCATTAAAGACAATAAACTTTCTATCATAAAGTGTACAATAAAAGACAACAGACCATGTATCTCGTAGACTGCTACAAACTTGGAATCCCGTGCTCCACATCTGTCGTTTGAATTTGGACAATTTTCATCACATTTACTGTCAGGAAACGAATTTGTACTGAAAGTGATTCCATGCTTTACTACTCCACAGTAACATTTGTATCCAGTCTACAATAAATATACAATATCTGTAAAAAGAATATTCAATACTGTGAGCAAATAAACAATGTTTGTAATTTGAATTTGACACCATAGTTTGTAACTTAAGAAATTACAGTTAAAATTCATTTGCCACTTTCTTTTTAATTTAACAAATCTTTGTTCCATGCTTTTAAAAAATATCTACAATTAAGCAAATGTATTGGTGTGAAATATTGAAGATAATTGCAATTGTGAATTTAATGTGTTTAATAATGTAAAAGGTGAAAATAACGAATAGTGATCAATTCCATAAATCCAGAAAACAAAACGAAAGTGAACAGGGTAAAAACACGGACCCTTGGAAATACCAGAGGTGGGATCAGGTGCCTAGGAGGAGTAAGCATCCTCTATCAACCGGTAACACCCGCCGTGAGCCCTATGAATCGATCAGATAGACGGAGTACTCTTTAGTCAAATTTAATATAAATATTTTTTTATAATTGAAAGCAAAAGCAAGAAAGTAAAAATGGTCCATCTTTAGTGCTGAACGTTTGTCATTCAATGTAGATGTGTCATTCATTAATTGAAAAGTTGCGATATCCACAATAACTTGGCGAGTAGTGAGCATTTTCAGTTAATTATTTCATTACGTGATATTGATCTCTAAATTGAGTAGAACTGGCCTTTTCGGGAAAAAATGATTTTTAAATTGAATAAAAATTGACTCTATTTAAAAAAAAAATCCTTGAGTTGAGAAAGTGTCATCGTTCAAAGCACTTGTCTACGAGGTACTTACCTGCATTAACGTGTACGGAAAACTTGTACATTTTTCCTGACAGCCCTGGACACTCATGCTATACGTGTCATCATATTGATGTACCATGTTAAACGTCTCCTTTGATTCACAAGCAATATAAGAAATCTCCGTTGTGGCTGTTAAAGGAAACATCCCAAAGTCAAAAAGCCTGAGATCCAAACTTTATTTCAATATCCATTTGTTACTTTCATTTTACCTTACTGATCAAGTTTAATAAAACCTTAGCTTTATGAGAGCATATATGATCAACTAAAAGTCTGGATGTCCTTTACATATTGTTAATCATCAAAACCCTATTGATAGTCCTCTTTAGGACTTGTAGTTGCTATAATTTAAACAAAATGTATCTATACCATTAATATAAGCCTGAATCAGGAATCTTCTACAGTCCTTTGATGATTGTCTATATTGTGAGTTCATAAAAAAATTACCCGAGGCACTTCCAGAGAACTATAATTGGGGATATAATAAATCTTCATTTTTTATATCATTTTTACTTATTGTGATCTTCAGCAATTAGTGAAGATTATTGAAATCCTTCTTATCATAAACTATGACCCTCCAACTGTGCCCAGCCCTATTCCTTAATGGTCATTATTCCTCTGACAGAGTGGGGATGATTGCTTTTTAATCAGACCTGTTGTGATCCACAACATAAAAATACTTTATGCCCCATGATGTAAAACCCTGCCCCTGTTTTGTAGCCATATCATAGCAATTTAGGTGCTATATTAATATCAGCAATTTGAATTTTAACTATATTAAGAAGCTTTCAAATAAATTTTGTCTTTTTCAACATTTAAAAAAAAATCAGTTGTCCCTATTCCTCTATTTTATCATTTTTTTTAAAATTAAAAGTCAATGGAAAAAAACAGGCTCTTTATTTGAATATTTTCGAGCTCCTGGTGAGCACCGTTGAAGAAATCAAAATAAATGTTCGGTACAATTGTTTTGGTTAGAAAAAAATAAAGAATGAAATAAAAGTTTGGATCTAGGGACAAGAAATTAACAGAAGAGTTCATGACGGATGAAGATGTGTGATATAAAAAAATAAGGCCTCATCGGCGCTACAGGATAAACCTGGTATAAATACAGTTGCACGCGGTATTGATGTTTTCCAAGCACCATGCAAAGTTGTGAGAACATATCTATCTGAATTCTATTCTTCTAAGTTATTTTAAATTTTTTGAATGTAACACTCAATTCTTTTTTAGAAATCTTATTTTAAATGAACACTTCAAAAAGGCATATCCACTTCAGTATGGTAGAAATCGGGATAAGGATTGGGTTACATGTTCCTTCAAACTCGTGTAGAATTATATCATATCACATATCATCTGTGTTTATCAGTTTCAGATCAAAAGGAACACCATCATCACGTTATTTAGAAATAAAAGCATTGCGACTTTGTTTCTTTTTTTACCGGCCACTTTACAGAATAAGATAAAAAATGTCAACTTCGACATTTCCCGGCCATGGAAAGTTAGTTCACCCCTAATTATATTGTACAGGTGGATGTAGCTTATACTATTTTTTAAATGATCATTTTTTTCATGTTCAGAACCCTTCTGCGAATTTGAAAATAACCAATAAATCTTGAAAAGGATTGAAATTTGTCATAAACGTTGACGTGATAAGTGTCTTTGTTGTGTGAATTATTTTCATGTTCTTTTTAACTTTTTCAGTAACTGGAAAAATTGATTAGTGCTGTGAAAATTTTCCTTCACAATGAATATTGCATGACAATATTGTGAAAATCAATAAGTTAAAAGGTGGTGCTCTATTTCGAAAGGAATACTAGTATGCATTGCTATCTTTATGATAGGATTGCATGGAGACCGTCGATTAATTTTTTCTCTGTTAGCGTATATCCGAGGTTTGATTGTTTGATTGTATGTTGTTTAACGTTCCATTCGAGAATTTTTCACTTATATATAGACTTCATCGCATGCTGGTGAAGGGCTTCAAATTTTGACTTATACTCGGCACTCAGGGCCATCGAGCAGTGAGGGTTCCTGATCGTGCCAACGCCTACCGGGACCTCGGTTTTTAAGGTCTCATCCGAAAGACCCGTGACTTTGACATGTAATACCGGGCGCTTGGCGAAGGAACAGTAACTACCTATGCTTACGTCCTAAGTTTGACGCGGCGCGACGAACGAAAATCGATCCCAGGTCTCCCGATCATGAAGCGAACGCCCTATGTTGTTAATATTGTAATTTAATATTTATATACATGTAACACTCAAAATGAAGAAGGGTATAAAAGCAACTATAATTTTTTTTCCTTAGCCTCACAAGGGTCCTTAGTCCATTTATATGGCCGTCCCATGGCCACGGGTGGACTGGGGACCAATGACATTGTGAAGATATTTTCTCACAAGGAAAAAGATTTGCTAAGGTTAATTTCAAAGTATTGTGAAAATTATTTTGGTTGTGCAATCCTATGAAGGTTATAAGCATAAAAGAATATGTCATTTATTGATATTAACTTGTATTTTGCCTCGTTCATTGGTTTTCTTAAAATGACTGTAAAAAACAGAGATATAGTGTTCTATATATAAAACAATAAATTAACCAAAAAACCTGCTTATTCTTGATGTCACTTTTTAGGACTATTTGAATTCCCATCTTCTTTATTTCCCCATCCCCGTTTTCCATGTGGTCCTTATACATTAAAATTTAAATCTAATCAACTACAGATATCTAGGAAGACAGGCCTTAAAAGCTCTGAAATAAAATACATAATTTTTTAAAATACTTTTTACAAAACTATAAATCGTAATTACATGTAATATTCACTTGTTAGTCTTTTTTCGTGGCAGCGTGATTCATTATCAATAGAAGTTAAAATTTACAATTTTATTTATTCATAAAATAAAAGAAAATAAATAAGAACACTTTTTAAATTTTATTGTTTTGCAAGTTATATGCTTACAAATCCTCACTTTAATTTTTGGTATTAATTTGAATGCTTTGACTGCTCCAAATTTTAAGAATGTGGTAATCCCAACATAATACGGTTATGTCATAGATAAACATTATTTGGATAAATAAAAAGTTTGGCAAGATCAGTAGTTTCATTATTTTCTTTGTTTACTTTAGTATCAATATCCAGACTACAGATAAACCATTCTTACACGTTGCAGAATCTATTAAATCACTTTGTACTCCGTACGTATTTGAATTTTTAGACGGGGTTTCCGAAGAAGACATCCAGTTATTCAAATTGTGAAATGGGCAATTTTCAAAGCACAAAAATTTGTACCGATAACACAGCCTACAGATTTCAAGATAAGAAGCTTTAATTTCGCATTTCAACTGTACATATATCTGAAGTGTGCACGGTACGTAGATTTTCAGTGGTTTTTGACCTTTTATGGGGAAAATACCGCTTGTTGAGCTTAGTCTTTTCTATGCAAAAATATGCAGGGTACATTGATTTTGTTGGGATGTCACCTTCCAAACTTTTTTTTAAGAATAAGATTGATTTTATTATCCATGTGAGAAATATTGGTCCTCTTCATACAAAAAACCCGGTTTGCTGTCACATTGACAGCTTTCCCCTTGTTACTCACGTTGTGGAAGAGTTCGCGGGACGTCTGGATCGGCATTAAAAAGGAAAAGGGGAGAATCGGTAAACTCAGAGCTCCAAATACCTGCCCAAGCAGGATTAGTGCATCCCCCAGTTCCAATACAAAGAGAATATCGGGATTGCCTGAAAGAATAATGATTTTTGTAAATTTATCTATAGAAGCTTAAGTAAAACTCAGTGGTATAGGACCATCAGCAAATATTTTACCTATAAAATACTTTACTTATTTTAGATAACTACAGGTATACTTCTATACATGTAGCAAACAAAATCAGGTTTTAAAAGTAAGTTCGGGTAATGATCTACAAATTTGTTCCCCTCCCCGACACTTGAAAGCCCCGATTGGTTATAATGCTCACCAAAAAATGAAGATTGTAACATGAAATTTTTAAAAACTTTAAAAAACAAATCATAACCTAGAATCTGTTATCGTAGTGTTATAACCAGAGATATTAGATGAAGATCTCTTTACTTCTTCAAACCACTTTCCACTCTTAACGGCTGTTCTATTGAAAACCATTTGCCACAATGGATCTGCCACAGCATTCAGAAATATAAGATGTACCTGCAGTAATATCGAATATAAAATCTTATTAATGCAGAAATTTACAGCATTTACAGAAATTGTCAGCACTTTTTTCTGTAAAGGTAAATTTAGATGTTTGTATCTTTTTTATTCGAATTATTTCTGGCTACAGAGATCTGGAAAGATTTAGTTGAAATTAAATTAGCAGTGAGCATATATCTCCTCTCAAGCAAAACTATCAAATCCTTGAATCTAAAAATAATCTCAAGGAATCATAAACATTCTTCCTCAAAAATGAATATGTCAACTTCTCTGTGTAGTTTTTTCCTTGAAAACTCAAGATCATATTCACATTTAAGAGAATTCTGAAACATCTGATTTAATGGTTTGGACATAATTTATAGTATTTAACATCAACATTGGAAATAGGCACAAGTTCTGAAAACTAATTAAACACTCTCTATATCTTTATTTATTACTTTTGGTTTTTCTCTGGAAAGATCTTTAAAAAGTCATATGAAATAATTGTATTATTAATAACTTTTGCTTATGTTGGAAATTTAGTGTGATTGTTTCGCAAATCAATGAAATTACCTCATTGTATGACATTGAATCTACTGGAAGGTCAATTCTGTAATTCCCCTCTTGAATTATCTCCCTAAGGTCAAGGTTAAGATGATGTCTATGAACCTGAGTAATGTTTGCGTTGTCTATCCAAACATCTCGTACATCAGTACCTCCCCCTTTCTGAAGAAGCATGAAAACTTTTCTCTCGGCTGTAAAAATAAAACTTATGAGTACAGTTATGTAGCTTCTAATTTGTATAAAGATATCATTGAAAAAGGAGATATTTTTCTTAAAACAGAATTTAAACACACTTCCGAACCCCCATTTAGATAAGAATATTGAATGCATGAATATGTAAATAAGGATATAATCATAATGGTAATGGTAAATCTGGGATCAAAGATTTCATGGAAGCACTGTCTACCGGTCACACCTGCCGTAAATCCTACATATTGATCAAGTATACGGAACACTCTGTAATTAAAATTAGTATAATAAAAGCTATGACTTGACAAATGGTATCAAATAATGGTATCAAATAAGTCAAACAAAATACGACCGAACGATGGTTTCCAAATACAAACAAGATCATTATAACAACCGTAGAATTTCTAAAATGCTGCCTTTAAACGGGGTTGATGAAATCCTTGCAACATCAACCTATTTGTCAGTAGCTTGTCTCAGTTTAAAAATTGATCGTACTGAGAGCATGCTCTTGCATATCAATTCAGTTGGGAGACACAAATATCCTATGCAGGTGATCTTGAAATACTATATTTCACTTCAAATATCTTTGAAATTTCCTTGACTTGATGGAGAAAAAACAAAAAAAGTTCGAAAAAAATTTAAACCCTCTAGTTGTTTGAATGTGACAGACTACTGCCTACGTCACAAACTAGGATCAAAAGCATGAATCTGCTTTACAAGCATATTTTGTAAAAACTTATGTAACCGTCTACAACTGACAATTGAAACAGCTCATAACACTGTCTTTTCCTATTAGATTTATTATTATTGTTTGAACAGAATTGCAACAATTAATACTTGCAAATTAATTAATGATTTTTTGGTTTGCTTGCTTTTGATTACATGATATTTAATTTTTGTTAATTTATGATATATTATAAATAATCTTCTTAATCATTACTTGAGCCAAAATGAATGAATTTCTTCCGTATCGATTGGAAAAGAATCTATTTTTTGTCAGTTGTCGAACAACTTATATAGAAATAGGCAACGTACAACAGTTTTTACAGTGTCAGTATTTTCGATTAATGTACTCAGCAGAATGATACTAACACAATAATCTAATGTTGTTGTTTTTTTTAAATATTAAATTGGATCTCATCTACATATAGTCACTAACACAATTTTGTTATTTCTCACATAAAATCTGTAACATTACTTTAAGGAGGTTGGATCCTGTTTTCAAAAGTATTGAGAATTTTTTATCAAGTATATATTTTAAGAATCTTCACACATAGCTTAATTAAAAATCAAAACAAAAAAATGGGGGTCAGTGCACTTCTTTTGGTGGTGCTACGGAGCATTTAATATGACCTTTTTGCACTGTAATTAAGTCTAACATATAAGTCAATTTTCAAAGTTTTTCCTCTAATATTTTTCATCCAAATAAATTATGGAAACAAACAAAGTTTTTTTCTTCTTGAATAGTCACATTATAATTTGTGACAAGAAAAACAGTTTCAAAATACTTCACATAGTCAATTATCTGACCTTTCAAATTTAATAAGCAATAAAATCATTTGAAAGTAATGTCATTTTTCTAAATTTAATCAGAATGGTTAAAATTATCTTATATATTCAGAAAAGAAAATTAAAAGTGGGGGTCTGTGATGTTAATTTTTTAGATATTACTAAAATATTACTAAAAGAAGTGTTAATGTTAAGCCTAAATTGGGCTATTTTCCCAGGACTTTCACAATATATTTGCTATATTAGTCAAATATGATAATAGAATTCAGGACAAATAATTTAATATATAATTTAGGACCAACATAAAATATTTCACTGCACAAAAATAACTCTGTGTGCAGGCTGCATGTAAAAATAGGAACCCAAACTTAACAATACTGTAAATACGTCAAAAGAGAAAAATTGATCATTTTCTTCTAAAAATCCTTCTGCCACAAAATATAGTTCCTCACTTAATGCTTTCGGTATGGAATTTAATCATGGGGTTTTAATTGAATATAGTTTAATTAGCATTGTAGAATCCAAATTTATTGTAAGAACTAAAACATTATGCAGAATTTTTTAAAAAGGGGTCAAGACAAAAAACTGCTCAAAAGTAATATACATTCGCAAAAAATTGGACTTTGAAAAGAAAGGTACAATCTTACCTAAAATAGACAAACCACGCATACAGTTTGATAAAAACAGCACTGCACTTAAACAGTTTATCCAAATCATAGTGTATAACAGTTCTGATGAAGCTCTTTATTCACTGTTCCTTAAATGCTCCAATCCATCAAACCTTTGTCGGGAAGCTTGAAAGAATTATTGGAAATTTACGGTATTGATTTTGATATTTTCAGAATATTCATTGAAGTTTCAATTAAAATTCAAGATCTCTGGATTGTACCCTAATTAAACCAATGATAAGGCATATATACACAATACAGGTAAAATTCCCTCGTTTTTGAATTGCAATTATATCTTCTTTCTCAAGTCTATGATAAAATCTTTTGCTGTCATAGATATATAAGCAGGTAGAATCATTAAAAAAAATTTCAATGGGCTAATGGTCTTTCCTGGGTCTACGCAGTAATAAAAGAATTTTCCACCACAGATAAAAAATGTCTTTGTAAGAAATGCCATCTTAAATGAAAAAAATAATTGCATTCGATAGATTTCAAGAAAAAGGGTTAATATATAATCAATAATTTTTGTCTACATGATCTCTATCATTATTCTAATCCTTATAATTACAAACTTGTATAAGTGATATGTTTCGACCAAGATACATGGCCATTTGCTTTTGAAATTATTGAATTGCACGACGTGATCGTCATAAAATAATATCAATTCAACATACGTATGATAAATGGCAATCTAGAGACGTAACTATGAATTGTTTTATCTTATTATTTATCGAACAAAAAGTACAGCGACCAGAAGGCCAAATATATGGTAAATCTTTACTCTCGCGATGGGTTATCATTCAGGATGAATAAATGAAGCTGTACAGTGTATTGTTTAAGGTCTATGAATGTCTTGAATCCTTAGAATTTAAAACCATGATTGAAAAATTGCACGTGGATGAGAGCGTAAAATGAATTTCAAAACAGAAAACTGATAAAAGTAAAAGAAATATGTTGATGTTTACCAAACTAAAACTGACAATGCATGTAAGCTTTTGGTAACTTCTTTATAACAACTTATGTTCTTGTACTTCGTTAAAAAATAGTATAAAAGATACTTAATTTAGTGCCACCAATGTTGAGCTTGTTGATGAACCTTGCAAATCAAATTATCAATGAACGAGTTTATTTTTGATGTGGTATTCGATCAGTGAGCACTATTTATTCAATATATATTACTGAAGTCTTCATGATTTGCAGACACACATCAATTCAAACAGTTGGAATATCATTGTTTATAATGTAGTACGTAAAGGTTTATGTATCAAAGGAGGTAATTTAGCATAAAATGATTTTGAAAATTTTGAATTTATCCTAGAATACAACTGCTGCCTTCCTTGGACAATTTTACAAACTTTTGGTCATTCTTCGATTTACAATTTTTAATGAATTAATTACAAATTTATTCTTTTTTATGTGTTACTAGCTCGTGCTGAAACAGAATATATTCAACAAAACCCATTGCTTTCGAAGAACAGGCAACTAAATGTCTAAAACCCCTGATATTAACTTCGTTGAGAATTGATGAAACAAGTATAAGCTTAATTGACTAAAACGGGCTCGTAACATGTTCGATGATCAATCGAAGAAAGTTTGATTTACCATATCTATACTGGATTCCAAAACTTCATAAATCCTTTCAAATATAGATGTATTTCTGGGTCCAATAAATGTTAAATCAAGCCCCTATCATCACTCCTCACCAAAATATTACATGTTGTGAAGAAAAGCTTCAGACAGTCTATGCTACAATAAATTCAAGAAGTGGTGTAAATCAATTGTGGATTCTCAAAAACTCTAGAGAACTTTTGTAAAATCTAAAATCTCCAAACTTTTCAAAAATCAATAGCATAAAAACAGGCGACTTTTCAACGCTTTATATAACTTTTCCTCAAGATAAATGAAAGAGCAGACTTTTGGGTCATAGACAGCTGCTTGAAACTTTCATATCTTGTGATTGGTCTGATTCTACACACAAGTACTCTGAAGTAGATATTATAAAGATGCACCCTCATTGGCAATATCTCTGTAGTCTTTGGAGACCAGATCTCCGTGGCTTTCAAAATCAACATTTCGATATATCGACGACGTTTTATCATTTAACAATAGTTATTTATATTCGTATGTACACTCGATATACTAGTATTCAAATGAACCCGAAAAAAGGACACCAAAGAGTCTGCCACGTCTCCTTCGTACTTGGATATTTCACTGACTAAAGCCGTTAATTGCCAACTCACATCTACCAGTAGACTATGTGAAAAATGAGATTGCATAAGATTTTCTATAGACAACTTTCCCTGTTTATGTTGTTTTATTCCACCATCACATGCATAAGGTGTTTAAGTCTCACACCTGATTCGGTACTCAAGAGTATGTTTTGAGTACGATCAATTTTTTTTCAAACAGAGGCAGGCTACTGACTAATAAGTTGATGTTACATGTTTTAATCACCTTGTTCAAAGTCAGTACATGTATTTTTCAAATTCTATGATCGTTGTAATGACTTTCCCAAATATGACCTATTATTTGGTCGTATTTTGACTGACATGTTTCCCACCAATTGTTAATCCATTGTTAGGCCACGGATCCAGAAACATCAAAGGGTAGGTATGACATACATGTAGGTATCACGTAAAGCTTATTCAAGACATCTTCCCAAGTCAAGGGTTTCTGGTCCACTCCGCTCCACATAAATCTTGATGTGGATGAGAGTGGATTAGAAACCCTTGACTTGGGAAGATTATTTAAGCTGATATAAAAAAAGAAAATTATGTGTTGATGTACAGAATTCTGTCTGTCAACTGCCTTTCCACTTTCTCCGTTTTTTTTTTTTTTATTTCCTATACCATCATAACCATGCAAGGTTGGTCTAAGGATTACTAAGAATATATAAGGGAATTACCTGACCATGCAGCTTTTGAAATGTGTTGACTTCTCGTTAACAGGTTCATGTATCTCTTGCTTTGTTTGCTTCACTTTTCATGTCTTTCAATTCATGTGTAGAAAAATCCATAATTACCAGACACAACTATTTACAAATTCCATTCTTACTTCATAACTATTTCATTATTTTACTCAGTTTCACACTTTGATCCCTTAAATGATAAATTACCACTTTCAGTAACAAAATTGAATGAAAAATAATTTTAATAACTATTTTTGTCATGCACGTCAATTCGGTAATTACTAAATAATTCAATGTATTTTAACCAAAATTGAAAAGAAATTTAATCGACATATTTTTTCTGCGGTAAAAAAAATTTAAAACAAGACTTTAAGGTATTTTCCCTTTGATAAGGGAGATAACTTTCTAAGGAAATTAATCCAAGAATTCAATGAATTGTCTTACCAGAGCTTAATAATGAGGATTATTATATGATTGAATAGTTCCCATCTCTCTGATTGGCTGAGATCCAACAATGTTAGAAAAACATACGTTATATTGACCTGCACGTGACCTTCCAGGTCGATATTAGGAATTATTTATTCTACATTGGACCAAAAATAGATAGGGAAAATCCAAATTGATGCAAATAGTTTTGGAAAGTTATTTCACGTGCACCTGACTTCCACTCATATAAACATAACATTACGGCACATAGATTCTTGGGTGAGAGGGACGGGAGGGGATGCAGGAGGCCTGCCCCTCTTCCCAGCTTTTGAGAATGTAAAGTTTTAATTTAAATTTTAAGGAGAAAAATTTCAATGAAAGCCCCCCTTCCCTCGTTTATGGACCGTTACACCCCACCAAATAAAATTTTGAGTTGGGGGGGGGGGGTAGTCTAAGATTTGTTTTCAGGTAAGTTGTCTTTTTTTCCCTTTTAATGCCTCCTTTGTCAAAATCAATCCTATATATGTGCCTGACATTTATTTTCTTTCTACATTGCACCTAAACTAGAATTAAAAATTCCGAAATAATACAACTGTTTTTTTTTAAACCCCGTTTCTCTCATTATGGTCGACTAATACTTCAGTAGATGTGAACAAGTAAGATGGCATGGATTGCTTAATGAGTGTGTGTCATTTAATCATATAATAAAACAATTATTGCTGGTTTTTCGGTCAATACGATGATTTAGCCACCTTCGAAGTACAATATTCACCTCGCCCTTCGGGCTCGGTGAATATTGTACTCCTCAGGTGTCTAAATCATCGTATTGACCTCAAAAACCAGCAATAATTGTATACCATTATTTAGTCAACTTATTCAAACCTGAACTATGTTACAAATATTGATTTCTATTTTCTATATTGGTATTAATTACTTATAATAGTTGACCTAAAACATTTATACTCATTTTCCTTTAAATTGTTAAAATTGAGATATTTCTATCTCTTAGCATAAAATTCTTTTAATTGTTACAGAAAATTCAGATGCAGAATTTTTATAATCAATTAATTAATTAATTTTTTTTTTTCTTTTCTTTTTTTTTTTTTTTTACAAAAAAGATATTTTGAATAACTATAACTCCTGTGGATGGATCCATTTTTATTTTACAAGCAGAGAAACAATTTGATATTCTGATTAAAAAGCAACGCTTCATTATGTTTTCTAAAGTGAATTAGATAGGTATGATAGTAAATATTATTTTCATATATACCTCATATTTTTGACTTTATGGGTGAGATAAAAAAAATTATTAATCTTTCTATTTACCATATCAAATTTTGTTCATATCATGATTAGAAATGATATTCATTTCTGAAAAAGTAAGCAACGCTTCATACTTCAAACTATTTTCTATTTGAATGTAATGCTATTGTTGTTGATGAAAATCAATGTTGTGAATTTAAAAAAAATGGTGAAATTTGGAGCAGAGGGATAACGTTATATTACCTAAAGAAGACTACCCATCTTTTATTTACGTACATGTACATATGTACGATTGGCTACGAAGACAAAGAACTTTTGGTAAAAGAAATAAAGATATTATCCATCTTTTAAAAGTATGATAATTCTTTTTCAGTTGATTTGAGATATAATTTGTAAAACCAAAAAGGTTCTTATTTTTAAGGATTAAAGACATGAAAAGTTTGCATATAGCGAAGTTTTGACAAACCCATATCCATTGGGGAAAAAATGCTAATTATATATGTCGGAAAAACAAAAGTTGTAACTACGTACCATTTCATTGTTATTCTATGTCAAGGCAACGCGCCTAGATTATTAGAATGCATCATAATCAGTATCTCTGCAGACTCCATCAATCTCTTTTTGATTTTCAACAACTAGAAAAATTGGCATATTCCATGATCATGATGATGCGCACTATTTCATAAAAAAAAAAAAATATTAGAGGTTTGTAAATATGTCGCATTGGGGCCTCCGTATATTATGAGAGAAATGGTCGCACTGGGCCACCATATGCATTTCTGGTTTCACTTTCAGTACGAAACAAAGTGATCATGAATTCTCGTAATTAAATATTAATTTAAAGGAACAGAATAAATAGGGATTTGCTCACATCAGCTGTGGATGACTGTTTGCACTTGTGATGGATCCTGAGAAAATGCGGGAATCAAATTCTGGTGAAGAGTTTTTGTGTCCGAAGAGCACATTAGATTGGGATCGTCATTTTGTTGAGAAACTTGGGGTTAATTTTAAAGAAGAAGACATCTACAGAATAATTACATCTGAATGGTCGCTGTTTCATTTGGATGCAGACGACTATTGTGAAATTGACAGGTGTGTTAATGCCTGCAACCTTAAACTGGATTACGAATCCTTGGAGTCTTTGCCTCCAAACATTGCTACACCGATTGAAACATTTGCAAGTTCGTGGGAACCAACTAGACAGCAGTTGAAAGTGATTAAATCAGAACCCTTATTGGAAAAGTAAGAATCTATTTTTCTACAAATTATCAGGCCTGGAAACAATTTTAGTCAAAAAATAGGGCGGGGGGGGGGGGGTACCTGTTATCCTGAATATCTTTAAAATATGTATCTGACTCTCAAGTTAAATATTATGTTTTTTAATTTGTTTAAACTTCATATTGCAGGTTTTTATTAAAATTGGAGGAATTTAATTACTGCTTAGCACAAATAATTGCAAAAAATAAGCCCAACACAAGCATATCAGATTGGAAATACCAGGTCTTGTTTGAGAAGTTGCTGCAGTTATTTGGTATTAATACTTGGTAAGTACATCAAAATTATGTAGCTTAGCCCCTGTTGCAAAAATTTATTAATATTGTAACAGGAGAGGAGAAAGGTGTGATGGACCAGACAGGGATTCGAACCAAGGCCCCCTGAATCTCCAGCCAGGTGCTCTACCAACTGAGCTCTCTGGCAACCTGCAGTCAAACCCATCTGACCGTCACATTCCTCCCTCCTTTTTAAAGGTCTTCTCCCATAAAGTCACTAACCCAGGTTCTTCCCTGGCAAGTCTTACATCTGTCACTTCCAGGGCACAGCACCAAATGTAACAAGAGAGGAGAAAAATTTGATGGACAAGGACCGGGATTTGAACCCAGGCCCCCTGAATCCCCAGTCAGGGGCTCTACCAACTGAGCTATCTGGCCACCAGCCATCAAATCCGTCTGACCGCCACAATATATTGGTAAATTTTTCATGAAGTTTATTATTCATTCTTAATTTGTTTGATCTATAATTCAAATTCTTTGTTGAAATCTACTTAAATACACTAGAGCAACTTTATACATGTGTGAGAAATATCCCTGAGATTTGCAAACAAATTGTGGAGCACATGGTTCAGCATTTTCGCAAGCCAAGGGTTTTCGGTCTGCTTCGCTCCCAACAAACCTTTGGCAGAGAATACACCACTAAAACTGTGGCTGATATGCAGTTTCCTTGGAACCAATGAGGAGACAGCTTTCATGTCACATAATGTCATTTATTAAAACAACAGATGAACAGTCATCTATAATTGTTTTAACTTTTGTGACTCCATATTCTTCATATTTTATACACCTTTAATTCCCTCCTGTAGTTCTTCATTCTCTGTTTTTGACTCCATCTCCAATTCTTGTTTACAGTGGATACTGAATTACAGTTTGAAAACTGTTACCTGATTGGCTGGAATCCAGAAGTTAAAATTTAGTGCGTCCAGAAGATGTTGCTTATAGCGGCCAAAGTTTTGATGGTGTAATCTGCCAAGGGTTTGTGGGGAGCGAAGTGGAACGAAAACCGTTGGCTTGCGAAGATGATGATGACTCAGTGGTCATAGGTGTTTGGCCAGTAACCAAAGGACACTAGTTCAAGCCCTGCCACCTCATGTCACTAAATGTTGTGTGTTGTGTCCTTAGACAAGGCACTTTATCTGCATTGTCTCGTTCTACCCGCTGCAATGGGTACAAGCTTATGCTGATGTTAACTTGCGATGGCCTGGTGTTCCATCCTTATGGCTCATCAATTTTTTTTCTTAATTTTCAAACAACCCCAACTGGTATATATTAGTGGTCTCAAAATAACTTAAGACTTTAAAAAGTTTGTTCAGCAGGATATCTTGAATATATTATTTGTCATTGACTAGTTGTCATTTGACAATATGCAATTAAAACTTTCTTGTATAATAGTTGGTTTAAAGTTATTGTCTGTTTAATTCAAGGACATTGAAATTAAACAAAAAATATCAAACGTGTCACATGTGGACTCTATAGAGTTTGAATAGGACCTCTTTAGCTAATTAAAGCACAAAGTCTTTAGAGTAATGTTTGAAAATTACATATACTAGATTGAAAGATGAGTAATTGTTAAATTGACAGGGTCATTTTAATAAGTATTTAATAGGAAAGGAGAAAATGTATGGCTGGACCGGAAATCAAACCTGGGACCCCTGCATCACTAGTCAGGTGCTCAGTCGACTGAGCTACCCAGGCCGATATCCATGGCCGAAACCATTACATTCCTGCTGCCTTAAATTGTCTTCACCCTCTAAGACACAACCCAAGTCTTACTGCCCCTGGCAGGACTTTCACCTGCAAGTCCAGCGGCGGTCAATGGCACCAAATTATGTAACAGGAAAGGAGAAAATGTATGGCTGGACAGGGAATCAAACCCAGAACCCCTGCATCACTAGTCAGGTGCTCAACCTACTGAGCTACCCAGGCTGATGGCCATGGCCCATACCATTACCAGCTCTTTAGCCTATTTTCAGAGAGAGATTTAATTAAGGATAAATAACACAAACAAACTTTTTTCGAAATCAGCAATATTTTTTATTTATTTATATTCAAATGGGTAACCTGAATAATGTCTGCCATGTAAAGTGGGAGAATTTAGTAAGATTTTGTCACAATTATGTTAAAAATACATGCAAAATTTGTATAGAATTGTATAGAAACCAAAACAAAGTCACAAATTTTAGCACCAAAGAAAACGTACGATTTCTTTATATTTTAGGGATTTATTATTAAGTCATTTCTATTTGAAATCAGTCAAAAAATATATATCAATCCAGGCATCGAATTTTTGATTGTGTTATGTATCCTTAATGCTTGAATGTATACATGTAATACTCATCACATCTATGTAAAATGATATTTTCTGGTGATGTAGAATTGGGTGATAGACAGTACATAAGGCATTAAAATATGCATCCTGCAACAAGAAGTATATGTATATATACTTTTAATTATTTTTACATTGAATAAAGGTCTTTTAATTATAAATTATGAATTCCTATTTGTTTAAAGGACCCAACCATTTATTGAGACTAAGAAAGCTATGATCATGGGTAGGACTATGTCATCTAAAGCTGACCTTCTTTGTTGCCGAACAGATCCTGGACTTCAAAGGCCAGTTCTTTGTGTTTGTGAGGTAAGAATGTTTAATTGTTCACCTGTCTTCAAACCAGAATTGTGATAAAATGCTATAAGATAAAGCTGATTGAAAAGTATGAAAGGAAGACTCAGTTCAAGAGACTAAGAACTTCAAGAGATCAAAGATCAAAGAGATCAAAGTTTGAGTCACCAGGAGTCACCTGTAATTACATGTAATAGGACATGTTTTCTCAATTTACATTACATATGATATGATAATTAAATTTATCTGTAGGTACGGAGAACTTGTCATGAGGAGGACTTTATCTCTCCACCAAAGAAACCCAGAGTTATCTACGAACAAGATGCAGCCAATAATTCCAAAGATGATCTCAGTATTTGGTCCAAACATATTGGAGACCTATTTTTGTACCTTGATAAGTCACCAAGAAATGAGGGAATACTTGGTATCACTCTTGAAAAGACATGGGTATGCAAAAATTATTTCAATCTTTTAAATGAAGCTCAAATGATTAAAATTTCAAACAAGCCAATTTAGGGAATTTGTGTCCCCAGCTTATGGAAAAAAAAGAAAAGGGTGGAAGACCATAAAAAAATGAAGATGGAGAAAAATAAAAAAAAAAAAGTCTACCTTGACCTTTCAGCTTTTGGCCTTAGGCCAAATAAAAAAATATGTGTGGTTCCGGTTACCCGACCTTCCCTATTTTATACCCCCGACCCTAAACTTTTTTGGCAATTTTCATATTTTTTCCGGAATTTTCCCCGATTTCCATTAATGGCTACAGTTTAAGTTTTAGTTTCAGCAATGACAGCCTCCTTGCAATACATAGTGCAAGTGTTTAATAGTGTTAAATCCAAAGCAAGCTAGCATGTAGGTGTCCCCTACCAATATTGACTAGTATATTATCACACCTCATCTAAATGCCATTTGCAAAGGAGTGATAGGTATTATTTAGAAAAATTAAGAAAATCATTTTGTTAAAAAAAAAAAAAAAAAAAAAATCCCTACCTACCTACCCTAATTTTTTCGGAAGTGTAACCGGAACCACACATATTTTTTTGTTTGGCCTTAAAGTCTATATTGACCTTTTTTAAGCTAAAGAAATTTGTGACCTTACAAAGCTTACAGAGAACTAATGTTATCATCTGAAAACTATGTATGCAATATAGAATTTCTAACCTTGGTCTTTGACCTAAAAATCAATAGAGGTCTTCAGAAAGTCATATTGATGAAAAGTATGAATTTTCATTGTAAAATCATGAAGAGAGGTAAATTGAAGCTATTACCAGGAAACCATTTTATGCAAGATATGAATTTTTTACCTTGAAATTTTGACCTGAAAGTCAATAGGTGTATTCTTTAAGTCATTGGGAGTGATAAGATTTCATTGAAGACACTCAAGGACAACAAAAAAAGCAAGTTATTATCTGGAAATCATTTTTTGCAATGTATAAATTTCTGTTTTTGACCTTCAACTCTTTGAACTCCAAATTTATATTAGTTTTCTTTAGGCCATAGGGAGTTATTATATATAAAATTGCAAAAGCTCAAAGACTTCCTGAAATATTGTTTGGAAATGAAAGTGTTACACAGAGACAGAATGTTTGAACTTCTGACTTTGACCTTTTGACCTCAAAATCAAATGGGGTCTGTTTTAGGCCATAGGGAGTTGTTATGGTCAAATTTCATAGCAAAAGCTCAAAGGCTTTTGAGACATCATCTGGAAATGAAAGTGCTACACACAGACAAAAAACAACTGGACGGACGGACACAGACCCAGATTAATATCCTCCTCTTTCAGAGAAAGTAGGGGACAATTAACTTCCCATAACAAAGGATCACTTCATTTCCCAAAAAGGAATTGACATAATTATAAGAGAGAACAATTTTCTGGAACAAGTTACATTTTCAGTATCAATGTTCATTGGTTATTTTCTACCATAAACGTGTCTAAAAGTTGACTATTAGCAGTACGAAAATTATGTTAAAGTTAACTTAGAACCGCATTTTCCTCAATCACCGATTTTTGCATGAATTTTGGCCTAAATCTCACTAAAGGTTGGCCTGCCTTTGAATAAATATTATGTTATTTGAAAGGTTGTGATATAAGGAATTTTTGAAAAAGGAGTTTTTAGGAGCCCTTGCTCTATGGTCCAAATTCACAAAACCTACCAAAAAGGGGGGGGGGGGCTGTTTCTGGCAACCTGGTTCTTATTTTTACGGTTTTTACTTACAGTCTGCATACTTCTGTTAGACCACTGACTATTAGTTCCATAATCTTTTTTTTTTGAGTTATGATTCGAATATTAGTGCAAATATTTTACAGTTTTAAATTCTGACCTTTTCAAACACTATTTTAATTTTTTTATAGGGGCTTGTGTATTTTCCTCAAGTTCAATTATCTATCTTTGAGGGGGACTGGTCTTTTGATATGAGAGGTAACTTCCCAAGTAAATAATCCTAAAGTTACCCTTAGTTTGTCGTACTATAATTCAGTAATGGCGACCTTTTAACCAAAACCAATGAAAGACAAAAAATTGACTTCTATATTCTTTTGCTAATATTTTTCATCTATACTGATTACATTTGACCTAAAACGTTTGCATCTAGTTCTTTAAGTATTACAATAATATAGTTCTATTTTTTATGAACAGTTTTGAAACTGCAGTAATACATCATGACCACATAAAGCATTTTTATTAGTATTCAAATTTTTTTCTAGAAAAAAAAATCTTAAAGGTGCTTAGACACAGATTTGAACTTAATATTTTCTCAAATTTTCTGTATATCACAACTTATATATTGCAATAGCATTTCACACGAAAATATAATTAAAAACTTATTTTATCTGGATATTATTGGAACTACGAATTCCGGGACGCGTTTGATTAACACATCGTTGCACTTACACAAATTTTAATTTTATCCTTAATATTTAAGAAAAGAAGCGATTTTGTTATGAAAAATATTACATCTATAATCCAGAAAATTCAGAGTAGAAATGTTCGAAAGCAAAACCAACTCACCAGTATTGTCAGTCCGTGCTCTGTGATGTGTACAGAGTTTTACAAATTGAACAACCCGTGAAACGTAAACTGTTTTTGTAAACAGGGCACGAGATTTGTTATTGTTAATGTTTACGATTCACCGGGTGTGTTCAATTGTTAAACTCTGCACACACCACTGAGCACGGACTTACAATACTGTGAGTGGGTTTTGCTTTCGAACATTTCTACTCTGAATTTTCTGGGTTATAGTTTTAATATTTTTCATTAATACACAACAAAATTACCACTTTTCTTAAGTATTAAGAATAAAATTAAGATATGTAAAAGCGCAAGGATGTGTCAATCCAACGCGTCCAGAAATTCGAAGTTTTAGTAACTTCGAGATGAAAAAAGATTTTTATTATATTTTAGTATGAAATGCTATAGCAACATACTCATATAAGTCATGAAATTATACAGAAAATTTGAGAAAATATTAACTTTAAATCTGTGTCCAAGCACCTTTAAAGAAAGATAAATCTTGCTGCTTTGTACAAGCACAAAATAATACTAATGTGATATTCTGTCTTAAAAAGCAGTGCTTTATTATGTTTTTGAATATGAATTTAATATGTATGACACAAAACAATATTTTCATATATACCTCAAAGGATTTTTAATCTTATCCCGTGATAATAAATCATTGTTTTTCTCTGTGTCAAATTTTCTTCATATCATGGTCAGACAATTAATTCATTTCTGAAAAAGTAATCACAGCTTCATACCTCATACTATTTTCCTTTTGAATCTAATTCTATAGTTTTTGATAAAATCAATGCTAAGAAATAAAAAAAAAAATTGAGAAATTTAGAGCAGAGGGTCATATATTGTAACTCCTTAATGCATGTTCATTTCTATGAAAATATGTTGTAGAATGAATTCAGTACTGATACTACCGGCACATTAGAAATGTTTTCAATCATGCCAAACAGTAAGACTGCTGTTGTATGTTCATATAGCCGAGGGTGTTTTACCATAGAACAATTGAAGATTTTGCACAAAGACTTCACTGGAGCTTTAATAACCCCCCACCCCTCCCAATGCACATTAGTGAAATCTTTAAGATACTAGTATTCAAAGATAATGAAAAGCATATTGCATGGAAGCAAATAATTTAAATATTATAGCAATTTCAGATTAATAATTTGTCTCTCATATACATGCACATGTAAGCTTCTTGCAATTCTGGTAAAATGTATCTCATATACGAATACTGTAATATTTTTCAGGTACGATTTACCTTCCTCAAAGTTAAAGGTCCTTGTTTGGAGGAAATTCGAAATAGACCAGGAAATAAACCTGGGCCTGTGAATGTTGAGGAGGAAGAACGTCCAATATTTCGCTTCAGTAGAGGCTACAATTATTTAAAACAAGACGATCGCAAAACTGTGTTCAAAGCTCTCTTGCTTTTTAGAATGATGCAAGTTAGGTTTGAAAGGGGTGCTACTGCCGTGCTGTAGTTCATTTAACATTGCAGACGATTTCAATCAATTCCAGTTTTATGTTTTAGCTCACACATTATATCGGCTGGGTGAGCTTTTCTGTTCAACATTTTATTGAAAAAAATTCTTGTACTGTAACACTGCAGACAAGAGGGTAAGATTAACGAAAGTGAAAAAAGAGTAATTGTTGAAAAAAAAGAAATGTTTGTTCAGAAGGGAATGAATAAAAAAACGAATGAAATATGTACAATCATGTATTTTCCACAAAGTGTGTTTCATTACTTTATATTGAATTTATAAAAAAGAAACTTACAACAGAAGATAGGAGTGCAGTAGAGATTTATTGTTTTAAACTTAGAAAACCTACACAGTCAGAGGAAAGTGACATCTGTAGTTAAATCAGGCCCCAGGATCATGAAACAGACTTAAGTCAAATTTTCAATTACCTGTAAAATGTTTACTAATTGTTGAATTTATCTCTAAATTTGCAGACAACACTTTTGTAAAGCAAAATTGAAAAATATTTAATTTTAATTTTGTTCTGATTGACCTTTACAAAAACTAAATAGAACATAAAGATTTTGACTTAAGCTTAATATGTTTCATGATCCCGGTGCCAGATGTGGAAGCTGAAAAATTCCAAGGAACTTTTGGAACATTTGAAATCACAAAAAATTTACAAAATCAACAACATAAAAACTTTCCAACTTTATATACAATTATTCCCCCATGATAAATTAAAGTCCAGTATAATCCAGGCCAGGTGATAAAGGGACTTTTTCAAAAAGTGTTGAGGGAAGCATAATCTGTTGAAGAAAGTTTTTTTAATAAAAGAAAAAAGGTTATGACAAGGTGTGACCGGTCGATAGGGGATGCCCACTCCTCCATTGCACCTGGGTTTATATGCATAAAAATTCTTAAGTCCTTAAGCATATATACTTAAGTACTGTTTTCCTGCTTGGCATATTTTTCATAATATTATTTGTTTGCTTCTTCATCGAGACATGTGTTTGAAATGTTTACATTTAAGTGAAAGCGGAAGTGACTTTATTGACAATTTTTATGCATACGAACCCTGATCCCCTCTGTTTTCAGAGGTCTGTGATTTCTCTGCTCCCAGTTTGTATTGTTTTAATAGACTTTTGAGCTTGATTTCTGTTTATTATTTTCATATTTCATTAACTCATTGAATGAATATTTGAATATCCGTTGGCATCCCTAATAAAAATAAATCATGCGACTGGTTTAGTTGGTTAACAACAATATCTGTCGAAGAAATCTCAGTCAAAAACCTTGTTGACAAAAGGGATATGCTATGGATATTTAAATTAAAGAGACCGTGTGACTTCCAAAAGCTCGACAGACTCTAAGGTGAGAATCACTTGAAATTACCGTTTAATATAATTTGTATCATGTTCTGAATTGCAGTCCAGCCCTGGCAATTTCCATATGCATGCACTCCCCTGTGTTCTTTCCTATATAAGTACGCTGCTTTCGATCCATTCCAGTTCCAATTACTTTTTTTACATGTACGTCCAGGGTCAGTTAGAGATTTTGGATTACCAGGTGTTCATTTGACTCCCATCGCTTTGTTTCCAAAGCCACTGCACGTGCTCAAGCTTTGCATTTTTAAGCGCTAAGCGCAGCGCAAAGCGCTTACTGTCATCTTAATACTACTTCCGTTCGCGATCCAGCGCCACTTAGCAAGTAAGATAACTCCACCGAGTCTTCTAAAAATATGCAACTGGAAATCCCCAACTCGCTTTCGGCTATTTTAGAGTAATACTGTGTTACGCACATGTCTAATAATAGGTGTCAATAAGTGGTAGACAGTATACATTGTACGAAAATCTGCTGTTAGTGGATAAAGGCGGTTCTTATCTCTATACACTGTAGTTCATTAAAAATTATGTCGGCACTGTGTAACATGTAGCTAACAATTGCTGCAGTGATAATACATGTATCGAAGAAGTATTAAAAAAAAACATCAATGGTGCAAATTCTTTAAAAACGGTTTATTATATGTCATGTATATAGTGATTGTTTAAAACTCATATGGGATTTTAATAAGTATTTAAAACTCAAACTGGAAATAAGTTATTTAATAGAAAATTTCGCATAAAATTGATATACAATGTTTTTATGATCTATATAATTTATATCCATATTAACTAACTTTTTTTTCTTCTAGACCCTTATTTCAGACAATGTAACTAAAAACAAGTCTTTCTATTATCACCCCTGCACCATGCAGAGAGCTATCAATGATGTTGATTTTCGCATCTCAGTATCAATTATTAACAGACGTAAATGCATTCATGAACTGTCTATATTCGTGTAATATAGCCTTGTTTCGCAAGGAAAGGCAGTTTACGACTGTACGTACATGTAGGACACTTAGTGGCTGAATCCACTTCGAGAGGAAAACTAATTTCTCGGAAATATTGATGACAAATATGGCGCTTTGTGTGTGCTGTGCGCAAGATATGTCGAAAATGTAAAACCTTACTTAAACGTTCTCAGTAACGGGACAGGTATGTTTGAGTTGCCGATTTGTCTGCTTAGCAACTTTATGAGCACTAAATAAAAACAGAATGAAACAATGTTTTATATCTTCATGAAAATCAGAAAATAGGGTTTCATATTTGTTCATACTTGAGATTAATATACTATCTTTTCTTTTTGGGTTGTTGATATTTTATTTTATTCCTATCAGCATGTTTTGAGTGGTAGTTGATATCATACCTAAACAAGTTAAGATTAAGCTAAAGCATCAAATGTCCGTAAAAAAAATTACCGATTCATTTTAAAGTATTTTAACAAGAAAGAGTTAAAAAAAATACTCGAGTTTTTAATGACATATTTTTATTCCGAAGAAAAAAGTATAACATTTTTATCTAAAAATGTGATATTTACAAATCAGCTACACATATTGTGAGATCAACAGAAAAGACTAATTTTCGACGCAAATACATTATAAATCATGTATATGAAAGTCAAAGATTAAAGAATAGCACTAAATGTTTTTTTCATCAAACGAAGAAGACAAATATAATATACTTATACTCAAATTGTATATATACCTATTATCTCTGACAAAACTACGAAAACTCTTCAGGTGCTAATTTCCTAGATTTTGTCAAATGTTGATGCCGATATGTTGCACAGCGCGATGAATGTGAAGTGTTAAAAATGTGTAAGGCACAGCTGTAGCATATTCAAAACAAAATGTTATAGTCTAAGTCTTATTTATCATTAATTAATACCGGCGACTGTGTAAATATCTTGCACACTCCATTGAATGTACTTCTTGTAAAATCCTTTCTATGAAATCGTAAATTTATAAATCGCTTATGAATATGAGAATAAATTGAGATATGATAAAAAAAAAAACCCAATTCAGACTGAATATCATTTTCGTTATTTTAAAGATCTTTTATTCATAACTTTAATAAATGTTATCAATAAGGATTTTTTTTTATCGATATGCAGTATTGTATGCAATAAGAAATAACATCTACATTTTCTAACAAATAAAATGACAGTCGCCAACCATAGGCGCTTGGTTTCAGTTCAAATCGGCACACGATTGAAGGGCGTTATTCAATCATTTTTGAAGCTAGATCTCATCCGACAACGGTAGGAAAAGTGTAGATATTGATTAAAATCAATTGTGAACCGAGACACCCCCTGAAATCTAAGGTGGCAACTGTCGTACCTTGGTTCTTTTTTATATACAGTTACATGATATTTTTAAAACGTGCTAATTTCAGCGATCTTCGATTTTTATTTTAATGAGTGTATTCAGACACACCTAGAAAAACACATAACACACAAAATACACCATCCATGCACCTGAAACCAAGCGCCTATGTCACCAACAGCAAATCTTCATTTTGAAACACTCGTGAACACGAAATGAATTTATTATTAAAAATTATCACAGTGCTGTAGTGTTTCAGTCTAATAAAATGAAACTGAAAGCAACGGATGTGACGATTTCTAATAACGTAAAATGTAGAGGCGCCTCGGAATTACACGAAAAGCCTAGAGAGGTCAGATTTGTTCTATCTGCATAGATTTAATGATGTTAAAGAAAAAGAAAACTAGAAGCGAGTGCTGCTCATAACGGCAAACTAGCTCTTAAAGGAACGCCGAGACGAAGAGTAAAATTCGGACTGTGCACATTGCTCCAAAATGAACTTTTTTCTATAATAATTCCGGAATTGCAATTTAACACAAATAGACAGTTTTTCCATAACTTACTGTGGTATTGCTCTTTCTTGCCATAACTAAATTAAACTTCAAAAACAAAAAAAAAGTAACTGAGTTGCTTTAATCGAATTTGCTGAGAGATAGTAAATTTGACGCTCAGGCAAAAAACTGTGTGAATTTTATCTTGACTTTTTAAATATATATTCATTTTTTGGCAAATTCTGTTGAGTGAACATGTAAAATTTGTTCCAAAAATATTAATTGACACCTGCATTTCAAATTCCTAGCGTATGATAACGGGGAAAATGCTCCGAGTAAAAATATGTAGGGCTAACATTCCAAGATATTAGATTGTGTAGATTTGTAGAACTTTCTATTAAATATCTTTCCACCACAAGAAACAGTCCCCCATAAATCTTGTTCTTTATGATTTTATGGCCAGTTTTTAAATTGAATGTTTTATAATTTGTATAATTCAAATATGTTATAGAAAATGAAATTGTAATAAAAAGTTTTGAAGTGAGAGGTTATTACTGAACTTTTCTTAAAAGCTAACAAGTGACATACCTTAAATAGCAACGTATATACGACGTCATGGGATGTCACAGTCTCGAATCTTCAAATATATCCTCGTGAGGTTTAAGTAAATGTGTATCAAACAACTGCGCTCGCCCCTAGCGTTTGCACTGTCAATATATTACTTATTCCAATACAATAGGCAATTTAAATTCAAAATAATTCTGATGAATGTCAAATTGTAAACATTGCTTAGCGCTTTCCAGTACTTTCAGTACTTTGATTTTAGTGTGTGTATGACCCACGATTTCATTTTTAAATTTCAATATACCTGGTATTAATATCTTCTTTTTTTAAAAAAAAAAAAAAAAAAAGTAACGGAGAATGTAATTTTACGAAAGAGGAAACTCTCTGCGGAGAATTTTTTAGAAGCAACCAGATATTGTTTTTTACCATAACAATCGGATCAAGGGAATTTAAGATTTTCCTTCATATTCTTATGTAAAACTTTTATTCCTTAGTGTGACCTCATCCGATGTTGGGGTCCACGAAGTATCTACAGTATCTACACTGCCTTGAAACAACTGCTTTTTAACGTGTCTATTCTGAAAAAAAAATATTTGAAATCTATTTTTTTTTAATTTCAACTCTTAAAGAAGTTTTTGTATTTCTTAGTTCGTATCAACTGGAGTCTGTCAAAATAACCTTCCATTCTCTTTTATAATGATTTAGCCAATAACAGGTGCTATTGTTGTGCACTAGAAGCTATTCATGTTACCCTTTCTTTTCTCTTTAAATTCCCGATATTGCATCGGTGACAATGTTCAATTAATCCAGCTTGGCACGCACGATATTGACTAATCTAGGTGTGTTAGTTTTTTCAGACACAATTGAGAAAATTCCATCAGAAATACTTATAAAAGGAAAATGCATAAACATGTATCTAGCATATATTGAGCACCCTTGCGTATAATGACGAATCATTCTGTAAGCTTGAATGGATGATTAAAAACTACAAAGGCAAAGTTCATTGAATATGCTTACAATACACGCATCAATAATGAAATCATGAAATAATTGCAACTTTAATAGCAATAATCCCCCCCCCCAATTTTCAAGAGGTACCATGATACCATGATAAATATGCATTGGAAGTAAGTTATTAGTTTAGTTATCTAAAAACTTCGCAGTTATCCTAAATTATGCTGTTTAAAGAGTATATGGTATTATGAATAGTATTTGAACGTTCTCGATGACCATGATGCCCTTGCGTTGCTAATTGTGAAAGGCATCTTTTCAAAACAGATAAACAAAAGACAAAAAAACAAAGCAAAAAAAACTTTGTTTACATCTATGAGAAAAGCATAAATAAATCATGCAGGACTTTTTATAAGGCTTCGTCTATAAATATTTTTTCTGCTATAAATGATGAATCGCTATATAAGTAGATTCTGCGGAATTCCAGAAACGCAAAGGTCAAGCAACAGTCCATTAAGCACCAAGGTTTTTCCAAATTAAGAGACAAAAAGCGAAATAATTGTTCTTCTTTTGTGATAAGGGTGCACTGATTTCAGAATGGTAAAAGTTCTTATCGCCGTGTTAATAGGATTACTCTGCACATACGGTATGATTATCAGTAAACATTTTATGAAATACATGTACACGTAATTAGATTCACTTGTTAACTCTTTCGAAACTAAATCTTGTTTCATAGGTTACCAGCATCTACCAGATCTGTCTCAGGATGATGAAAAAGAAGAAAAAAAACAAACAAAAAGATAAACTTCTGATATTCTTTTACAACAAGTTTAAACTTAATTTTTCAGTTCAAGTATTATTTGCAGTTGGCTTGTGATTTGACAAACTTATTACTCGTTTAGGTAAAACTGGGTAATTTCAAGACCTAGATATGATAATAATTTGTTATATTTTTTTCAGCCACTGGGCATCTACTACCGACCCACCCCGGAAGATGTCCAGACAATCGATTACTTGGTGCCCTGTCCAGTTCTAGCATTTGCTTGGCCCGCTGCACCACAGATGAGGACTGCTCGTTCTTCGAGAATTGCTGCAACTTTGGATGTCTCTTGGATTGCGCAGTGCCGTATCCAGACAGGGATTTCCATTAACTGAATAAACTTGTGTGTGATAGAAATAAATTTAATGATTGAACAGTATATGCCGAAGATTGGATTTTTATACTTACCCCTTGAATTAACTATGAATTCATTTTCAATGAGAGAGTTTTAAGTATAGTTGATTCTTCCTATGGGCGGCGGAAAGGGCAAAAAATCTCATATAAAAGAAAACAATTATTATAATTTTAATGATCATAAAAACTTGATAAATGACATTAAATTGATATTCAAAAGACCTTTTGTGAAGAAGCAGTCTGAAAAACTGACTCTTTTAAACAAAATAAAGGATCACTGCACTTAATGCCGGGTTTTGGGTCTTTTTCGGTTGCTTTTAACCTTATTTCACTTTTGCATATTTATGATAGAATATTGTCAATTTGGATCCAATTTTAAATTCCAAAATAATTTTACACTTTGATATAATAAAATGATTCAATGGTTTTTTTTTTTTTTTTACCTTACTACTTTCCAAATATAGAGAATTTACACTTACCTGCCCTTGATTGAACATTAGATATTCATGAGAGGTGGAGCTAACATTGCAAAAATGGGTTTAAAATTAGACTAGATAAATAACAATGACATGTTTCAAAAAAAACCTGATCACTAATCCCCATCTCCCTCTCCATTCTGTATTGCACAAATACACTACTGACAAAGGTTTCATTTTAGCGAGATTAACGAGGTATTATCTATACTATCTTATTTGAATTTTAAAAATTGTGCCAGGCCTTTACAGTATTTTCCTATTATAAACATATATGCCCTGTTATTATATATATATATATATATATATATATATATATATATATATATATATATATATATATATATATATATATATATATATATATATATATATATATATATATATATATATATATATTACCACTTATACGAGCCTGGTCTCGGATAAGTGAGTTTATTTCAGTAACCCTAGTAATATTTATCTATTCCGGATAAGTTACGTACATTCGGATAAATATAAATTTTCACCCTTAGTCACAAGCTATCATTCCGGATAAGTTAGGTCCATCTGTATATAGTCTAATAATAAGTTCTTTTCTACCTCCTTTCTAGAAGAATCGATTAAACGGTAAGGTCATGGAAAATTTTTGGGAGTTAAATTGTGGCAATGTTTTAAATTTTTTAAATCAAATAAGTTTGATTTTTAGTATAACTATTGAGGTTTGTAGTTTCAAAGCAAATTAGACGTATCGATGGCGAAGTTTGTCTTTGGATTTGGCCTGATTGGACTTTTTCGTAAATTGAATTGATTTTACGCGATATTGTAATTTGTGAGACTTTACAGGTAACAGGAATATATTAAGATCAGTTTGGGGGTCAAATGATTGTTTAACTTGAGTTATTATTTTTAGGAGCGAAATGTTAAACTTCGAATCCATCTTAGCTATAACGGGGGGGGGGGGGGGATAATTTCATAAAACACGGAATATTCTCAGAAGTCGGGCTTACTAGAAGGATTTTAGTTTGTTTTCTACATAGATTTATCGTGCTCGAAGGAGGTATATTGATTTGCATTTTACAAAATGTAATCGTCGTTAAATCGGAGAAAGCATTCACGAGAATTTTTTGAATTAATCAAAGTACTGTGTGTACTGAGAGGAGGTTTATTAAATTGTGTAAGTGTTATGCTCTATTTGCAGACTTGTATCATTTCATTTGTTTGTTGGTCTTTTGAAAAGGTTTGGAACAGTACTGTTTGTTATCTTTTTTTTTTTTTTTTTTTTTTTTTTTTTCATGTTATCCTGGCCATTTACATAGAACATGTTACCAAGAAAACAAAAAGGTGTAAGGTTTTATGGATGATATTGTATGAACTGATTTTCCTATTACATAATGGGATGGGAGTTAACTTGTATATTATGTTTCACAACATATGGGAGCTCATTTGGTCCACATGGTCAATTTCTGCATAAAAATCCAACTAATGAAAGCAAAATCACAGTTTATTGAAATAGGATGAAAACATTTCTTATTAATTTTGCAAGCATTTGTCTCACAGTGAGCAGTCAAACTGCAGCAAAGCTGTGGAAAAGTATTCTTCATATGCATTGAATAGGTAGGCAAATTTGCAGGGTTCAGGCACAAGCAAGGAGCAAATTATATTGGTACAAAAGGCAGTAAGTACATAAAAAACCTTAAGTAATTGATAGTGATTACAGATGTATGTTACCATGATTATTTATTTTCAGGTACATTACCAAAAACAGGTCAACATTTTTAATTTTATTTTTTTAAGACAGCTTTATCAGTGAGTCAGCAGCTGCAATGGGCACAACATTCCTTTCCATCAAAGCATAACCTTATCACTTCCCCAGTAATTCATTAGAACAGTAATTAAAGATTTGCAAAAAAGAAACAAGTAGTAAATGTTGCTAATACTAGATATAAAAGTGGAATTGGCAAATGATATAGATCCTAATCCAGCTTCAATTAATCGCAGCTATTAGATTACATTCTAAGGAAAAGTATAATTTGGTTAAGTGAGTCTTTGTGTGAAGGGGGGGGGGGGGCATATTTCAAATAAACTGGTAATTTTTTAAAAAGATGGTCAAAATCAGATTGGTTCCTCGTCTCCTTCGGATGGACGGAGTTCTGATATTTAGTTAAGCTATTAGAGCACTGTGATAGGCAGATTAATAAAAGTGATTGGTCAGGAGTCTTACTAGGATAAGCAGCACCCAGTACTTGCTCCGTATGTTGCTTATCAGGCTATCTTTGAATGGATAGTCTGCTAATGTGTTTGACGAGATGGGGAAACAAAGCTTGTCAAATAATCAGTTAAATTATATATGAATCAATTATTATTATTATTTAAAGATTTAATAGGTTGATATGAAATTGCAATATTGAATTTACTAGTACATAAGAAAAGTCAAAACCAAGGAGTTAATAATGTGTTGTCAAAACAATATTGATCCATTTATTTAAGGTACACTGACATTCAATTTTAAGCTAATCTGGTAAGGGATATCCAAGATATGTCCAGAAGTATGCCTTATCAAGTATACCAGTTTTTTCCACCGCACATACCCATGGACAAAGAGTTGCAACGTACTCAAGAATTTGTTTTCTCGGATATTTTATTGTGTTTATCTATTTTATTGCGCACATATGTCAGTGTCTAATGGGGATTTAAGCCTTGAGACTAATTTTATCATTCTGTTTAATTATTACCAAATACATGTATAATTGTGTGTAATATACAATGGTCCACGATTATACCTAAATTTCCCAGAGATAAAACTACTCCCTTACAGATATTTTTTGAATACACAGAACACTTAGTATCGCAATTACCTCGAATTGTATAACTTACTGCGGCTGTTTTGCAATAAAGTCAAGAAACTTATAAATCTCCATTCATTTTCGGGGCATAACATGTTTACATATATTGTTTACTCTAGTGACAATTGAATGATACGAACAATAAGTATGCCGAAGGTACAATGTAATGCCGATGGTTGCACTTCAGAAAGCAAGTCAAAGAATTCGGAATATTTAGACTTCCAAAATAACGTTTATCAGAAAGAAAATGATTAAACTTATTATTAGAATAGTCTACTTAGCGGGAAATATCCACAAAAAATTAACACAAGAGAGCTAGTATTTTAATTTCATAGCGTGGTGCAACGAACATTTAGCTAGGTATTTCACCAGGGCTTCTTTCTTATATATGTCCCTTAAAAATCTGCAGTGATCGATCTCATAGTGTAGTCAATAGCTATAGCACATTGTCCTCAGCTATTAATCAACGTTTCCTACCTTCAACGCAAAGAGTTTCATTACGTTAAGTAATAGCGATATAAAGTATTCTTCCTTTTGTTTGAAATAGGTTAAACTACCCTTATGGCATGAGGTTATATAAAACTAAAATTAGTCGTACCTTAAAACACTTAATAGGTGATGATTAAATTAATAAGCCTTGGCAGTTACTTTTAATTAAAACAGTTTAACGATTCGAATGGAGTTACAGGTACTTCCATGACCAGTCATAAAAGGTGTTTATCCTATTTTCAGGGAAACTTCGAGCAGGTTTAGTCAGTATTGGATACGGCATACCATGCCCATATGTTTTATTATTTGTAGAATACAAAATTTAAATCTCATTCACTACAATTAGGGAGCAACCGCTAAAGCACATTTGCCACCAACATGCGAGGGGTTATTTTAGCTTTGAAACGCTGGCTATAAAATGTACATGTTTAGGCATCCATTAAGTAGTCGTTACAAGGCTTACATATTTTTACTTTCTTTCATTTCAATGATTTAGTTTTTTTTTTTAATTTTACTATGGATTATAGTTTTTGATAAATTGTGAAGAGGGAATATGATTTATACAAATGGGGAAATGAGAAAGGGGGGGGGGGTTAAGGACACAAATATTGTTTTAAAAGTATTCTAAGCTGAGAGGTGACGTAAATATCTCGTTTGTGTTCAATTTGGGTCTGATACACTCCACACTTTTTAGTTCAACTATAACCAATACTTGCAAAGATAGTTTAAATTTTTATAAAAGCCATAAAAATGCGTAACAGGAATAACAACCTAGTAGGTAAGTAATATGATAACATAAACCAACGGGACAGGGAATAGAGTACAGGTAAGGATCCACAATTTTAGATTAAACGGGGAGTTGTTTTATTCTCACAAGTCCACAATTGCATTTCAACACATTTCTTAAAACAATTATAACGGAATAGGTAAATGACCGTTGACGATTTAAATTCATATTTTGTTTTAATGCATTTAATAGTAATTGACTAATAAGTCACTTGTTTTATAAGTTGTATTGGTGAATGAGCAGGCCCTGGTCGACGGTGACCATTTGCGTTGAGGTACTGCCGCCGTCACCATGGTTCTTGGCACCCCCACTGGTGGCGGTTGCAGTTCCATGCTTACTCGTGGTAGACACGAGTATTCATGGCCCTTGCAAGTGGCGTATTCCGTCGCACCTCAACGCAACTGGAGGAGTGCAACACATATTCTTAAGCTCATTCCATTGTTTATCCTATTGCACATGTAAATTGAAATTCAGGATTTGAATTTGTGCATTGGCTTGTAATTGACAAGCAGTTGACTTGATTGATATTGAATTGATTGATTGAATGATGATTGATTGATTGAACTTGATTGATTATTGATTTATTGATTGAACTTGATTTATAATTGAATTGGTGACGTTCATGCACTTGTGACCTACCCAGTGCATGATCCGCCCGATTTGGGTCGTCACATTTGTTGTATTGATTGTTGATTGTGGGGCAGCCCTGTGGTAGCCCCAGCAAATTGATCACCGCGGCCAGAAGCGCCAAATTAAACAAGCAAAATAATCTCTGTTGTTTGTTTGATTAATAGGGAATCTGCAATAAATATATATATATATATAAAGCACTAAAAACCAACAACACTGTATATCCTAAGTGTCGGATCTACTAAGTAGATACAAGGTCACGGATGGAAAGAACTAAGTACGTTACGTATTATTCGAAGGCCCAAGATTTTTCGTATTTTGATATACACGTTTGCAAAAATTCCCAAAATTGAAGTAGTGCACACCCCTCGAGCAAAATAAAACATATATATTTGAAAATAATTTGATAAAAGACAAGCAAAAATAATGGTAAGAATTTGCTCGAGGAATGTGCAGTATGTTAATTTTGACATTTCATGACTATTTCCGGTGGTGGATACCAAGTTAGTCGAGAGGCGAGTTCTTATCTAGGAGCAATAATAATGGTGTATTTCGTGTAAAAATGTTAAAGAACTAAATTTATCATTGATTGGCCATAGTTATATTGCTCATACAAATATATTTGTCATGAAAATAGCATAAAAACTAAAAAAAAAAATGTTTTATAGAAGTGACAAATTACGATATTTTTTTTATACAACTAAGCCTTACACCTGATAAATGTTGCCAGCAAGAAGGGAAGAGATCAATTTAATATACTAAAGCAATAAAATAAAAATGTTCAGCAGACAAATGAAATCACTAAAAGTATTATTGCAGAAAAGAAAATGCTTAAATCCTAGCCTTTATTTTATCTTGCTACTGAAACGGTATAGTTGACGTCTGCATGTATGTAAATAAATTACGCAATAAACTCAAAGATGACGTCACAATAGGTCCCCTTGCGACATTTTTTTGGAGGGGGAGGGGGGTAAATTCCCAATCTTTTGGATGATGTTGGTCAGGACTGATCAGATTAATTAATATTCTGAAGTCTTGTAGTTTTCAGTCATTTATACAAGTGCACGGTTGATGTTTAATATATTGTTAGATTTTATAATACACGCACAATATAAGCGTGTTGCATCTGCATATTGTAGACATTGCCGTTAATATTATGCAAAGCCATATAAAAACAAAGGCTCATACATGTATTTCACCTAGTAAAAGAGCCACAGCGCATTTGATAGGCATTTTCGCCTACTCTACTAGTGATTTCTTAAATTCATTGTTTAACCAAAATTTTGTCATACAATCTTAGTTTATACATAGTAAATCCATACCACACAATAATGATATTTCAATATTAATAGTTTCCTCATATGATAAATATGAAAATTATCCAGTTTGTATGGAGTATATAGTAAATATTGAGGTATCCACCTAAAGATGACAAACTCAGTTGCCAAAGACTTCCCATAACCAGAAAAAAAAAAAACAACTTTTGAATGATTTTATTTGGATATGACAGAATTTGAGTATTGAACAAATTAAATGATTGTCATTTGACATACTTGCAACTACGAAAATATAACGTTCGTCCTCAAATCATATACATAGTTTGATCTTGAATTGAATAGGTATATCTATAAATAGAATCAGGTGATTTCCTTTTAAATTCTTGAGTCAGTTGTGTCGTCGGAGAGGCAGTTATGGCTCTTTATCTTTTACCCGTATATTCTACTTAAGATCATTCCACATATACCAGAGATGTAATTTCTTATCTGTCGAAGATCCAGTGAAGTTAAAAGAAGACTGGAATGAGAAAGCGACAGAAAGGTCCAAAAAGGAATTTCGGACAAAAAATAAATAAATAAAAAGCTGTATCGGATGATGGGTTCACTTTTCACAATGTTACCTGTCTAGAAAATTCTTTCACCCATTACGGCAGTTTAAGTGTATCACACAATCTAATCTAAGTACTGTGGAACAAAATTATCTGTCAGTGTGGACAAATCTGAAAACAAGTTATTTATCAGGCACGAAGAATCAGGGACGCAGGGCCCCTTCCCACTTTTTTTCCGAACTTTGAAAATATGTTCATTGAAAGACTAACCCCCGCCCCCCTCTATTTGCTGTAGCATAGGTAAAGTTTAGGAATTTAGTGTATTGGGGGAAAATTGGTTGTGAAAAAAAATGGAAAAAAAAGTTTGAACCTACAGTGACATGGGGCCTCGGTTTTTAAGGTCTCATCCGAAAGACCCGCAACTTTCACTTCAAAGTGCCGAGCGCTTGACGAAGGAACAGTTGCTACCTATTTTTTATCGACTTCGGTCGGTCGCGGCCGTGATTTGAACACACGACCTTCCGATCACGGCGCGAGAGCTCTACCTGAAATGGATTGAAAAGCAGGCGTAAGTGCCTATAATCATTCTCTCCATAGGTTTGGTATCAAAGGCTCACAATACTTACTTAAAGATAGGCTCTCATATTGAGCGAAACTTCAAGCAACAGTAGTTATTTATAATTATATTTACGTATTAAAAAAAAAAGATCGTAAAAGCGTTCTTCAAAAAAAGTAAATGTTTATACATGTTTATTTTTATTTCATTTATTTATTTATTCATTTTTTTATTCATTATTATTTTTTTTTTTGAGAAGCTATACTAAGTTGGTGAAAAAAGCCTCAGTAAGTTGCTAAAGAAAATTCGATAGAAGATTGCCCATGCCAACTATCCAAGAGAAGTGCTACAGCTTGTTTAGGGGGGGGGGGGGGGTGGTACTTGATTCGTGCATTTGAGAAGGACCATCTGGTGACATATAAAATTATTAATCGAATGACAGTACTTTTCAGGTTTTTTTTTTTTTTTTTTGTTTGTTTGTTTTGTTTTTGTTTTTTTTTTTTGGAAACTTTTTCAGATGACAAGACAGAAACGTTTAAAACACATTTTGTTTAAATATATTCGTGAATGACGTCGAGAGAATGGGCTGGGAAATTTGCCCTTTCAATGTTATCTATTAATTAAAATTTCAAATACTTTTCGAAAATATCTTTGATGCTTTCTCAAAACCTTTTGTAGGAAATCTGACATTTATAAAATAGTGTTAAAAGTTTTAATGCAATCTTAAAAACAAACCAAGTAATTCGCATAAAAAATAGTCTAGCTTTTAAAAATCAAACTCTTGCTTGAATTAGAATAATCGGATACTTATAATAAACGTACTATTAAATATACGTTACGCATTTCTCTCTCTCTCTCTCTCTCTCTCTCTCTCTCTCTCTCGTTTTAAAATATAAATTAATCTTTTATTTGTACGTATATTGTCGGACCCAAAAACCAAACTGTTTGTCTCACTCTGGGGCCGTTATTTAACCGTTCGATGGGTCAACAAAACACATTTTGCCCGAGAACCTAGTCAATAAATGTTTGTTATACCTTTGTATCTTGTGCAGGCTTCCATGATGTAAATTTACTTAAATCACACTGCGGTTAAAATTGGTCAATTTCGTCACTGTCGAACACCAACGATTGCAAATGAAATTTAGCTGATCCCGCCCACAATTTTAACGTAAGCGGTCCAATTTCTCATCGACAGGTCAAATATCTTACTCCGCAGCCAAACTTCGATTTTTTTATGACCGCTCATTACAACATTAGGAATGTGTATAGATTTATATAGAAACCAATTTTTAAAGGTATATATAACAAAATTTTGTGTTGTACTCTGGAAATCTTCAAAATAAACTCTGAAATATTGTAGGACGCAAATGTCAAAAGCGATTTGTGCATATGTGTATAAATGATAGAGGCTGTGTTCGAATAATTAAAATTCTGTATCAGACAAGGGCGGTCTGTGAGAAAATGGATTATCTGTAAAAATCTAAACAGAAACTTTGAGTTGCTAAAGTCATGGAAAAAGAAAGGCGCTTCACAGTTGCTGACCCTGTAAATGCATAGTTACGCGGTAAAATAAAAAAGAAGTAAAACATGGACAAACAAAATCAAATTATACGGTACGATTGTTAGCAATATAAAATAAAATTGATGGAGAAACGTTTTTAATAAGTGGCTATTGGACCAAACCGTGTGAAATGTAAAGGGAGATTTTTTTTTTTTTGAAAACACCATGACGCAATGTTTTTCGACGTTATAACGTAGCTCCAGGGATACCAAACATGTTGATTTTAAAAATTAAGTAAATTGATTTCTGTTAAATCGGATGGAATGAAACTTCACATACCAACAAAATAATTATTTTATATAGGAAAATGTGTTCTTTTTTTTAATATTTCTTGAAAGTAATATAACGAACTTTCCAACAACCCTCGTATTTGTGTAGTGTCGCTAGGTTGACGTCATAAAGTCATAGTGTTATTTTCCAAAGAAACTATCTATATTCAGATAGCGTTGTAGGAAAATTGGGGTGAGATAATTACAAAAATTAAGCTGAATTAAAAAGAGGACATCTTAGGCATGTTTCAAAAATATCTTCATCAGATTTGGGGACAGGGCCGATTTTGGTCCATAACGTACTTTCTTCTTTATATAAAGCACTAAAAATGACCAACGACACGAACAATAATAATTGTCAAATTTTCGGGACAACCTGTCCCTTCCTCAGGACAAAGAAAAAAGTTAAGAAGTCATAAAAACAAAGGAAATAGAGAAGCAAAAACAACTAGCACTACTACTAAACTACCAAACACTAAATATTTACAATGTTACATGTTTAATTTGGAGTTTATAAACAGTTGTGAACAAAGAAATCCGGAGCGCTATGAATTGCGTCCGGTCTATCGGGTGTAGTCTGGTGAAGTGTGATTTACATAATTGAACGAATTAATTATCGCTAATTAATTACGGCCAACAGTAAATCGTACATTGTCTTATTCTCTCAGAAAAGCGTAACTCTACATGATAAAAAGAAATTAAAGAAAGATAATATGGAAGGACAATTTTGAAATATGAATTTGGATATATTATAAATTTGGAAATCGGAAAAATGAAATAAACAAAAATGTGAGCTGTAAATATTTGGGTAGGTTGTTCCAGGATTACTAATACGAATTAACGGTAAAGTGTACACTATATAGAGAGAATGAACTTGTTTGTTACAATCCGGGATTGGGTCTAGTTCACGTTCATCCTGGTGAAGTCATTAAGTTTGTTAATACCATTAGGGCGGAATGACTTCAGCCTGTGCATCCAGAACTTTTCCTTGTCTTTTCCCTGCGCGTCTGTTTCTCCATTTTATGCACTGAAGTATTTCAAAGAAATATTAATTATAATAATCACAATTTCCGATTACATTCAAAATGATATTACAATTTCTTTTAAAGGGTTGTATGTTTCTGTGATGGATGGCTTCATTTTTGGTATGTCGTATATTATGTTATCTACTTTAATGCAGAGCCTTAAAAAGTATTATTTCTTAATCATTTATTGTTACAAACAACGCATATATATCTTATATTCATTCAATTACTTTTTGCTAAGATTTCTCGTTATTAGATATAAGCTTAAGACCTCTTTGACACAATTTTGAATGTAAACATCTTAATTTTTGTTTTCTTTCTTTGTTTATCAACCTCTTAATGATAAATCCTTTAATTAGTAAATTTATTTTGATATTTTTTTGAATTTTAAGGCTACATACCACAAACAAAAATTTGATGCATGGATTGATATATATTTTGATTTATTTTGAATGGAAATGAGATAAATAATCAATCCCTGAAACATAAAAAAGTCGTAAGTTTTCTTTGGTGCTTAGATAAGCGACTTTGTATCGTTTTCTATGTAACTCTATACAAAATTTTGCACATATTTTTGACATTGTGACAAAATCTTGCAAAATTCTCCCACTTTACCCAGAAAATATCATTCAGGTTACCTATTCAAATATTAATATATGAAAAATATTGCTGATTTCTGAAAAAAAAGTTTGTTTGTGTTATTTATTCTAAGAGCTATTCTATAACCACTTGAATTTTTTTGGCATGCTTAGTCACCGTTTTTTATGGAACTTGACAACTTGATGCCAGAAACATATATCAATTAAAGTTTAGTTGCTATATTTCACGGCTACCGGATTTTTTTTTTTAATTTTTAGATACTTTGAATCTATATTGAGTCTTAATTCCTTAATTAAGACTAAGAAAATCAAGTAAACCATACTCATAAAATCATTACATTTAGTTGCTTCTTATCCCATAAAGAAACTATTTAGAATATATCTCTACGTTTGTAGACCACCAGTGCATCATGGTAAGTAATGACCATGGGTACATTTGGAATACATTTTAAATGCTGAAAAACGCTCAATATTAACTAATTTTGGATGTTACTTGAGTAAACTCAATCAACGACACAAGCAATAGAAATATTTGACCCAAAGTAATAAGGTAATGACAATATCATTCTTAAGATAACTCTCATGGTTACAATGGAAACACGGTGTTGCTTAGATTAATGCTGCTTTCATAGAGAAAACATGGGAATTCAAGACTAGCAAATGTACTTTGTTAGGACCCGATAACGAAGATGGCATCATAAAAATCGGGATTAATAGCTTCATTGTAGTGTAACCAAGTAAAAAAAGTACAGATGGTTTAAACTGATCAATTTTTGCTGCTTTAGGAATAAAATTACTTTTAATCAAGAAACATATCATTTGACTCACTTAAATTCTACTTACCTGTTAAAACTAAAGCTGAACATCATAACATATATTGATAAAGTTTGATAAAGAAAATAGCACTAAGAAGGGAAAATGTTCAATTTTATTAACTTTATAGCAATATTTAATCCTTCGTGTTAGCTTCTTGCATCCAGTAAGAAATTGTGTGGAAGTCAAAATTGAAAGTCAGGTTAGTTGTTCATGAATATCAGTTATAAAAAGTTTTGTGAATCCAAAATTCAAGAAAATGAAATGTATATTTTTTAAGCTTTTAGATAAATATTTCTATTATTTTCTAGCAACACTCTATTTTTAGAATTAAATTTGAATTTTTGTGAAAATTGGGATCAAATTATTGCCTTTAAAAAGACTTATCACAAGTAATATAGAAATATGTGACCCTTTTCACAAAAATTCTTACGAGTCAGTTGATTCGATACGCAAGAGCATGCTCTACGTGTGTACAATTTCTAAAACGAGGTAAATTATTGACAAACAAGTTGATGAAACAAGAATTTCATCTGTCTCGTTTAAAGTCATCATTTCGTAAGTTCTATGGTCGATACAATGACCTTGTAAGCAAATACAATTTATCATTGAGTCAAATGCTGACTGACGTTTTTCATACAAATTGTTAGGCCATTATTTACACACTGAATTGTCGACGGATTTTCCTTTATTTCCCGATCATGACAAGGAACACACGGCGGGTGTGACCGGTCGGCAGGGGATGCTCACTCCTCCATGGCACCTGATCCCACCTCTGATGTTTGGAGGTCCTTGTTTACTCTGCTCCTATTTTGTATTGTTTGATGGACTTTTGAGCCTGAATACTGTTCGCTATCTTCATATATTTCATTGTAAAAGGGTCAATGGTCTTTAAAAAGATAGGATCAAATTGTAACATACAGAAAGTAAATTTGAAATCCTTTTAGCTGTATCAAATCCATAGGAACCATTGCCAACTAACGAGAAATTTCACATTTCTTCCTTGGGATGTGTTACAAGGATCCTTCTCTTTCATTTGGTTGAATTTCAATCTAAAATTGCTTTTGCTTTTGAGTGTATGACATACAAAAACGAATGAATAAAATTATTAAACTTCAGTACTTTGTTTCCAAAGTAACGAATGGTATAGTTGACGTTCCAGTTTTATTTAACACGCATTTAAGACAAGAAGCTTAGACTTTTGGAAAAAAAGTCACTGTAACTTGCTTCATATTGCTACAAACGTAACCATGGGACTCTGAACATAATCAAAAATGCCATTTTTCAAACTTTATTATTTTTTGCCATGGTAACCATGACACATAGCAACAAATTTTTGCATGATTTAAATTAGCTGTATCAAAGGCGTTTATCATATAAAGTTTGGAGAAACTCCGAGAGTAAGCGTGCCACAGCTCCTAAATAAAATTACGTTTTTAAAGAGAATGGCTCTTAAGTTAAAAAAAAATCAATCAGTATCATCTGTTGAAAAAATCACATGTGTGTAATATGCTACGGATAATCTTCTGAGATATATTTATGCTGTTTAAAATGACAAAGGTCGTATTTAAAAGTTCTTGGAATAAATGAAACATGTTCAAATAGTTTGTTTCAGAGACAAAGAATGTCGATATATTCACTGCGACAGTGGCCAAAGTTATCTCTGCCATCACTTGTTATGCTCTTGTAAAGGTACAGTATCTGTGACTTTGTGTCTCTTGAGTTTACATGTATTTAATCTAAAAGACAGAATACACATTGTAGAACTTTTTTTATTGCATAAAACCACTTACAGGTTATTACGAATGATGCAATTAGGGAACGAAACGCCAAACTAGTTACAGAGTTATATTACTGATGTATTATTGCCAAGTAATGATATAAGTATTAATATATTGGACAATACATAACTGCTTGATGTACATGTAATATATTGACAGTGCGATCGTTAGTACGCAGCTGTGTATTAATAACTAGATACCGCATGGGGCATTTGGATGTCTAGACCGTGATATCACATAGCGTCATATTCTAGTAGTTCATAGTAATAAGTCCATGACAAAGTCCTAAAAGTGCAATTTTTTAAACAAAGAATGTTTAATCTATTATCTGCAACATCCATTAAATCAAGATGAGTAAAATTCATTTTTTGTTGAATTTGTATTGTCAACGGGGGGGGGGGGGGGGATAGTTAACGTTGAGAAGTTGTAAGTTGTAAAGAATTGTGGGTCCAGAAAATTCTTTTTTATCTCTGTGCATGAGTCAGAATTTTCTCTTCGGCAAGGCGTTGTTTAACAGCATTGATTGCGATTGGCGCTTCGTTTTTATACACGAGATGTAAAATTTTCATTAAGAATCACAAATAGGTAGGTTAATGCTATAATCTGTCAATACTGGGAGTCCTTTTGTCTGATATTGCACTATGTATCCTTTATGGTTATCAAACATGTATTCGCACAAAACTTTACTCTGCCCCTTTGAAAGTTTAAAAAGTCTATTTCAAAAGTCAAGGAAAGTCCATATTTAGATTCTTCAACTCAAGTATACTGGTTCGGATCTGTGATAAGATTATGGATATTGCAAATCATAGGCTTTATAAAAACAATTAAATTAAAATTAAATGTGTTAAATATTGTATTATAGATGTGTATGTCATTGTATACATAATTGATGGAAGAGCCATACGTTGCTCAAGAAAACTATACAGGTGGCTTGCTAAGTGGCGTTACTGACCGATAAACGACAGTGGTTTTCTTAAGAAATGAAAGAGAAAATATTCAGTGGAAGTAAATATTGTTCCTTAAACTTTAATTTGCCAACAAAGGAATTGATGCAGTTAATATATGTAATTTTCCTAATCGCAAAAGGGTCCAGTCTTGTATTTCACCATGTTTCAAATTTAAGTCCACATCTTGTATTTCTTACATATATACATCAACTATTGCTTCTAAACTTTTCAGTGCCTAGGTATCGAACATCGGAAAAATAATCCTCCAACCTATTCTTGTTCTTCTTCACCCTACAACTATAGTCCTTCTGAACACGTCATTACTGGTGTTATAATCAAAATTAATAATGAGGACCTTAAATCACTTGTTTAAAAGGGCCAAACTTTAGGGAAACCTGATCTTTCAACTGACATCATAAATATTATGAATTTTGTAGAAAATCACACCAGGCGATGAGCTAAACAGCTAAACATGAAAAAGACATTTTGTCATATTGGATTAAAAGTGTCTGATGGATGTTGAAATTTCGCTTAAAAGCGACTGAGGGGTAATATGAAAACCATCCATTCTTCTGTTTTCAATGATTTAGAAGTGAAAAAAAATAGAAAGAATACTCGGTCAATATCTACTCGTCCAGCTGACACAGAAGGTAACAATATTGTCTTTGTTTGTAAGGTTCCATTTTTTAATTGTGTTTTTTTTAGAGGAACTGAGATTTAATCCTGTAAGTGGTAATCAAACTTGTACTCATATCTCCCTTTCTAAGGAAGAAATTCTTCAAAACCATATGTCTTTTTAAAAAATTTTAATATTCCCAATAAACAAATTGAATTACCATACCTTCATTCTTCAAAATCATATGTCCGTTTTAGATATTTTTAATATTCCCAACAGTCAAAATGAATTTGAATTACCATACCTATACTGCTAAACTACATAAAAATTCTTACAGAGATACATAGCGAGTTCCAGCAAATGTTCTACCAAACCTCTTTCTTTACTCCTCACTAAATATAAACAGCAGTGAATGAGATACTTCAGAATTACTGCAAAGCAATGTATTCGAGAATGAAGTCGTGTAAATCATATGTGGATACCTAAAAACTCCAAAGAACGTTTATAAACTTTAAAATCACAAATTTAATGGAAATCATTAACATTAAAACGTACTTTTCAATACGTTTTACAACCATTCCCCACGATAAATTAAAGTCCAGGCTTCTTGACATCATAGACAGAATAAATAAAATAAAATGAGCCTTACAAACAAAGGCAATATTGTTACTTACTTTGTCAGCTGAGACCAGTTCACACTGATCTTTCTAATTCTTTATTTTCAATTCCAAATTATTGAGGCAGAAGGATATATTTTTTTATTGCCCTTCAATTGCATAATGCAAGATTTTAACATCCATCCTATACTTTTAATGCATTTTAACAAAGTGTCAAGGTCTTCTTTTTCTGTCGTGAGTTTCCTCAGAATTCATAATATATATGAAATTATGACGGCAGTTGAAAGATCGGGGTTCCCTAAATTTTGGCCCTTTAACATCATTAACTATACGTCACATGTAATGACGTGTCCAGCAGAACTATAGTTGTAGGGTGAAGAGGAACATGACACGTTGGAGGTTTATGTTGTAGATGTTCGATATCCAGGCACTGAAAAAATTAAACTTTTTCTGGTGTAAAACAACCATACTCACCACCAAAAAAGTCCATAATTGTATATTTCATAGATGGCCATACACCATAATATGTCTGTATTTTACTTAATTGTTTATGTCATTTCATAGCTTGTTTAAATCATGTAATTGCTGTCCATTTAAGTGAATGAAAAAGGTGAAGATAACAAACAGCGATAGGATCAGGTGCCTAAGAGGAGTAAGAATCCCCTGTTGATAGGTCACACCCTCCTTGAGCCCTATGTATTGATCAAGTAGACGGAACATTCCGTAGTCAAATTTAGTACAAAAACAAAGGCCTAACAATTGGTACATGTATATACGAAACAAGTCAGCCAAAATACGACCCAGTGATAGGTTTTATTTGCTAATAAGATTATTATAACGACCATAGAATTCACAATATGCTGACTTTAAATGAGGTTGTTGAAATCCCTGTAAAATCAACTTTTCTGTGAATAGCCTGCCTCGGTTAAAAATCGATCGTACTAAGAGCATGTTCTTGAGTAGCAAATAAACACCATATGCAGGTGATAGCGGAATATTACTACCTAAATAAGGAAAGTTGACGAAGAAAAAGCTGAAGTCATCTCGTTTGTCATAAGTTTAGTTGTTAGTTGGCCTTTGCCTTCTATAGTCAGTAAAACATGCAAATATGAAACAGATGTGGCAGACTGCAATGTTTTTTTTATTTCAAATTCACTGGGATATATCGAGTTAACATATGAATCGGTAATATATTCTTAATAGATAAAACGTCGTCGATAGATCTGAATGTCTAGTTGAAGGCCACGGCAAGTATTTTTTTCTGTAGAAGTTTTTTTGCATAAAGTCTGCTTCATATGACTATAAAAACAGGTCGGCTAATAAAAGAGCACAATTAGTGCCTATCGGGATTCCAACAGTTTGTTGGAAGACTAGGTCTCCGAAAACTACATAAATCAATGAGGAACTCCAGCATCCTTTTAATATCAACTTTAGAGTACTTGTGTGTAGAATCAGAGTGTTTTAACGAAATAATTTTGTTGATGACCAATCGCACAAAGGGAAAGTTTCCGAGTTCCGTTTTTATTGAAAAAGCATTTTCTTTGATATCAAAAAGTCTAGTTTTTAATTTATCGTGAGGAATGGTTGTATAAAGTGTAGAAAAGTCATACGTTTTAATGTTGTAGACTTTCGAAAAAAAATGGTGATTTTATTTTTTTTTCTTTAAAATGTTTGAGAATCCACATCTGATTTACACCACTTCTAGAATATGCTGTATCACAGAACGTATGTCTGAAGTTTCTCCTTTACAGCAGATAATATTTCGGTAAGGAGTTGGGGCTTGGTAGAGCATTTGCTAGACTCGGCAATATATCTTTGCTTTTAAGAATTTTTATAAAGTTTAGGAAACCAGCATGGGTAGAGTAGATCGAACTCACCTTGGATGAATCTTAAACAAAAAAAAAAATTATAACGAATAAAGTTACTGAGTATTACGTGATCATTTCCACATATTCTTTGCTTTGGTATGGTCTGACATCTGATTCCTATGACAAGGAAGTTTTTTTTAAGAAAAAAAATGTAATGCAATCGTTTAAGTTGAGAATGATAGTTTGTACCTTTTGTTTTATTGTTTAAGTTTGAATTTTCCAGCTGGTATTAAAGTTAAAATTGGCAATTTATGACATTTCGTACAATCTAAGTTTCTTTGGTTTATGCTGATAAATAAGAATAAAAAAAGTATGTTTATAATGAAATTTTCTGCATCGAAAGACATTAATTTTATATCATATCTTGAATGAACAATATTTGAGTTAACTATGTCTGTTTTTAGGAGATAACTGATTTGTTATAAATTTTCATATGCTGTCGTGATAAATACAGGTATACATAGTTTCAGATTTGTTTCTTTAAAGGAAATTTCAATAAGATCGAATAAAATTTATACCGATAGAGAAGAGGTACAATTTTGTATCGTTTGAATTTTAAAACAAATTTAATTTCTTTTTCTTATATTTTTGTTGCCAGTCCATCGATTTTTGGAATTTTTTTATTTTGTCATCTATTAAAGCTTTACAAAAGTTTGGATCATATCACTTTAAAATATATATTTGATCTGTTTGTATAATACTTGAAACTGAGTATTTACCTTTCATAAAGAAATATATTTTGTTTCATAAATTATCTTTTTTTAAAAAAAAAAAAAGGGGGGGGGCTATAATTCTAAGTCGAGAAAACAACCTCTAAAATGGTTCAGAACACATAAAATTTATAATGCTGATCCTTTTTGTTTGATTTAGAGGAGGATATGTCCTTTGTACAGAGAAAATGACAGCCCGAATAATTTTCCTTTCACTATTCTTTGAATTACAGAGTCTGAGTTTTATAACAATTGCAAATATTTTCTTTTTTTAAAGCAAGAGACGACTTCAATGCATACGGACAATTTAAAGTAAATTTCTCATTTCTGAAATTATTATGAGTATTGCAGCTTTATACATCAATAACTGCGTTGTTTTTGCATGCCAGCCAAGTGTTTTATCCACTTGCAGGGTAGTTTAAAACAATTGGCTTACGGATATGGAAAGATGGGTACATTTTGACCATCTGAAAAATAGTATTGTGCTTAGGATACTTATCGCAAAAATTGTCATAAAATCGTAATTTTTCGAAGTAAAAGATTTTTTTTTATAAAATAAGGATGCCTCGACATTATATAGTATAGTACGTATTTTGTGATGTGTAATTACACTTTGCATACAAAACAAATATTTCCCTAATAAATACGTTCTACAACAATACACTTTCCTAGTGAAATTATTTTTTTTTTGCTTAAAATCAGGTGCTTCAAATAGTTTATGTCTTAGATTTTTTAAATTGTCACCACAGTTTAAAATGAACTTGAATAATGTACAAATGTGTGTATTTTGTAAAGCTGTCAATATTTTCCTAATGCAGCTACCCAACAGCCAATGGTTGCAAAGGTGATTTTGCTTGTAAGAATCATGTCTGTTTTTCCCTTCTTCTCAGATGTGATAATTTAAAAAAAAAAGTCTAATTAAGACATGAACTATTTGAATCACCCGATTTAAAGCTAAAATATTACTTCATTAGAAAAGTATATTTTGGTAGTATTTATTAGAGAGGAACATATGTTTTGTTCTGCAAATTTTAATACAAGTCACAAAATATGTACTTTACTATATAATGTCATTTATGGCATCCTTATTTACAAAATAACTTCTACTTCGAAAAATTCTGATTTAGTGATAATTTTTGCGATAAGTCCTCTTAACAAGACACTGTTTTTCAGATGGTCAGTATGGTATATCTTTATTTATCTTCCCATATCCGCCAGCCAAGTGTTCTATACTGTCAACCTTTCGCTTATTCCATGTTAGTTCTGATGATCTTATTTTGCAAATACAACCTGCCACTGAGTCGAATGTTGACCTTATATTTTTTTCATACAAATTGTTATGCCATCGATTCATACTTTTTTGTCTACGGATAAGTTCATTTACCTGATCAAAGATAAAGAACCCACGGTGGGCGTGACCTGTCGACATTGGGTTTTCCTCCATGGCACCTTATTCTACTTCTAGTATTTCCAGATGTCCGTGTTTGTCCTGCTTTCATTTTGTATTGTTGTATTCGATTTTGAGCATGATCACTGTTTTTATCAAATCTTTTTCATTAAAAAAAATAAAATATTATTTAGTAAAGTATAGGGAACATTTGAATTAAATCCGAGAGCTCTTTTTGTACAAACATTAGTTTGTATGCTCAGAGATTAAAGATCGGAGGCATATTTTTTTGGTCCTGTCCGAAATTCGTCTTTTTCTCCTTTCACAGTCTTAAATCCTCGCGTTATTACTTTAAAACAAAGGAAGTAAGAGACTTTATGTTTTGCAAAGTTATAAAAATATATGAAAGGAGTTTAATATTTCTTAATCGAACTTTAAAGTCTCCTCTATTTTTGAGGAAAATATTCTACTCAATATAAAATGGATTGGGGGAGGGGTTGGGAGTGTTAATTCAGCATTATTTTTAAAATTGTAATTATGGGTAGTTCCTGTGCCTCCAATTTCCAAAATGCATCCATTGCTAATTTATCTTTACATGTTTGTTAAAAAATTGTACATGTTTATTTTAAATGATTGAAAAGTTCAGTAATTTTTTCAGATATTTGAAAAAAGTGAAATGCTTAGAAGTATTTTTTTGAAAAAAAGAAAAAAAAGGAATGGCAATGTCCTTTTATTTCTATTAGATTCTACACCAACGGCACAATCAACAACAATGAAAACAGTAACAACCCCAAAAAGTGCAGAAAAAAACATCAAAACTTTCCACTCAGACAATGACAAGAACTGTATCAGTACTACCAACTGAAACACCATCGAACAGTCGTCCATCAACATTTACAGGTATATCTAATTCTTTCGATTTCTTATAATAACATCGTCAGAAACTCAAGTGCGAAGTGCAAATACCTCAGCTTACATGGTGTGTTGTATAGATAAAGGTACCTGATCCCACCTCTGGTCTTTCCAGGGGTCCAGGAATTTGCAACTGATACCAGTTTGTATAGTTTTTTTTTTTTTAAATTGATGACATCGATTGCTTTTTATTATATTCACCTCCTTCAAAGATTCATTGGATACTACATTTCCCTTTACATTATAAATAAAACTTTTTTATCTTATTTTATGCTTAACAAATGAAAAATATGGAAGAGTATAATTTCCACACTAAAAATATTGAAGCAACTACATTTAATTCAAATGTAAGGTTATTCTAACTCGCACTTTGATAAACATCAATCTTCATTTCTCCTTTATTTTAAATTTGTTTCCTACGTTGGAGTTTACAGATAAGGCTGCTGAAAAGATTTTTGTAAATATAGCATCAAATTTAAATCTGTATTAAGTATTTAAAAATATTTTGATACAATTTTTTCAATTAAATGCCAAGAATTATGTAACATGTTCAAAATAGAGTAACAAAACTGAGGGTACAGGGTAATTACTAAATTATGGGTCGCTGTTGGTTTTATGGTCACTGGTCAAGGTCAAAATGGTTATGTTAACCATAATTTATATAATAAATAACGATAAATTGTTGGTTTACCTTAAGTAATACATGCACCAGAATTATTTGAATAACATCCTGTGTAACAAGGTTTATTGTGATGATCGAATGGTCCAATTAGGTTAACAAAAGGGTGACGAACCAATGGTCAATCCAGGGCGTTTCTAATAACATGGTTGTAAACGACTCTTTCACAAACGGTAAAATAATATACTTAGACTGGGTACAGTTTGTACATACCACTGTCTTATACACCTAGTATACCGAGTCGCTCCCTACTGTCAACTGACTTCTGACTTCTCCTTTATAAAGAAAAGTTGTCATGATGACGTAGAAACGTCAGATACTCATAACGTCAAAATGACCAAAACATTATCCAAGTTAGCGCGCCTAACTCTGAAAGGTAAATAATAACGTTTTACCGATATAGAACAAACGAAACATACCATTTTTCTCATTATAAGAATACAAATCAAATTAATAAAGTTCAATTACATCAACTTTTGTTCATTTCTTCAATTAATAGTTAATTTGCAAATACATAGGACGTTTTTGACATCGGGCTCAGAGTTCGTTTTATTCCTTCTTTTATGCTGTTAGTCCGAATGAAAGTCATAATATAGCACACGTACATAACCATATGGATTTAATAAAAATATAACAAGAAAGTCAATAATAATAAAGCTATTAAAGTCAAACAAATTGCATGTATCAATACGGTAAGTTCGTAACAATATTTGACATCATGTTACCATTCCTAGAAAATATATACTTTCCTTCAATGTTCTTATGAAAGCTTACAAATGGAGGCATTCCAATAATTCCAATAATAACAAGCATTCTGAGAGTATTGCATTAGCAATACTAGTCCCCTACCGGCAAGTGTAATCTGGTTCCCGTTAAGAATTGAAAATGCCATAATTCCGTCAAAAATTAATGAAGCGGGACGAAATGCAAACTTGATCTATAACTAATCAAGGTAAAGTCACATACCAAAGATCAGCTCAATATCTGAAAGCGTTTAGAAAAAAATTGCGGAAAACCCCTAAAAATTGAAAAGGCCGTAATTCCGTCAAAAATCAATGAAGCGGGACGAAATGTAAGTAAACTTGATCTGTAACTCATCAAGATACACTCACATACCAAAAATCAGCTCAATATCTGCAAGCGTTTAGGAAAAAAGTGCGGAAAACCAAGTGGGACAGACAGACAGAGGGACAGACAGACAGACGGACAGACAGACATACAGACAGACAGACAGACGGACAGACTCAGAGGAAACCTATAGTCCCCTCCGGTTTCACCGGTAGGGGACTAAAAAGTCAGAAAGACGACCAAAATACAAGCCACTGACATAGTTGACATGTCTTCTGAATAATAACATGTTCATGTATGTGGTTTTACAGTTTCCTTATACATGTATATACCTAACAGATACATAGCATGTATACCTTTCACATTTAAATGAAAGTAACCCTCCCCCCTTTGGTTGTATTGATATTTGCAGATTATCCAAGAGAAATTCTAAGTGTCAGTCAAACATTCTTAACACGCTGATATTATTATTTTACATCATTGGACACGCATTTGAGAGCAATGATTAAAGTAATGTCATTTAAATATAAATGTATGTGTCATTTTAGTTCATGCTGAAATAAATGTCTTTCCTGTAATATTTTGATAAAAGATAGTAAGAAATTTATTCTCAATGTTCAACAATGCAACATACATTGAGCCAACCATTGAAAGTACTGATTTGAATTAGAGGAACGAATTATTCACCATTTTTATAATGTAACTGACCTTAATCTCAAGCGGACCCTCCCTCCATTTAAACAATACATTCATTACTTATAGAATACCTGTTTGACTTAACACATCCCACCCCTCTTCGATCCATATAAATTTGAGTAGGTTTTCTTCTAATCAAAAAAGGAGACTTAAAAGTTCGATGAAAAATTATTAATTCAAAACCCCCTGTCATAATTTCTATAACTTTACAAAACATAAAGTCTCTAACTTCTTTTGTTTTAAAGTTGCTAGGAAGATTAAAGACTGTGAAAGGAGATACTGACATGATTTTCAGACAGGACAAAAACAATATGTCTCTAATCTTAAATCTCTTAGCATACAAATTAATTTTTGTATAAAAAGATTATTCTAATGTTCATTATACTTTACTTAATTGTGTAAAGATTTAATTTTTAAAAAAAACAGTGATCAAGCTCAAAATCGAATACAACAACACAAAATGAAAGCATGGCAAACACGGACATCTGGAAATACTAGAAGCGGAATAAGGTGCCATGGAGGAGTACCCCATGTCGACAGGTCATGCCCACCGTGTGTTCTTTATCCTCGATCGGGTAAAAAAGCTAATCCGTAGAAAAGTCAGTATGAATGAAAGGCTTAACAATTTGTATGAAAAACATATTAAGTCGACATTCCATTCAGTGACAGGTTGTATTCGTAAAGCAAGGTCATTAGAACTAAGGTTGAATTAGCAAAAGGTTTACTTTAAACGAGATTGTTGATATCCCTGTATAATGATGTTTAATACTGAATGGGGATGAGTTTTGTAAAAGTTACTCTTTGAAAAGCATAACATCACTTCCCTGTATAAGCTTTTCTTTGGGTGAATTTAATTCATAATAATATATAGATATACACGTTTAAATACTAATCTTTCATTATTTTATCAAAGGCATTAGAAAGTGTCATACATGTGGAGATGCCAATTCATCTCTCTCCTGTGATACGAGGTCAATCTACTTGGGAAGATTACAGAATTGTACATCGGATGAACATTTCTGCATGACTGACATTGTCCATGACGGAACTGCCTATCCAAAAAGCTATAAAAGGTCAGTTTGTAAGAGCGAGATAATACATGTATAAATATGACTCTCTCTCTCTCTCTCTCTCCCTTTCTTTTGAATTGATGGAAGATTAAATGAAATAACAATTATCTATAAGAAAGAGGTCTTCGGGTGATAAACTCAAACTAGTGGCCATGGGAAATCAGGTTTCTGATCGATTCATATTACCACTTTCCCTACTGTATGACATAGTGTGTTGCATATGCATGTCCTTATTTGCAATTAAATATTGTGGTCCCTGTACTTCTTCACAATATTTTATAAGTCTTCATTGCGACATTCTAGGATGCAAATTGATTATATGTTTATAATCAGCTGTGCACGTCTACTAATATGGAAAATTTTATGATACAAGATTTCACAAATTTCACAAGCATAAGGATGGTAGTAAATTTATTCTTCATGTTATATATGGAAGCGTTATATCTTTGAACATTCTGTTATTAACATGCAAACTATTTGCATGATAACTAGTATCATTCATTCAAGTTTGTGATGGACAAACTTGCTTATTCACTAGTCAACTTATCTCACCCTTCGTCATGAGCTGAAGACTAGGATCCTTGAATCTAGAGGTACTGTGAACATTGAGCTAAAAAAAAATGATAACTCATCCCACTCCCCCACCCCATCCCACCCCCTGCCCGCTGCTTCCATAAGAGTATAATGGCAAAGTCCGTTTTTGCTAAAAAAAAAAAAAAAAAAAAAAAAAAAAAAAAAAAAAAAACAAGCAACTGTCTGATCAGAATAAACAATAAAAGGTGCACAGTGACACCTTGCAACTGTAATAAAGATTCTGTGAAAGTCTCATTAAATTTTATTCAGTGGTATAGGAGGTCATGCTCGTAAGAGAGTTATACAGGTGTATACACCAAATATTTTTTCCGATCAGAACATGAAATAGATTTGTTTGTTTGTTTAACGTCCCTCTCGAGAATTTTTCAATCATATGGAGACACCACCACTTGCTAGTGGAGGGCTGCAAATTTAGACCTTTTCTCTGCACTGAGGGCCATTGAGCAGTAAGGGATCTTTTTCGTACCAGCACCTACTGCGATACGAGACGTCGGTTTATACGGTCTCATCCGAAGGAGCGGACGGATTCGAACCTGCAACGTAAGGATCAACTCCTTAATCTGCTACTCTAGAGCAAACGTTCTATCATGAAATTGGAGGTCATAATGGTACTATAAAATAAAGATTATGTGAAAGTATTATTAAATTTTATTCAGTGGTATAGGAGCAGTTGCGGAAAAGATATGGATACCCCGTATATCATAGAAAGAATGGCAGTGTCAATGTTTTGCCATGGAAAACCTCAAACATATGTTTGATAAGAACATGAAATATGAGATGCACAATGGCACTATGTAATAAAGAATCTTTGAGAGTCCCATAAAATTTTATTTCGTGATATAGAAGAATTTGCAGATAAGAGATGGGTACCCCCAAATGTAATAGAAAGAATGGCTGTGCCCATGTTATGCTATGGTAAACCCCAAATAACTGTCTGATAAAAATGTTTAATAGAAGGTTAATAATGGGACTAGGCTATAAAGATTCTGTGAGAGTCTAATTAAAATTTTATTCAGTGGTAAAAGTGGAGTTGTTGATAAGAGATCGGTACCCCCGAAGTGTTACGGATGTATGGACGGAAGGACGAACGAACGGAAGGACGCACGAACATCCCCATCATTCTATATACCCCGGCTTTTCAAGTGGGGGTAAAACAAGAATACATAACTGCTCACATTAGTCATGCAAACAGTTTGCCTATTTTAAGTATGTATGCTATATATATTTTAAGTATATACAAGCGAAAGTTTTATAAAAAGCCATGAAATATTTATGTAAGAAATGAAGACTTCAAAAAGATGTTCATGCTTTTTTGACTAGTTACTGTCAAAGAAGAAGGTACGGTTTGGGCTTTATTTTGCCCTCAAAATTTAATGTGTTCAAAAAGTTATGGAATTGGCTTAAATATGAGTTGAGTATAAGAATGTGATGAATCATGAAAGAATACGATATGAAATAGGACCATTCTGGAAATATGACGTCATTAATTTGGTACACTTCTAAGTTTTTAACAGAAAAAGCCTCAAAAGGACCCATTTCTTGGGGTATTTTTCCTTAAGAAAATAGTGTTCACAGTTGTCGCCCACTGCAATTTTCGGATATGTTGTGTAAAATCCTTTGAAAAATCATATTTCTGAAAATCTTTGTGGGCGATGCATATGCTCTATATTATCTGAAAGAAAATTTCACTGGAAAATGATGTCTTTTGCAACTTTTTGAGAAAATTCGGGAAAATACACAAGTCTATGGCGTCACAATAAGCCTTTGGGAAGTCATATGAGAAAAACGATTTGTATGCTCTTACTGTATGGAATTTCAATGACTCAGAAAGCATGAATTTTAATTTCTTAAATCACTTTCATATTTTTGAAAAATACTGGGCAAGATTTGTATTGAAACCGTACCTTTGTCCAAATGACCTTAAATTATCCCTATGACAAATTTTTGGGTTAAACACATTTATGTAAACAGCCTTTTGCTTAAATTTTTAAATACATTTATCATTTTCTCAAGAATTCAACACAGAAACATCTATGAAAATTGATTTAGAAATCAAATCAAAGAAGAATGGCTTTCTAAAAATCCTTAATTATTATGTATTCTTGTATTAATCGAAAAACTGTAGCAAGGAGTCAAGATAATGTATACAGTCCTATCTCATGTTTTACAAAAAATATGGAAAAACCTTCGATATTTAGGAGTCCATCAACACATTTTTCTCTTTTTTATTAATTAGGTGTGTGACAGAGGAGGAGTGTCGAAACAAGTGGTTCCACCAAACGTCACATCTGGAATACTGTACCAACTACGGCAGTGTTCCAATGACAGGACAATACAACTGTCACTTCTGTTGTGTCTCTGACGGATGTAACGCCGGACAGGTGCCGATTAAATCCACATTTTATTCTAAAGCCTGAGAATTTTTGAGGAAAAGTAACATGTTAATTTATTCATACATGTATTAATAACGTTGGCAAAACAATTAGTTTTGATTATTATAAATTACCTAATAAAATCCTATCAAATAATTTCATATCTAATATGCAGTGCACAAATATATCAATATATCATTATTGAAACTGTTACCATTGGATAAATTATAATTAAGTATTCAGAAGTATGTTGTTAAATTTATTTCATTAAAGGGATAAATTCTGATGAATTATTATTGGTAGTGCCATCCAGGCACGCGGGATCATTATACAAAAAAAGAAAGAAAATGGGCATTCGGTAAGAAGTCAAAAGAGGAATGAACGTGTGCGTGTTTTGAGAATTGATTTGAAATCATGAAAAGATGAAAATTCCACTATTAGTTTTTTATATCAGAGGTATAATGATGAACTCCGAACTTCCACAGAAACAGTGACAAGTTACTAAATCACCTCAGAATTGTAATCTCTTAATCTCTTATAGTCTAGAGTCCTGTCTTACATTATGTTTTTCACGCGTGAGGTTCTCATCAGATATCAATGAAAATTAATGTATCGATTGATTTGAGGTCTTTCATCAATTAAGGGTATTTAAATGATAATTATTAATTGGTTTACAAACATGCACGTCATATCCATTTCCTTAACAATTTAAGGAGTCAATACGTGTATATCTTCTTTGAATCTGAAATTGATTTGAATGTTTTTAGACTCATTTCCAATTTTTGTTTTGAAAAGTCGTTTTACTCAGAAAATTCTTGCGATTTATGATATTTTATTAATATATTGATCATTTTCATTTCTTTATATTTTACAGTTGCTCAAATGTCATTTTATATACATGTATATAATTTTTTAGTAAAGGCCACAATTTTATCCCTTCCCCACTCCCTCCATCCCTAGATGTCGTAATCTCTCTACAGATTCAGCTCCCTTCAGTTTTTCATGAATTTAAAAAAAAACAAAAATTCTATATAGATTTTCCTCATGATTAATTACTTTATGGTTTTATAAAATTTATCTAATTGATATCTGTCTGTGCCTGTCTATATAGATATATTTTTTCCTCAATGATTAGTATACTTGGTGTAATAAAAGCAACCGTTTATAATTAATATTTCTTAATAATTTTATTCTATAAGTAATAGTCTTAATCACAAAAGGATCCAGTCTTGTATTCCACCATATTTCAAGGTGAAGACTACACCTCGTATTTCCTACAGATATGCATCGACTATTGCTTCCAAACGTTTTAATTACAAGAAAACTTTACAGAACCTAGATATCGAGTATCTGAAACATAATCCTCAATCGTGTGTGTTCATGTTCTTCTTCACCCTACAACTATAGTCCTGCTGGACACGTTATTACTGGTGACGTAAATATAGTTAATAATAAGGACCTTAAATTAATAATTTTAAAAGGGCCAAAATTGAGGGAACCCCGATCTTTTAACTGGCATCATGATTTTATAAATATTATGGATTCTGTGGAAGATTACGCCAGGCGATGGGCCAGACATGAAAAAGAAGACCTTGACACGATGCCAGAATGGATTAAATGAATCAGATCGCGTATACATCTATGTTAAAATCTCGCATTAAGCGATTAAAGGGCAAAATGAAAACCAACTATCCTTCTGTGTTCAATAATTCAGAAGTGAAAAAGAATTAGATAGATTACACGATCAGTATGTTCTGGTCCCTGCTGACAAAGCAGGTAACAACATTGTCTTTGTTTGTAATGCTCATTATTGAAATTGTATTTTAGAGGAACTGGGATTTTATTCTACAAGCGATAATCCATCTTACACCCCATAGCTCCCTTTCTAAGTAGGAAATTCTTTAAAATCATATGTCAGTTTTTGGAAATTTTTACTATTCCCAACAACTAAAATGAATTTGAATTACCATATCTATACTGGGTTACGAAACTTCATAAAAATTCTTACAAACAAAGATACACAGCGGGTTCCAGTAAATGTTCTACCAAGCCTCTTTCTTTACCCCTCACTTAAATATTAACAGTAGTGAAGGAGAAACTTCAGGAGTACTGTGAAACAATATATTCGAGAAAAGGTGTAAATCAGATGTGGGTACTAAAAAATTCCAAGGAACTTTTGGAAAATTTGAAATCAAAATTTTTTTACCAAAATCAACAGCATAAAAGCTTACGACTTTTCAACTTTATATACAACCATTCCCCACGATAAATGAAAGTCCAGGCTTTTTGACATCATTGCCAGCTGCTTTTTCAATCAAAATGGAACTCGTAAATTTATTTACCTTGTCTTTGGTCATTTGCGCAATTATTTTGTTAAAAACATTCTAATTTTACACACAAGTACTCTGAAGTTGATACTAAAAAGATGCTTGCATGAGTTTCTGATTGACAATATCTATGTGGTTTTTGGAGACCAGGTCTTTCAACAATCTATTGGAATTACCATGGGTACCAATGGCGTCCCCGTTATTAGCAGACCTATTTTTGTATTCATATGAAGCAGGATTTGTCAAAATCTTATACGTGAAAAGAAAAAAAATACTTGCTGTGTCCTTCAACTCAACATTTAGATATATCGACGACGTATTGTCAATTAACAATGGTTATTTCCATTCTTATGTAGATACGATATATCCCGGTGAGCTTGAAATAAAAGATATCACAGAGTCTGGCACATCTGTTTCATATTTGAATATCTTACTAGAAAAAGACGTTAATGGTAATCTAACAACAAAGCTTTATGATAAACAAGATGACTTTAACTTTTCAATCGTCAACTTCCCTTACTTATGCAGCAATATACCTTTATCACCTGCATACGGGGTTTATATTTCTCAGTTGGTTCGATACGCAAGAGCATGCTCTACGTATGACCATTTTCTAAAACGAGATAGGTTATTGACAAACAAGTGGTTGAAGCAAGAATATCAGCAGTCTCGTTTAAAGTCATCATTTCGTAAGTTCTATGGGCGATACAATGACCTTGTCAGCATATACAATCTACCTTAAAGTCAAATACTGACTGAAGTTTTTCATACTAATTGTTAGGCCATTATTTACACACTGAATTGTCGACGGATTTTGCCGTTATTTCCCAATCATGACAAGGACCACAAGGAGCGGGTGTGACCGGTCGGCAGGGGATGCTCACTCCTCCATGGCACCTGAACCCACCTCTGATGTTTGAGAGGTCCGTGTTTGCTCTGCTCCAAAATTTGTATTGTTAAATGGACTTTTGAGCTTGAATACTGTTCGTAATCTCCATTTCATTTAGTTTTTACAGCCGATTAAAAGTAATTTCATTAAAGCCAAACCATGCTGATGGTAATGTCAAGCTTTTCAAATTGATTTCAAACTAATTGTATTATTTCCTTAGGTATATCTGTATAGCGTCCTTTTAAAGGACAACAACTTGTTCTCTTAACATTTCTTAACATTTCTATTAAGGGTTAAGACCTTAATTTTTTTTAACATAACCAAGAAGAGTAAATACTTGAAAGGAGAAAATAGTTTTTAAAAAAATTATGTCAAAAAAACTCATCTGCTTTTATTGGAAATTAATGTCTTTTGCGATTTGAAAAAAGTATTTCCATGTTTCCTCTAGGAGAGGATAGAAAGGACAATGAGATAAAGAATATTACAATTCATTAGACAAAATCCAAACACTTTTAGACAGAAACGATCTGTTGCTATTCCAATATCACGCCATGTCAAAATTTCAGACACAGGGTCCAGTGAAATATCTTTGATGGTGTCTCCCTCATCAAAGTGCACTTTTCGGTTTCTCCCGCAACATAGACAATCACAAAGCGAAATTCTGTGAAAAGTATGCAAGTAGATTGGAATTGGCTTGTCATTTTCTCTCTGATAAAAACGTAGTCCAATGACAACGCCTACCACAATAAAAACACCGACCATAAAGTCTCCCAACAACTTGTAGCTTAAGAAAGATACACTGGGTTCTGACCCCTCTGGTAATTTATCTTGAACTAGAGTTAGATAGACAGCGATCGCTAAAAGCACGGTTACAGCAAACCCAACCCGTTCACCACAGTCCGGCGGCATCAGAAAAACAAACAGCTGGAGAAACGAAAGAAAAGCGACAGGGAGGATTAAGCTCGATATATAGTAAACTGGTCTTCTTCTCATAGTGATGGCCATTCGTACCTCCTGGAGAAGAAGAGTATTTGTGAAAGTATATAGCTTTGTTTCAGTCACCTCCCAAAGACTGTTTTCACTAAACTCCGACATGTACATCTGGTCGGTGATCATGAATGTAATTTCCGAGGGCAAATACCCTGGTATATAGAATCTCAAGGTACACGTTTGTGTATCAAATGGGTAGTAAGACAAATCAGCATCACATGTACTCTCAAAAAGATTAGGAGTTACCCAGTTTACTTGTCCATCAGTTTCCAACCTTACATTCATATTCTGATGTCCAATTTCACTCAATGTATTATAGTCCAGCATATTGACAAGAAATGGAATCCATAATTTCTTCTGGGGGACAATAGTGACCTCTATCCCCCCGTAACTTGTTTTATCCCATATTAATCGGTCATCTATCCATGATACAGATAGACCTCCGGTGATGGAGAATTTACTTATAGTCTCGTCAAACTCCTTGATACTGAATAAGTAAAAAGTTACGTTAATCTGTAGAGGACTAGTCCTATTCGCTCCGGGCCTGACGTGAGGATCGTATGTGGTAGGAAACAATGTTGTGTGTAGATTCAGTTCGTCATTGATATTGTAAGTCCAAGACAGTGGCAAAACAGAAGAAAGAAAAAGAAATGTGAACAAAAATCCCACTTTCTCCAGATTGCTCATTATTTTGGATAGCCTCTTCTTCGCTAATTAAGCGATTTCTTTTTGTACTCTGGGTTAATAATTAGTAAATGCATTGTTGAATCAATACTCTAAATTACATTATATAGTGCTTTTATATTCGGGTTTTGAATGTGTTAAAAAAATCTGCTAACCCTTTTGTTCAAAACAGGCCTTTAATTATCATTAAATACACAATTTATAGAAGATCATCAAAAGAGATCCGACTGCAAACGTGTTAATTAAATGACAGGTCTATCATGTTTTAGCTATTTAAAGGGCCTATTCAATTAAATGCCGACGCAATTTACAAAACACTGACAGGACACGGAATCACGGATGTAGGGAAATAGAGAAAATATACAAATCACGGATTGTTTTTACACGGATGATAAATTCTTCCGTGCATTTCCATACAGTTTAAAGAATTATACGAATTATTAAGAATTTATTTATTAAGAAATATTAACAAAAGTACAATAATTATAACAATAGTTGCTACTGAATTAATAACAACAACAATAACAACAAAAAATATCCGTCATTTTAATTTTCGTATTCCGAAAACAAAACTCCATCTGACCCCTCCGTATTTTGTTTTCGTATTTCCGTGCATCCTTATTTCGTGACTTATATGTGTTTTGTGAACTTTAAAATTCCGCATACAAACCATCATATAGCCTTCTTACAGGGGAAAAATTATAAACATGTATACGATCTCTTAAGGTTTGAGCTATCTAAAACAATGAGAAAATTGTCATTTTACACGTTTTAATACCTAAAAAGCCGCATTCAAAGAGTAAATAATAATTCATTCATAAGCTGTGTATTGCCTAAAACAGCCGGTTTAACTAAAGGCGCTGTTCCAAGGACCTCACCACAACATTTTCACACCGCGATTTTGCTCATAAAGCAAGTTAAAGAGGTTCACTCAAGAGCTTTTGAGCAGATTTTTGTCTTGACCTATATTTCGAAAACTCTGCACAATGTTTTAGTTCTCACGATAAATTTGGATTCTACAATGCCAATTAAACTATATTCAGTTAAAACCCCAGATTAAATTCCATACCAAAAGCATTAATTGAGGAACTATATTTTGTGGCGGAAGAAAATGATAATTTTTCTCCTTTGAAGTACTTGAAGTACTGTATTGTTAAGTTTGAATTTCTATTTTTCCATGCAGCCTGCACACAGTGTTATTTTGTGCTGTGAATTTTTTTATGCTAGTCCTAAATTATATACAATAAACTGTCATGAGTTTTATCATCATTTTTGACAATTTTAGCAACTATATTGTGAAAATCCAGAAAAAAATAGCCATAATTAAAGCTTAAAATTAACACTAGTAATACCTAAAAATTAGGATCACAGATCCTCACTTTTAATTTTTTTTTTTTTTTTTTTTTTTGAATATATGATACTTTTAACCATTCTTCTTAAATTCAATGAAATGTCATTACTTTCAAATGATTCTTTTTGCTTGTTAAATTTTCAATGCCAGAAAAATGACATTTTTTTGAGTGCAGAAAGGTCAAATAATTGACCATGCGAAGTAATTTGAAACTTTTTTGTTGTCACAAATTTTAATGTGTCTATTCAAGATGAAAGACTGTGTTTGTTCCCATAATTTATTTGAATAAAAAATATTTGAGGAAAAACTTTTAAAATTTATTTACATGTTAGACGTAATTACAGTGCAAAACAGATTATACTAAATGCTCCATAGCACCAAAAGAAGCGCATCGACCCCCATGTTTTTGTTTTGATTTTTAATTAAGCTATGTGTGTAGATTCTAAAAATATACTTGATAAAAATTTTCATTACTTTTGAGAGCAGAATCCAACCTAATTAATCTACGACTTATTTTCCTTTTATATAATCATAAAAATTCTAAATTAATATAAATCAATATACGTTACGAACAAAGTTACAAATGATTAAAGGATATAATTAATCCAACGAAAGTTCAAATCGTTCTGCATTGCATTGCAATCGATATACATATAAACAAACAGGTTTACCTGTCTGGTGTTACATGTAAATGGAACAGCTCAATCACGCCTTATTCGTTTCTCTATAGAGGAAACAATCATTTGTATTTGAGAATTGTTTATAGAATTGAAATAAAGATCTTGTTGTCATGGATGCTGCTGGATGACCTCCTCGGTCTCGAAATGTTGTTTGAAATATAAATAGCTCGGATAACGCCTCGGCTTTTTTTCCTCCCCAAATTTATTTCCCAGATCTTACTTTTGAACAATTTTTAATATACACTAGGTTTTAATATTTCAGAAACAACATTTCTTGACTTCGGAGTTTATGCTGCAACATCCACGAAAACGCGAACTTTATTTCTAAAATACTGCGTATAAAAACTGTAGACAAAACAACTAATCGCATTAAAGAGTTATAATTTAGGTAGAACGTTATTTCAAACATCTTCATAAAATTTCTGTTGTGAAACGTTTCTATCTACTTTTAAAAAATTAATATTAGATTGTTTACACAATTTTGTTTTTCATGTAGAACATTGCATGTTATTTTGTAAGAGTTACATGTAATTGGAGAAGTCACATGACAACCTTATGATTTTTTCAATGTACCTTCTAAAATTACACGATTTTGCTGTAATTTTTTATCATTTGAAAAAGAAAAATGTATTTCACTGAGAGAGGGAAAAAGACACCGTACTTTTTACATTGTTTATATATGAATAATAAAGTGTATTTTTATCATCTCCGGTGATAATGACTTTCATTATTTTTTTTTTATTTTACTATTCTTCCTCAATGCTAGAAACTTAAATCCCCTATAATGAATTATGTGGAGATAACGAAAAGTAATCGACTCAAAAGTCCATTAAATAATTCCAAAATAAGAGCAGAGCAAACACGGACCTCAAAGACATCAGAGGTGGGATCAGGTGCCATGGAGGAGTGAGCATCCCCTGCCGACCGGCCATACCCGCCGTGTGCTCCTTGTCATGATTGGGAAATAACGGAAAAATCCGTCGACAAATCAGTGTGTAAATAATGGCCTAACAATAAGTATGAAAAACTTCAGTCAGCATTTGACTTAATGATAGGTTGTATTTGCTGACAAGGTCATTGTATCGACCATAGAATTTACGAAATGATGACTTTAAACGAGACTGCTGATATTCTTGTTTCATCAACTTGTTTGTCAATAATTAACCTATCTCGTTTTAGAAATTGTTCATACGTAGAGCATAGAGCATACGTAGAGCATGATAACAGTAAAAACATATTTTATTGTTTAAATGATTTAAATCATTTTAAATATTGAAGCAAATTGTTATAAACCCTATAAAGAAATTAAATAACAATGTATTATCCTATTTAAAAGATTCAATTGTTTAAATCACAAAATCTGACCTCATAACTAAAGTTAGTGTTTATGCAATCTTCAAGGTTAAATAAACACAACTTCAGCTGTATTCCTTGTCATTTTTTCTTGGACATAATTTTTTATGATAAAAATTGGATTAATACATTCACTATCGAGTCAAAGTTATATCCCCGATTTATCAAAATCTATCTTCACTTTAGTATTTCCTCATATTCCCCTTCTTAGAATCCAGTTTTATGACAGTTAATTGTATTACACTGTATATTCAGGCCCATAGAACGCGGAGGGCAGGGGGCCCCCTAAACTTTTTTGTTAGTATAGTTTTTTGCTATAGTAAATTTTCATTTAGATGCTGGTTGGCCATTTCCACTTTCTGTTGTATTGTCCAGCACTGGCAATTTCCAGGATTTGAGTAATTAGGAGGGGGTTTTTTTTGCTTGTCAGATCATTTTAAACCGTTGCTACCGGCCTGATATTGTTAGTTTGAAGAGCTTAACTGACATCAGTAATTTATCTGAAAAGTACAACAAACGTAAATATTTAATAACTAAAACTTAATTGAAATGATTTTTAGCAATTTCTAGCTCTACGGCGGGAAAATCACCGACCTTCTGTTTTGATGGATTATCATCTGTATGATAAGTTTATCCGTCTGGTTCTGGTAAAACAGAGAGTGTGGATGCATAATTCTTCTTGGCAAAAGTTTTGTTTTAATTACAATTTGTAGCTGTTGAATATAAAAGTACTTTTAAAAGTAGCGAGGCCACAAAAAGTCACCACAATTTTGAAGAACCATTTTGAGTTCAATAAATGTTTCTGTTACTTAGTATGTGAACAGTATTTTAACGTAATTTCTAAAAACAAATTCTACTCATTTTTGTATAGTTCAGAAGAAAATAAAATAGAACTTTCAAAGGGAAATGTTACCTTGAAAATGTTACTAAATTAGTCTAACTTCATCTTTTTCCCACAGAATCTTCAATTCATTCCAGTTCTCGATTTTTGCAAAAAGGTTTTTTTTCTTAAGTTTAATGTTTGTTTTGTTTGTTTGTATGTTGTTTGACGTTCCTCTCGAGAATTTTTTACTCAAATGGAGACGCCACCACTTGCCGGTGGAGAGCTGCAAATTTTGTCCTATACTCGACACTTACGGCCATTGAGCAGTGAGGGATCTTTTTCATGCCAGCACCTACTGCGACACGGGATCTCGGTTTCTGCGGTCTCATCCGAAGGACCGGTCTCCACGTCCCACAGTGGGATTCGTTAAGTTTAATGATATAAATTAATAATTTTCTCTAAATCTGGTGAGCAAGCCTTGTATGTATATAAGAATAATTATATTGAATAAATTATCCATAAAATTGTTTGTTGTTTAACGACCCTCTCGAGAATTTTTCTCTTATATGGAAACGCCACCACTTTTCGGTGGAGGGCTGCAAATTTGGACCTATACTCGGCACTTAGGGCCATTGAGCAGTGAAGGATCTTCTTCGTTCCAGCACCTACTGCGACATGGGACCTCGGTTTATACGGTCTCATCCGAAGGACCGGTTTCCACGTCGCGCAGTGGGACCATAAAGTTGTAAATTCGTATGAGATGCATATATAGCTGAATCTATTGATATATAAATCTTTAAAATTTTTATTTACACATGGTCAGATAAAGATCGTGAACATAACTGAAATTTGCAATGAACCTTTTACGAAAATAACATTTTCTTGTCTTTCATACAATAGCTTAGACTTCAAAGAAGGTCTAATTTCACACACTTCTTGAAGATATCTTAGAAAAGCATCTCATCTATTTTTTTTAAAATCACGGATGGATACAACTGTTGGAGGCAAGTTATACACTATTTATAGCTAGACAATATTTTGTCAACATTCTCATCTGTAGATAGAACATTCGTTTAATCGGCACAACTAAATTCAAATTGCTATTATGCCAAATGAAGCCGAATTTGCGAATGTCTTGGAGTCAAAACAAGACCCTCAAATGGCCTCATTGTTTCTAAACCAATATCCGAGCCTGTTCGCGCAATGTTTTGTACTGATATGAAGCTGGTGGTTTTTGGGGACCAGAAAGGTTGCAACATCGGCGATGTCCATGTCTCTGAAATGATGTAGAGCGATATGTTTATCATATCACATAGTAGTCGCCCCGTGCTTTGGCATCTGTGCCCGTCCACCATGCACACTTTCGGTTGCATCACACTCTTGCAATAATTGTGCTTTGTCGATTGAATGTCGCAACCCCCCTGTCAAAAACATTTTTATATTTGCCAATCTAATCGCAATATTTTCTATAATTTAAAAGAGACAACTATCTTTGAAACATCCTACAGGCACCACAATGACTGTCCTATAACAGTTCTTTTATTATTATTATTATTATTAGTTTCATTTTAATGCAATCATAAAGAACACAAACACAAAGAAAAAAATTGAAAATTATTCCTCAAAAAAGAATTTTCATGCAGTTCTAGGAAATAGTTACGCTCCAGTAGATATATATACTGAAATTACTTATTAGTTTGGGCATTTAAATGTCTTATTTCAACAAAAGTAACGGCATGAGCAAGTTTTAGAAAGGGACTATTACATTGCTTTGGCGGTGCGTTAGCAATTTTGTCTAGTGTATAGATCATACTCTCCTCTTTTCAAAAAATTGAGAAATTCATCTTTTTATAGTAAGATATATGCAAGGACAGTCATTGGTGTTTATTTATGAATCACTACATGTTTTACATATCTATCTACATATCTTTCACAGATACGTAAAGAAACAATGAAACTAAGCAATGAACTTTATATTTTACAACAAAACATTGAGTCTAGTAAATTATTTGGTTCGATCTTGTTTATCGTATTGTCAGCTGATTTTACATTTATGACACTGAAGTGCAGAATTATTTATAAGTTGATAAGATATACTATGATCAGAAACTAAATATCTAGAACTAAGTCCAAAAATAACTGGGCAGTTTGTAGGAAGATAGAGTCTAGAATAAAAATCAGCTGATTGCAATAAAATTTTATAATTTCGAATGACTGTATGATTTTCAGAAATTCGTGTATAAGTTTTGCATATCATGCAGTTGTCTGTTTAAGCGTAAGAATAGTTGTTATTCAACATAAATGTGTTTTCAAGCATGACGTGACGCCATCATTTGATTAATACAGAAGCACAAAAGTTTTTTTTTTTTTTAATGAAGTTCATACGTTACTTTTTTATTTTAAGAACAATGACGATAACTTTGGGCTTGTTGTGCACTTTTTGCTCGAAAGAGTGGAAACAGCATATAATTTATACAATTTCGTTTTTTGGATTTTTTCATTCCTCTGATGAATTGCAAACAAATTTCAAATAAACCGTCTCCATATTCACACCGGATATGAATTATATAATGTTGGTAATAATTTTCACATTTGGAATAACTAACATTGTTTTGCATAGTGAAAAATATGAATTTCGAATAGCGTGGATGGCTCCGAGTAAGAAGTATTATAATTTAAGTGCCTCCTCCAGTGTTGGTGCATTTAAAGTTGCCTTAACTGCTCTAAGTCAAAACTGGAATTCACCTCAGACTGTTTTTCAGAATTCCACCATAAAGTAAGTAAAGTAAATTTGGATATGCCATATATAATAATGTTTTTATTATCATTATTTTTCCATACTTGGCTGTAATTTCGTTATATGTATGTTCTGTTCGAGGTATATGATCACAATTCTCAATACTAACTGTTACCAAAGTAATTAAAAAGAAATTAGTGTATTCTGATGTTCAAAATTATAATCTGTACCATTATCCAAAATACATTGTATTGGACAAATTTGAAATAATTCCAAAAAGTGCATTGCATTAGTTTAATTTTATTAATACCAATATCATAAGTCTCATTGTGATCCTAGTTTTTTTTCTATGTTTTTATGTCTGATTTAATTCTTTAAGTGTTATTTTCATGATGCAATTTTTCTTTCCAGCTTTTTGACATATCCTTGTACACAAACGCCTTTCTACTTTCAGAGTAAAGTGGTATGATACAGACTGCAATGAAAAGACGGCCGTGGCCGCTGTTTTAGACGCAAAAGAAACATTTAATCCAAATATCATCTTTGGACCACCCTGCCCTGTTAGTAAGTGCATATACATGTGTATAACAAAAACGCAGTCAGTGCATGTGAGACATGGCCTAGAAATAGTTAATGACTAGATCTGTTGCATTACTACTGCAATGTTTATGCTTACTAAACAGTTGATGAAGTATTTATTTTGATTTTGCTATTTCAACTAAAACTGTTTCTCCAACGCTGTGTTGAATCAAAGAACAACTATGAAAAACTTATTTTATGAATATCAATTTTGACAGTACATATTGTCGTTCTGTACATATTGTCACTGGCGACAATCTGAGCCTATCCTCAATGTACTTATTGTCGTCTATCGGTACACACTGTCGCGGGATGTATACTTGTACACGTGTGCATAATGTCGCAGGTACCCTCATTAAACATATTTTTGTCTCACTGTTAGGGTTACAGTTATATGGATGACGATGATACTGTCGAGGTACATATCTTCAGTTTTCATGAGATTGTATTTTCATTAAACAGCAAATCAAGAAAGTGTTTTGTACACACAGTTGTCATTTTAATTCCTCTGAAGCAGCTATCATGGAACACTATATTAGATACAGTTGTATACAAGTTATACGGTAAAGAGTGTAAACATGATAAATATGCATGTAAATACGATAATGAAATAGGCAAAAATAACGAAGAGTGATGAGATGGGATGGAGTGGGATCGATCAGGTTCCTAGGTTGAGTTGTGACGGTACATATTGTCGTTTTGTTCAGATTGTCGTAGGCGACAATATGCACCTTCCCTCACTGCACATATTGTCGTCCATCGGTACATATTGTCGCCGGCTGAAAAGTTGCAAATGTACATGTTGTCGCTGGAGACATTTGTGACCTACCCTCACTGCAAATATTGTCGGTCCACAAATATTGTTGCAAATAGATTTCTTTGTTGCTTTTTTTTTAAATTTTGTGAATGTAGTTGCAATTGGTGTGTAAATCACACTTACATGTCGCCTATACTAATTCATGCAGCGGGATTGTGACGGTACATATTGTTGTCCTGTTCATATTGTCGCCGGCAACAATGTGTATCTACCCTCACTGCACAAATTTTCGTCCATCAGTACATGTCACATGACAATGCTTCCATATCAATATGACTTATCATTGCTTTGCTCTTCTTGAGAAGAAGATTTTGAAGAAATTTCCTATCTATTCCTTTTTAAAACTTTGATCGCACATTATGCTCCCACCCTTAAGCCGGGGTTCATGATTTGAAGAAACTTGAATTAACACTACCTGAGGTTGCTTTCATATAGTAATCACTAATCATGGGCGTATTTTTCTTGAGAAGATTTTTAAATATTTTTTGTGCATATTCCTACGTAAAACTTTGATAGCCGACTGTGACCCCACCCTATCCCTGGGGGCCATGATTTAAACAAAACTTGAATGTACACTAGGTAATGTTTTGTTTGTTTGTTTGTTGTTTTAACGTCCCTCTCTAGAATTTTTCACTCATATGGAGACGCCACCATTTGCCGGTGGAGAGCTGCAAATTTTGACCTATACTCGGCACTTAGGGCCATTGAGCAGTGGGGGATCTTTTTCGTGCCAGCACCTACTGAGACATGGGACCTCGGTTTATACGGTCTCATCCGTAGGACCGATATCTTATAAATCGGCCTATTCTTTTTTCTTATAATATATATTTGGAGATTGAATACATGTATTAGTTTTCTTGTTTAGTAGTTATGATTATTTAGAAATTAGTTTTTGCGTTATTCTTATATACAATCATGTGCCGATATAATTTGTGTTGGGGTTGAAAGTTTTAGATCACGTGAACTGGAAGTTCCAGTGAGCGTTTCTGATCACATTTTGTCTGACCGTCCCTCTGTCAGTAAACTTTTCACAGTTTCAGCTTCTCCTCAAGAACTACAGGGTCAATTTCAACAAACTTGCTGCAAAGCATCCATGGATAAAGGGGATTAAAGTCTGTTCCTAAGAACCACTGTGTCAGAAAAGTTGAAACTTATGTGAAAGCTTATGAAGTAAAGATTTAGTTTTATTCAGATCATGTCCCTCGGGGGAAGGGTGTTGCTACAATAGGTGATCAAAGTTTTTCACAAAATATTTAGAAAAAATTCTTTCAAAATCTTTTTTTTTCTACTAGGTCAGAAGAGATGACACTTATGTGAAAGCTTCATTACATAGCGTACATTCAATTTTGAGGTGCAGGCAGGCAAAAGGTCCCTCACTGCTCAATGACCCTGAGTGCCAAGTATAGGTCTAAATTTGCAGCTCTCCACCGGCAAGTGGTGACGTCTACATATGAATGAAAAATTCTCGAGATGGATATTATAACAACAAACAAACAAACAAAAACAAAATCAATTTTGTTCAAATCATGACCCAATGGGTAGGGTGGGGCCACAATGGGTGATAAAAGTTTTACATAGGAATATATGGGAAAATTCTTTGAAAAATTTTCTTCTCAAAAACAGGAAAGCAATGATTAGTCTATATGGAAGTATTGCCATGTATGTCATGCGACGTGTACTGATGGACGACAATATGGGCAATGAGGGTAGGTACACATTATCGCCGGCAACAATATGAAAGGACATCACAATCACGCTGAATGAAATAGCATACGAGACACGTCAGTGTGATTTACACACCAAATACATTTACAAAACTACCAAAACACAACAAAAAAAAACTTTAAGCAACAATATCTGTGGGGCGACAATATGTGCAGTGAAGGTAAGGCACATAACGTCGCCAGTGACAATATGTACATATGTAACTTTTCAGCTGGCGGCTGGTGTATGTACCGATGGACGACAATATGTGCAGTGAGGGTAGGTACATATTGCCGCATTATGTGCAGAATGACAATATGTTCCGTCACAACCCGCGAGGTAATGATCAACTCCTTACTCTGCTACTCTAGAGCAAATGCTCTAACCACTGCGCCACGCGGACGACCAAAATCTAATGAAGCTAACACATCAGTATCAATGCTTCTCGAGAAGAAGATTTTGAAAAATTCTATTTCTTTCTATTCCTATGTAATACTTTGATCATCTACTGTAGCTCCACTCTTCCCCGGGGGGTCATGGTATGAATAAAATTAAATCAACTCTTTATAATGAAGGTTTCCCGCAAGTTTCAACTTTTATGGCACGGTAGTTCTTGAGATTTTTAAGAGATGCCACACAATTTTTACTAATTCCTAATTATCTTCCCTTGAAAGAGGGCATGTACCTTCATTTGAACAAACTTGAATCCACCTTTTCCACGGATACTTTGTTGAAAGTTTGGATGAAACATAAGAAGAAGCTGAAAATGTGAAAAGTTTATAGACGGACGACAGACAAAATGTGATCAGAAAAATGTTGACCCCAACCCCAATTATATCAGAACATATATAAGAATAAAGCAGGAATATTTTCCAGATAGTAATTACTCCTGAACAAAAAATTAACATTTAATCTTATAGTATAACGAGAATAAAAGAATACGCTGATTTCTCAGATTTATCAAAAATTATAATATCTTGGTATAAAATAGTGGTGTGTATCAATTCTGGAAACAATTTTCTGACCAAAACCTTTTTCCCTACAATATTGCGAGTGATGCGAAATTAATACAACATGTTTACTTATTTATCTGCCATACACGTCGCTCTCTCTCTCTCTCTCTCTCTCTCTCTCTCTCTCTCTTGTGTCCTTACGACTAAATAGTTTTTATCATTAAAAAAATATGGAAATAAAGTATTTGAAAATGCAATGGAATGACAACATTTGCAGCTTTGTAACCTTTTTTTTTTTTTAGATATTTCCAAGAAATCAATAAAAATACCTATATTACTTTACATTGGTTATTTAATTACATGTATATATATATTTAAGGTCTTAGAGGAGTTGCTCTTCTAGCTGCACACTGGAATATACCAGTATTTGACTGGGTATCACAAGGGGAAGAATTTCAAGATCGAAAAAAGTATTCAACTTTGGTACGCTTCTCGGGACCCCTATCACGCTTTCGTAAGTATGGCACTCCATGAATATGAATATATATATATATATATATATATATATATATATATATATATATATATATATATATATATATATATATATATATATATATATATATATATATATATATATATATATATATATATATATTATGCCTCCGTAATCGAAGATTCGGGGGTATATAGTCTTTGCCTTGTCCGTCCGTCTGTCTGTCTGTTTGTCTGTTTATCTGTTTGTCCGCAAAACTTTAACATTTCCCATACCTTTTGATTGGTTGCACCTATTGCTCTCATATTTCACATGTGTATTCCTTGTGACAAGACCTTTCTTTGGGTACCAACATACTTGACATCTTGACATTGACCTTGGAGTTTGCCCTAATTTTGCAAGAATTTACTCAACTTTTACCTTGGCCATAACTTTTGAACAGTTGGTGCTAGGGCTATCATACTTGACATGTGTATTCATTGTGATAAGACCTTTCCATGGATAAAAATATTCTTTGACCTTAACCTTGACGTTTGACCCATTTTTTTAAAAAAAAAACTTTAACATTGAACGTAACTGTTGAAAAGTTAGTACTAGGGCCTTTATATTTCACAGGTGATTCCATATGACAAGGCCTTTCTTTGGATACCAACAATTTTTACCTTGGAGTTTGACCTACTTTTGAAAAACTTTTACCTTGACCGCAGCTTTTAAACAGTTGCATGGACTTTAATATTTCAAATATGTATTATGACAAGGCCTGGGTACCTTTGATTTAACCCTGACCTTGGAGTTTGAGCCACATTTAAAAAAAAAAAACTTTAACCTTGGCCATAACTATTGGTTAGTGCTTGGGCTTTCATATTTCACAGGTATATTCATTGAGAACAAATCCTTTCTTTGGTTAACAACAATTTTTATCCCTTGACCTTGGAGTTTGACTTGCATTTAGCTGTCATACGGAGGCATCTGTGTTTCACAAACACATCTTGTTTCTATTGATCATAATTAACTACAAGTATATATGTATGAGAAAACCGTATCTGTTTCAAAGATAACAAATAATGTAGAATCATTTGTTTTTAAAAGAAATTAATTCTTCAACAAAAATTAATGGCAAAAGACGGAAAACATATGAGATTTATTAAAATCCATTTGTAACGATTCTCCAATGCCAAATGTGCCTTATCGTCTTTCATGAGGGTCAATATTCGAAGGTAATCAGATTTTTACCTGTTCCTGTGTTTTTCCATGAACTGATGATTGAACATCAGAAGCAATGACAAACCTAGTTACGGTACTCTACACTTTAAAATTTTCTTCCTATGTATCTCTTCCTTAAATTTCTATAAATTTCTATAAAGAAAATTTCCTCCGGCTAAGTGAAATAATTTAAAAAAATTTTTTTTTAATGAATTAAACTTGCATTTTAGATATATATTATGAGTTGGTTTAATCGATCTATTACGTTTATTGATATACTTTTCTTTTCTTTCAGCGGATGTTATTTTCCACATTATGTCTCTCTTTTCGTGGACACAATTTGCAGTTATTTATGACAAAAGAGATCAACATAGGGCCTTGGCGTCTGCAATTTCTAAATCCCAAAATAAGTCGTCGTACAGAATCTTACAATCGTTTGAAGTTTCCAACAATATGGAGGAGGAAAATATAGAACAAATTTTCACGGAATTGAAACGCAATTCTAGGAGTACGTTTTTCCCTTTTCTTTCTCCGTGGAATGTTTTGTTAGTCACAATTTTAGATCTATCACATCCAGGGACTGGTTAGAATCTTTACTGTGATAGTGCTTGTTCTAACGCCTTCAAAATGTGTAACTTGCACTTTAATATCAAGAACAGTCAGTCGCCGAATCACATGTCATGAATCGAACACATGATCTTTACACATGCAGACTGAGTTAATGAAATCAAGTTGATTTGTTTTGTAGAGGATTATTTGACATGTATAGAAGTTTCTTTGGTACATTTTTATGTATTCAAGTGTTTATAAATCAAAATAAAATTTTGATTCTATTTCTTTTTTGAAATAAAAAGATCAAAAATAAATAACTAAAATGAATTTTTCTAGATTGCTTCGGTAATAAACTTTATTTTGCAGTTGTCATCATGGTATTACCTTGGTTGGACATGCGGAGATACATGTTTGTTGCTTATAAACTTGGAATGACAAAGGGAGGGTTTGCTTTTCTTTGTATTCATAGTGAAGTACGTGTACCATTCTTTTCATTTATATCTTTAATTTTCTACTCTGTAATATTCATTAGTAATGAAGTAAGACAAACATACTATTGATAGCTACAACTACAAGTAAAGTTTGAACAGTATGTTTTTATCTTTAGTTGACTTGGATGGTATCGTATATTATGTTCATTATCAGAAATCTTAAATTTGTTTAATATATCAGTCAGTTTTTTATTTATCTTTTTATTATTATTATTTTTTTTGGGGGGGGGGGGTAGAAAAATGTTATTTTTGCTTAATTTTTATTTCAGCTATACACATATGACACAATGGAATCTGATGTATTTTCTGATAAGGTTTGGAGAAGAAATGACTCGAGTGACGATTTAGCAAGGGAAGCATTTGAACCAGTATTTCATGTAAACCAATTAAGTCCCTTGTTTCTTGTAACCAATAATATAATAACCAATAATATAAACGGATGTTAATTTATTATATATATACTTCGATCGAATTTTCAATGATAGTCATCAATATATCAAATATTGTAACTCCATTTAAAGTATATAAAGGATATTTTTTAGACAGGAATGTTGAGATATTGTTGAAGTATCCTATATTTTTTAATCGGTAAATCAAAAGTTTCTTGCCATTTGGATACTTTAGATCATTGATTATTTCTGATTATTAATTTTTTGATGTTCTTTATACATTTTTTTTTTTCAATTAAAGCATTTAAATATTCATTGCACATAAAAAAATAATAAAGAACCGCAAAGAGTAAGATTTTATAGGAGACCTGATATGTTGAATATTTGAAATTGAACAATCTCGTTAATCGAAGTAATATAAAAAATTTAATGACATAATGAAATAGCTGAAAATAACGAACAGTGATCGATCTCAAACCTATAAACAATACAAATCTGTGAAAAGGGCATAAAACACGGACCTCTGGAGGTGGGATCCGGTCCTAGGAGGAGTAAACATCCCCAGAAGACTGGTCAAACCCGCCGTGAGCTCTATGTATTTATCAGGTAAACGGAAAAATCTTTGGTCAAATTTAGCATAAAAACGGCCAAACAATTGGTATGAAATATGTCAGTCATAACACAACCCAATGGAAGGGTATATTTACTAATAAGGTCATTATAACGACCATGGAATTTACGAAATACTGACTTTAAACGAAGTTATTGAAATCCCTGTAACATCAACCTATTTTCAGTAGCCTGTCTCGCTTGTAAAATTGATCATATTCAGAGCAAGATCAAAAATAGCGAATACGTAGGGAGACATAAACACAAAATGCAGGGGAAAGTGGAATACTACTACATAAATGAGGAAAGTTGACGATTGAGAAGCCATCTCGTTTGTCATACAGTTAAGTTGATAGTTGGCCCTTATCGTCTATTCTCAATAAAACATTCAAATGTAAAACGAATGTGGCAATTTTTGTGGTATCTTTTATTTCGAGTTCAATGGGATATATCGACTGAACATAGGGATGGGAATGGGAATTGATAAAACGTCTTCGATATATCTGAATGTCGAGTTGAAAGGTTTCATAAAGTGTTAAAAAGTCATATGTTTTAATATTACTGACTTTTGAAAAGTTTGAGATTTTAAATTCTCTAAAAGTTCTTTAGAATTTATGTGAATCTACATTTGATAAAACCACTTTTCGGATATGCAGAGCACAGTAGGTCTGTAGTTTCTCATTTACAACAGTTAATATTTTTGTGAGGAGTAAAGATAGGGGCTTGGTAAAGCAGTTTCTGGACCTGACAATGTATCTTTGTAAGGATTTTTATAAGTTTAGGAATCCAGTATAGAATGGGTAGATTGAAATTACTTTCGTTGTCTGGAATGTTAAAAATTTTAAAGACTGGAATGTGATTTTGAAGAATTTCATTCTTAGAGCGTGAGTATAAGTTGGATTTCCAGTTGTAGAATTAAAACCAATTTCTTTTAAAATGCATTTGAAATAATGAGTTTTACAAACAAGGACGATACTATTGAAAGCCTTGTCTGCTGGAACCATAAAATATGAAAGGATATATGGATAGCAAATTGCCTTTTAATTTCCTGACACGATTCTTTAATAAATTTCTAAAAGACTTTATCCAGTTCTTTAATAAATTTCTAAAAGACTTTATTCAGTGTGACAAAGTGTTCAGGTCTTCCTCTTCATATTTCGCCCATCGTCTAGCATAATCCTCAACAGAATTTATAAAGAAAATGAAATTACGCATTGGTGTTCCCTGTGTTTAGGACTTTAACAATTTAAGAGGTCAATTAATTCTCTAAAAACTATATGTTTTAGATTTTGATGAAATCCTTAGAGAAAGATCAATGGACGCTTTTCAAAGCAGTTGCTAAAGAATATGGCGATAAATCTTATCCTAACTGGAATATACCTGTGAAGCCTACTTTGGTAAGTATTCCTATGGAGGTACGTACTGTCGATATTTCTTATACTATATCATTGCATTTCATATCAAAAGCTCAATAACTGCACATACATTTGATTAACCATAGCTTTGTGCATTATTCTTTGTGTATCGTTGGTTAATTACCCATGCTAAAAGTATAATATGAATAAAAATCAAACTTCAGGCGTTGCTTAGTAATTTTTATCTATAATCTTCACCATTTCTTCCACATTCAGTATGCGTTTTTTTAAAAACTTATAAAGATTTGGATAACTCCAATGAATTTAATGAACATTTTTACTTACTGATAATCATAACACCTTCAAAGTAACAAAGCATGAAGATATGAAATCATTCATTCATTCAAGCCAGACGCCTACTCAGCTCACCTGTATGATGCGGTATTAATGTGGGCAATGTTGACTGATAAGCTACTAAAAGTAAACAAAAATCCACTTGACGGGGAACTCATGGCTAAAATGGCTACAACTTTGACAGATAAAGGTATTTTTAATAAGTTCTGCTTAAGGACTTTTCTCTGTCTGATTATTTTCTGATTCTGCTTTATTTTCTGTGCATGAAGAATATTTTTGTTTTCTTATGTAATGACATTTTTTTTTTCATTTTGTTCTGTCAGAGGAAGTTGATGGTTTAACTGGAAGAGTGAACATAGATCATCAGGGAGATAGAAATCTTGACTTCCAAGTTCTAGACATGTCCGTTAATGGTACATTTAGCAGAATCATTTCTATTAATTATCTCAATAAAGGGAGGAAGGAGATTAAATTGGAGGTACCAGTACATAATTTAATATCTTTATATAATTCCTTTCATCTCTTGATATATTTTCCACTGGTCAAGTCAAACAAATGAATATGCTTTTAATCATTTTTATATTACCTAAATTATATAACAAATCTTTGATATACCTACACTGTTTTAAAAGCAATGTCTATATACCTCCATGAATTTCTTTGACATTTTCTGCATTCATTAAACGATTCTTTCGATAATTTTGTGTATATCTATCCATTCCGTTTCTTACCTGTAATAAGGAATATTGTTAAAAGAAGAGAAATCAAGATCAGTATTACTTAACATGTATCATTACGTATTTCTAAACATGAGTCTTTAGTATATTGGAAGAAAATGTGAAAAAAAAATTTCTATCTCAAAATTCTTTTAGCCTTGACGTCAAACAACCGCTCAACTATGACGTCTAAGCCTACGACACTGCGTAACGAGAAGAAAATGTATTAACAGAAAAATTCAATGTCTTGTAGTTGGATATGAAATTTATTTCACTTGTGAGAAAGGATATTTTTACATTTTAACCCATGCCTTGCACTCTTGGAAATTTCTTTAAAAATATTGTCCCACTCTTCAAATAAATTCCATGTCCAACTATAAACATTCAATCCTTTTATATAAGCAAAGAAGTTTTTTGTATTCTTATAAAGCATAGAATAGTATTCAAATAGAACATGTAATAGTATTATAATAGTATAATATATATATATATATATATATATATATATATATATATATATATATATATATATATATATATATATATATATATATATATATATATATATATATATTCAATTATTGAATACCATCTCATTTATAATTCTTTTAAATTTATAATTTCCTTAAAAGGGTAATAAGACAGCAGACCACGTCAGTCGATGGCCAAGTGGCAAAGTAGGCATCAAGAATGCTCCTCCGGATGAGCCTAAATGTGGTTTTATTGGTGAAAAATGTCCAGTGACGGAGAAACGACCAGGTCAGTTCATTATAAAAGATTGGTAATCAGAGACAGGCAGACGGTCTTTTTATCTGCATCTTTTTTGATAATAATACATACACATTGTTACATGAAATGAAGTAAGTCATAGATTAATGAGTGCACAATGGTTTGCACTCAAAGGGAATCTAGCAATGAGCTATTAACTTTATAAAACGTCTATCCATCTATGCTGAAGGGAAATAATTGTGAATCATTCCTCAAATTTTGGCCAAGAGAAATGAAGATAAGGTGAAGATAACGAACAGTGATTGATCTCAATAATCTTTTTAACAATATATTTGTGAACAGCGCATAATTAAAACTCTGACCTTTGGAAATTTACGAGGTGCAATAAAATGCTTAGGAGAAGTAAGTATTTACTGTTGACTAGTCAGACCACGGTGAGCCCTGTATATTAATCAGGTAGAGGGAATAATCCAGAGTCAAATTAAGTATAAAGACAATGACTTTAATTGGTATGAAACGAAGTACGACTTAATGATAGATTTTGTTTGAAAACAAAGCCAAAGAATTCTTTAAACGAGGTAGGCGAAATCCTTGTACTATCACTTATTGTCGATTTCAAAATTGATCGTACTCAGAGCATGCTACTGCGTATCGAATATACATAAAAACCTTATGCAGCTTATAGTGGAATATTACTACATAAATAAGGAAAGTTAATGATGGAAAAGCTGAAGTCATGTTGGATGTCATACAGTTTTGTTGTTAGTTAAAAAGCGAGAAACTTTCAGCCTTGATAGTTACATCAATTCCTGTTATGCACAATTTATTTGTGAGAACTTGTCTTCTCAACTTGAAAGTAAGGGTCTTGACAATAATAAGGAGACTTAATTTAATTACTAAATTACTAATTATTCCGAAAAATATTCTCCTCATGCGATGATTTTCCTGGTCAAATATATATCAATTAACGAACATTTTATATTTAATCATATATTTGTATATTGAATTTATAGTTAAATCATACAATATCCGTTGAGTATAGATTTCATAAGTGTACATTCTTAAACGTGCATGTACATTGAGGGAATTGCTGCACAAACGTTTGCTAGTTTTATTGTTATTATTTTGTTTTAAGATGAAACACGGTGAAAAATACAAAGCCCGGCGTAAGTTTCTTTAATTTTAGATAAATTGATACAATGCCTGGATTTATGCAGCAATTTCACCAGTCTTTGGAATTTCTTTTCTATTATTTTACCATGTTTCTGTAAAATTGAAGGACATGCCCTTTCAACGAACCTGTTTTGTTAATGTTCCTTTTTTGCGTTTTAAAAACACTGATGCCATAATAATTTGCTATAACATATCATGGGTGGTGAATATGTTAGAAAGTGAGTTAAAACCGTCTTTGTATTAAAGGCTACCTCTTACCTACATGTATTTCAACTAACTCATTCGAATCTTTGTTAGGGAATACCTCACGAGACTTGAAAATCATTGCCAAAATCATCCTGGCATATCCTATTAGATTCCTATTAGATTCCCATCTTCTTTTTCCTTTCAAACTCTACATGTAATTTTGTGACGTCACAATTCCAAATGTGAAATTTGAATGGAATATATGTTACTAAAAATTGTATTTATTCAATCACTAAATAAGACATATGTCAAAAATATTGGTTAAGGCTTGTGTTTCTGGCGGTTGTTTCAAATGGTATCACGTAGTTTTGGACACTCTGCGTAAGAAAAACAGAGAGAAAAACCTTTCAATTGATTTTATTTATTCAGCATTTGATACATTATACACATCATTTTCCTTTTTTCAGACAGCGTGTACATTATAATCATATCCATACTTGGAGCTTTACTTGTCGTCAGCATTACTATCATCATCTACTGCATTTTCAAGTAAGTCACAAGTGTTTTATAATCAAAGAGATTTGCCTGGTAAACGTATGTGATATATTGGGAAAATATGTATTTCACCATATTCTGTCCGACTGTTTCATATTCGAATCATTAATATGAGTTTAAACTTGTCTCTATTTTTAATAAAATATGCTAAATGTAGGGAAATACAGGAAACATATTTTCTCAAATCTTGCTAAAGATGCAGATCCGTGTTTTTCTTTTTGTTTCTATTGAAATGTTTCTATTGGGTGGACAGATGGATAAAGTCCTCCCATTTTTACCCTTATAAATTATTCTGCGTCTGTATGTATCTTTTAAGGTTTAGATGTTTTAAATTGTCTAAAAAAATTAAAGTGACAAATATGTCCAATATAGATCAGAAACGTAATATGTTAACCCCAAATATAGAAGTATATATGTGTGTAGCAAATGTTCCATATATATATATATATATATATATATATATATATATATATATATATATATATATATATATATATATATATATATATATATATATATATATATATATATATATATATATATAATTTAATGCATGTATATGTATTAAAGGTTGTAAATAATTGAATAAAATGGCATTGTATATCCATTTGTTTACCTTGTAAGAAATTAGTAGAGTGTCATACTTAGTCTATTGTCTTATTGATTTTACTGAGAAGAATTGCTTTTATTTACTTTATCTAGTTTTCTTTCATATATACATCGAATAACTATTTTTTTATGTACCAGAGTATATTCATCGTTTGAGTTATGCAAATGCAATTTTTTTTATTACACTTAATTTCTTAGATAATGTACAATGATATTAATTTATACAATAAAACATAAAAACGAAGGTTTATTGTATGTTTTCTATTTGTTCAAATGTCCATGTTATTTTACAGAAACCGTGCGAAACCAGGAACATATGACCTAAATCCACCAACAACAGTTCGATATCAAAATATGTCTCGACTGGAATCGCAAGATCAAGTTCGCTATTAAAATGTGGAATTTATTGGTTTCATTGTTAAATTACTCTGAAAGTACGTTTGGGGAGCAAATACAAGATCTTGAACTTCATTAAGTTTGATTTGCTGAAAATGAATTGATATGAGCTTGAAATTCCATTCTTACACAATGTACATGTTATAGAAAGAAGAAATGATACATCAATGAAGCTGCTCCGTGCTGTCAATAAATATTTCATTTAAAGTTGCTTTATTCTTGTCTAAGATATTTCTTAACGTGTCTGTTAAAAAAGAAAAATTTGTTTGGATCAATAAAAATTATTTTGACTAGGACTAGAATGACGCTCTGTCATTTGGTAACGGACGTCACGGTTCTGTCGTCAATATTTCTACGGACAGCGAGATGCAAAATTCGGAGACAACATGGCGAATAAAACGACGTTATGTCATCCAAGTAACACCAGTGTTATTTTCGCTTTTAAAGGAAACTGATAAATTACCTTGCCGATTTGTCAATGATTCCATTTAGAGTAGTGTCCCGTTTCAGTAATGTAATCGGTAAGCAACAATATGACAAAGAAGATCCCTCACTGCTCAAAGGCCGTAAGTACAGATAAATTTGCAACCCTCCAACGGCAAGTGGTGGCATCTCAATATGAGGGAAAAATTCTCGGAGGGACGCTAAAAAGCAAACAAACAGACATTCTTAAAAAAAACTATGTAAAAGCATTCTCTTCAAAGAAATTACAGCTTCATTCTTATAAGAAAGGGGACACCTGAAATGAGTAAATTGTGTTCAAACGTTGCAGTACAAGGTTAAAATAATTATCTGAACAAAAAAGAATTTTTTTGAATGATTACTTATTAATATATTTGAACAATTACTGAGTTGTCTACGGATTTTTCTGTTTGTCCGATTATGACAAAGAGTACACTGCGGGTGTGACTGGTCGACAGGGAATGCTTACTGGCTTATGGCACCTGATCCCACCTCTGAAGCTTTTTGAGGTCCCTCAATCCTTCAATTGTAGGTACATCTATTATTTCCTGACTGTCTTGTATTTGGTAAAAAAAACACGAAAATAAAAGGTCAGGAAAATGAGCGAAAAATGGCAAGTAATTATATACTCGGATAAATATTGGTAAATGTGTACAAAAAAGTACTTTGATTGTATTAATGTGCATGTTTAACGGATTTCATTGTAATAAAATATGCAATAATAAAATATATAAATTTATAGATGGTTCATTTATATAATTTTTAAATGATCGTGACAGAATTGATATAGCTTCTTCAACGTTTTACTATCTACACATGTCACCCGCGTGGCGCAGTGGTTAGAGCGTCTGCTCTAGAGTCGCGAGGTAAGGAGCCGATCCTTATGTCGCGGGTTCGAATCCACTGCGGGATGTGGAGACCGGTCCTTCGGATGAGACCGTATAAACCGAGGTCCCGTACGTGTCGCAGTAGATGTTGGCACGACAAATATCCCTCACTGCTCAATGGCCCTAAGTGCCGAGTAAGGGTATAAATTTGCAGCCCCCAACAGCAAGTGGTGGCGTCTCCATATGAGTGAAAAATTCTCGAGAGGGGCGTTAAACAATAAACAAACAAACAATTTACACATAGAAGGACAGTGTAAGGTTAATTTTGATGATGATGTATGAATCAAACCCCTGTGTATCAGCCTCTAACTTTATGCAAAATTTATACAATTTCTTTAGTTTGTAGAATAATATAAATACCTGGTTCAGCTCGTTCAACCTGCAGTATTACACATTTCCTTTATATCTGAGCGTTCCAAAAAAGGATTTCTTCCACAGGTAGAATTTTTCTTGTTTTGACTTAATGGGCAACGGACAATCAAATCATTCGTCAGAAATGTAAATTACCTTTCTGCATTGCACGTGATTCTTGTCAACACGATTGCTCAACAAATTTTTAAAACATCTAATCATGGCCTACAAAGTACATGTAGTTTTTCAGAAACTAAAAACATACTTTCCTTAAACACTCGCGGATAATAGAATATGAAATGAATTTGATCATGTATGTATGTTTCTTTCTGGTGTCCGCTACTGAACGAGAATTTCGGATCGCTTGGATGGCTCCGGAAAGGGAACATTACGGACTCAGTGCAGGATCTAGTGTAAGCATCTTAAGAGCCGCGTTGTCAGCACTACAGCTGCATCAACGGGAAAATGCAACGTTTTTAGCGGATCATAAAGTTTCGTAAGTGGGTTTTTTTGTCTTTAACATCCAAGTTGATAGATCAGAAACAAGTAATATTGATTTTCCTTATAATTCTTATGATAGTTATGTAATTCTTCTGTACACAAATTCAAATACAGCCATATGAATACTCGTATTGTAAAGAATAGTCATTCATTAAAAATACAGAAAGAATAACTGTTACAAATAAATGTATATCCTCTTTTTTATACATGTACTTTATAATCAGAACATATATTGAAGGAAATAACTAGCAATCCATGAAACACTATGGATACAACATTACATAATATCAAGTTATTTAGATTATGAATAAGATCTCATAAGATTTTTGATTTCGCAAGATTCAATTTATTGCCTTAAATTAATTTTTTTTCTAAAGGAAAAACATTAATGATTTCAAACGGTGGCAATGACGCTCTTACTTTTTTCAGTGGCTTTCTTGGCAACATAAGCTTACTGATTAAAATATGCTTATGACACATGTTTTATGTCCATGACTAGTGTTAATGAAATGTTCAAAAGAAATGAGAGAATCCCACTCTTGATGTAGCTTAAAATAAAATTACATTGCACTTGTGGAAAAAAAATATGTCCATTATATTACCTATGCAATGAACAAAAATGAGTGTATTTCGTATATTGATGCAATGTAACTCTCTCTCTCTCTCTCTCTCTCTCTCTCTCTTGTGTGTGTGTGTTTTACCAAGAGAGCATAACTTCTGTTGCAAAGCATTTGTAATAGGATCAATCAAAAGTTTTTTTAAGATATTGTATGAAAGCAAGAGAAACTGTTGATTTAAAAGGATTTCAGGTATTTCAAAAAACCTATCTGTCCTGTGCTTGAATATTTATTTATACTGAAATTAATTGTGTTTCGCCTTTTTTTTTTTGCACATATGCAGAGATTGCTTGTTACCTTGAAAGGTAAAGAAGACTACAAAATTGTTTACTTGTTAAGAAATTAAGCGCATCTGAGTCATTTGTACCGTTATCAATGTATGAATTTCAGTCACATGTTTCAAGGTGGTTTTGGTTAAATTGTCTTTGGGCTTGCAAGATCCCATTCTCTTGTACTAAAAAAAGGGAATCAGAAAAAGCTTGGCATGAAGTAATTTTAATTTCTTAAACAAAGTTGGTGTTGAATTGAAAAGAGACATGCAATAAATTTTTGGAAAGCAGAATTATGTATCATACAGCTATCTTCTTTTAATTTAGATATTTAGCGTGTACATATATTGATGCTCCAAGACATATGATAGACGCAACCCATCCTCCGTTATACCTTTTAAGGAATCTGATCGAGATACATAATGTAATGTGAAATAACGAACAATACAAATCTTTGAGCAGGACATAAAACACGGACCCTGGAAATTGCAGAGATGGGCTGTGGTGTCCTGTTAAAACAAGTATCCCCTGTCGAATGGATACACACGCCGTGAGCCTTTTGTATTGATCAGGTAGACGGAAAATCCATGGTCAAATTAAGGGTAAAAAATCAAAGGTCTAACAATTGATATGAAATATGTCAGTCAAAATACTACCCAATGATAAAATATGTCTGTCAAAATACGACCCAATGATACGATGTGATTGCTAACAAGGTCAATATAAAGAACATAGATTTTACGAAATTATGACTTTAAACAAGGTTACTGAAATCCATGTAACATCAACTTATTTGTCAGTAACTGCCATGGTTTAAAAATTGATCGTACTCAGAGCATGCTATTGAGTGTCGAATAAGTTTGGGAGACATAAACACAATATGCAGGTTGGAATGGAATATTACTACATAAACAGATTTGGCAGACTTTGTGGTGTCTTTTAATTCGAGCACATTTGGATATATCGATTTGACATATCAATGGTAGTAACTATTGTTGATTGATAAAACGTCGTCGATATATCTGAATGTAGAGTTGAAAGCCACAGCAAGTGTTTTCTTCTTTTCCTCTCAGAGTACTTATGTGTAGAATCAGAGTCATTTTTAACAATGTCACTTTGTAGATGTTCAATCACAAGATATGAAAAATTTCAGTGTACCATTTTTATTGAAGAAGCAGTTGTCTATGATATCAAAATATCTAGTTCTCTAAAAGTTCATTATAAGATTTTTATACAAATAAATGAATAATAAATCGACTTTAACAATAAGCATTAAAAATTGTCCGGTAGTTGTATACTGTAAGTAATATCCTATTGTTTTAAGCTAACCTGTACAAAACGCTAAAGAAAGCTTTTCTGATGAAAGATATTGATTGTTCGCCGTACGTCTGTCATTTGTCGTCTTACAGTGTGGTTGGCAAACTTTTTAACTTTTCAAATTCTTTTCAAGAACAAGAGAGACAAACTTAATATAAAACATCCTTGGGTGATAAGAATTTATTTTTGTAAATGAAGGGCCACATTCTATTTCAAGGGGTGGGGGGGGTAATATTAAACCATGACAAACAAAACTGAAGAAGTTATTTTTTTTTTTTAGATTTGAATATTGTTCAAATCCTGGACATCGAGATCTGGATGTGTCACGGGAGGGGATTAGACTATGCATTGGAGTAAATGGGAGGACATATTTATTATCTTTTCAAAAACAAACGTGTTGCTAAAATAACCACCCCGTCCCATGAACTGAAGATTCAAGTTTCTTCATTGGGTTGTCTATGAGTTTAACATATAGATACATATAAAATGGTTATAGTAGTTATTCATCAATGTTTTTTTTCCTTTTACATATATGAAAATGGAGAAGGGGAAATAATAATTTAAGCAAGAATCATTATATAAAAAGAAGATTCAGAATCAAATAAAAGTGTTAAGGAGGGATTATTGTAGGGGATAAAGTTAACATGGGAATAACATTCTTTTTAAAAAAAATCATTTTTAAAATATTCTCAAGAACAGCAGTGCAAAGCTGAGATTAGTCTTGTAACCCAAGTGTCTTGTTCTTCCTTTTATTTAGCATCATTACTTATAAGGACACTTAATTCTCGTAAATTAAACGCCTTATTTCTTCTTTTTTTACCTAATTTCTGTAAATTATAATCGTCAATGACATCTAATGAAAAAAAATCCTTATCTAATACTTTCTCATAGAGCATAATGAAGAGAAAAGAACAGAGACACCATTTGCCTCAAAGGGAAAATTCAATGTCCGAAGATTTACTTTCATGCCATTTAAAAAATAATTTAATCTCGGATTCTGAGAAGATAAATTGTTTTATTTTCGCTTTCATATAAACTAAACAATAATTAATTCTCAGGTGTGTAAGTCGTGATGACTGTCGTTCTAAATATATCATTTTACCTACTTCAAAGGTTTCTTGCCCTGTTGAAATTAAGCACATTTTTAAACATGAACACAATGTAGCAATTATGAATGGACAATGAATGTTAGTTATATATTACACTGATGAAGGACATGCGGTGGTGTACAGATACTGGAAAACTAAACTAAAAGAAAAGAAATTGACGTTTTACATCTCTCGCTATAAGATTATAGAAAGGCAGGGTAGCTGGTTCAGTTTCAACTTAGGTTTTCGCAGAAGTCTCTTGCAAAGTGATTTCATTTTCAATTAAATTGACAAATCAAAGATAGAAAAATGTTGAAATTTTAAATAGATTTCAACCTATAAATATAGGAAGACGAAAAGGTTATCTCCATTAAATGCTGATGAATATTCCCATAAACACTGTAACTTGCAAAGGAATTTACATACCTAAATCACAATGTTTTACTCTAGTTTTTTTTTTGTGGAATTATTTTTCCTTAGTTTCTATTATATTATTGAATAAACACTTTCATTTGCAGAGGAATTTACATTTACCTAACCTACTTTTTTTTCACTCTACTTTTTATAGAATTATTTTTACTTAATTTTATATCAAATCATCAGATTTAAAAAAATTGCATTAAATTATTAAATAAAAAATGGGTCTGTGTTAAATGCCCTAATTACAATTTTTTTATTTAATTTTTTTTTTTGGGGGGGGGGTGTATCGATCAATGTTTGTTGTCTTCACATTTTTAATTCTAACAATTTTTCAACGCAAAAAAGAACTTATTCAAATTTTATTTAATAAAGCATATTTAATGTAGTCAACATTATTAGAATATATCAAATGGGTTCAATTTTATTTCAGAGATTAATTTATCAGTTATTTTTCAATTCTTTATAGCAAATTGCTTTAAGATTTGATTAGGGAAATTACAAAAAAAATTATAAATCTCTTTGATATTCAGCATCCTTTTTTAAATGAACAGAGGTGTCCTTGCGAATTTGTTCCAGATGATCATAAATATTCTTTACATCTTGTATGAAATATGCTGTCCAAATGATGCATGCATAAGCACTAAGACAATGTTGTTAAACAATATTTCATTGGTGCCCTCGGGCATGACGTCACAAAAAGACAATATGGGCGAATGTTCGTAAGACTTTTAGGAAATGTCTCTTCTGGATTTTAAGTGACAATATTTTATACTTCAATATACATTTTTAATATATTGATGGTTATTTTGTGCAATTTGGATCTAGTATAAGATTTAATCCTGTTACTTTCATTTAGAACGGATATTATATATCACTCATGACCATTTCACTTTTGGGAGGTTTTTCTTCAAGATGACATAATCAACAAAATAAACCATGATAATATTAAGAAAGCGTATGCCTTGGGTGTTGTGGACGTTCATTTTTATATACGGAATCGGATTAATTTACGTCTCTTGCAACAAACGGAATGAATTTCGAATAGCTTGGATGGCTCCGAAGAAAGAATATTATAATTTGAGTGCTTCCTCTAGCGTTGGTGCACTAAAAGTGGCCTTAACGGCTATGAGTCAAAACAGTGATACAAAGCAAATACAGTCTCTCCACAATTCTACAATAAAGTAAGTATAGAAAAACATTATTCAATTTTTCCCTTAAAAAACTTATTTACAAAGGTATGCCTAAACTGAGAATATTCAAGTATGTTTTATCTATTTATAAATAGATTAATGCATATTTTACAAAAACAACATGGATATTCAGAAAAATGCTATACACTAGAAAATGAACATGAAATAGATAATCATTATATTAAATTTTATAAACATTAAGAAAATGTCTTAATGAGCTTTTAGAAATCTCCAATCAATCCTGTAATTCATTGCAAATTAAATTGAGCTTTGCCTTTGCATTTATTCAGTTGTTATTTTTACGAGATTGATCTCTCTTCGTTATCTTCACATTCAACATTTCAAAAATAATATATTAACATAACAAAATTTTTGTAATGTAAAAATTATAATAAAAAAGTGTATTTGTGCAGAGGTTGAGATGAAAGATTTTAAGCATTAACATGCACATCCATTTTTTTCTTGATTTTGATTTATGACAAGGATGAAGTTGTAGTGACAGAAAGCATTAAGGTTTGTTTAATATACACAGAATTTTTTCTGTTTATTTCATTGTTAGTGATAGTTTTTGCACTGGACATCCTAACTCTGCACGTTTCTTATTAATGGAAGAGCTGTAACAGAAAAATGAAATAATTAACACATTTCTCACGTAAGGTCATCCTGATTTGCAATTCATATGAATTGAATCTTGTCTCTAGGACGATTTTCAATATTTTTATTTTCACGGTTACAATTAATGCCGCTAAGATATAGATTATTATTTTTTTAAAAAAATGTAAAGAAATAGTAATTTTACATTGAAGGTCAATCTAATTTATATTTTGTATTTATGTATAGAGTATTATTTAGAATTAACTATATAGGCTTTCCTTTAATATTTCAAAGAGTGTTCTTTTAATTATCTTTATAACTTTTGTCATAGAAAGGACAAACGCACTGTTTTCCAATACAAGTTTAGACACACATTTTACACACGTTTTGACCATTGTTTGAGGTGTAGGCTCAATAATTTTACTTCCTATTTAATCAATTTTGAATATCTATAAGCAAATCATTTACGAATTCTGTGTAAAAAGGAAAGAAATGGTAAACAAAACATCCAATCATTTATACGTGTGTTCATTCTCAAATCATAAACTTTATTATTCCATGGTATTTATAATATGCGTAATATTCGTATATTTCCACTTGCATCAGCAATTATAATATTATATACATACAAATAACACTTCATGATATCCTCTCATATTTAGCTCGAAAACAGTCCCACACACTTTTGTTTCTGTACATCAGGCGTGCAGGTGACATGTTAATTAGTCGGACCTTGTCATGTTCCCGATTCCATTAATCAGACGGCGCGGACGCCTAGGGCCATGGAAAACACACTCTGTACACATCTCTGTATCGTCAATTACAACTAATCAGCTTATTACAGCGTTATCGAGTGAAAAAGAAAGACCTAGCGATCGCTATCTTGATTTACAATACACATCTTACATACTACTTGTAAATTAGCTATACAACAAAGAAATATTTGTACAATTTACCTAGATTTTTTTCTTATGAGGGAATGTTATTTGTGATATTAGCAGTTGTTTGCAGTAAAGCAAAAATCCTTTTAATAATACATAAATAAATCAAATAAAATGTATAATTTTTCTGTTACAGTTTTCAATGTGCATTGTGAAATAAGACTGCAAACTAAATAAATTTAATTGCACAAAATAATCTTCACAAAGATTGTATATGAATTATACATTTTTCTGTAGAAAAAGTTGCCTCTTAAGACATGCTTACTTTTTGTTCTCGTTTAAAATCAACATTTCGTAAATTCTATGCGTGTTCGATATTATGACCTTATTTGCAAATACAGTCTATCATTGGGTCGTATTTTGACTAACATGTTTCATACCAATTGTTAGTCCTTTGTTTTTTAAACTAAATTCGACAACGGATTATTCTGTGTATCTGACGGGCACACGGCGGTTGTGACCGGTCGACAGGGGATACTTTTTCACCTGGTTCAATATCTGGAACCTCTGGGTCCGTGTTTTATGCACCGTTCATATATTTGTTTTGTTTTATCTTTACCTTTTTGATTTTTCAATATCTCCTTAATATATACACAATTCAAAAGTGTTTGAAGAAAAATTCTGGTAATGAATCCTTTTCAAATTATCATATACTGAAAGCGTACTTTTTCACGGGGTTATAATTCCACGGAATCACAATTTCTGTTTAATCTGTAGGAAGAAAATTACGCATAATGTAGATTCCTTATTTTTCGCGATTACTTATTATCGCAAAATGTCTATTTGGCGTCAAATCGCGAGAACAATAATTCGCGAGTACACGGTTCATCAACAGATTTTACATTGATTTCAGCACCATAAAAATAAAAGCGAGTAATTTTATTTCGCGAGTGGTGCTTCTCGCGAAATTACGCGATAATTAATTCCTCGCGTATATTTAGGAATCTACTGTATTTCTAAGATTGCCACTATATGCCTTAATGTATTTTAAGTACGCTGGGACAAATTTCCGCGGGAAATTTGTGACCACGTACATAGCGTAAATTAATACCACGAGGAAAAAGTATTTCTACAGTAATAAATTTATCTCGTTATAGATACAACTGTAAATTTATATTTTACTAGAATAAGTTTATTCATATTTCAATCCCTCTACAGTTAATTGTCACAAAATGATTTTCGTCTTCTCTCTTCCTTTGCCATTTGAATTTTCTAATGAGAATATGGCCTTGAATCAAAATCCTATACCCCTGAAAATTTTAGGTCTTATATTAAAATGGAATAATCGCTGTATTATGGCTTGTTTTGACTTAATTATATAATTTTCCATTGAAGTTTTTGTACGCTAGTTCCCAGATAGGGCCTAACCATACATTTATTTGAAAAAAAAAGCGACAAGCTTCAAATTTCGATATATCGAAATGAAATATCAAAATACTGTGGGGAAAAATGAAACAATGGTAGAAAATTCAAGGTCATTTTGGAACAAAAATACAGAATTTCTAGAGTGAGAATTTCATGTTACACGCAAAGCTCTTCTCTGGAAAATAACTGAATACATGTATAGCTATTAGCCAGCTGCAATGTTCTTTCAAAGTAAAATGTAGTTTTAAAATTTAGTTTTTCTGTATATAATCATAATGTACATTGAAAACTTGAGAATAAAATATTTTAAGTCATCTAATTATATCAATTAATGCCGTTGAATACTCATTTCTAATTGCTACTGGTTCGAGTAGTTGCAGAATGTCATATTGTTATATTTACACAAGAGTAATAGAACGTTCAAATGTTGTTTACTTACTTACACTTGACTTAACCGAATGAGAAAAACAAGAATTTACATACTGCATATACTTTAAAGGATTATACCCCCCCCCCCCCCGATGGAGTGTCAGTCCGTCTATCCGTCCATCCGTCCGTCCGTTACGCTTTGCGGTACCAATCTCTTATCCGCAACTCTTCCTATGCCACTGAATAAAATTTAATTAAGACTTTCACAGAATCTTTATTACATGATGCCATTGTGACCTCCTATTTTATTTTATGATACATATATTTCAGGTTTAACATATTAAAATATGAACACTGCCAGCCTTTCTATATTATCGAGGGTACCCATTTCTTATCCACAACTCTTCCTCTAAAACTGAATAAAATTTAATGATACTTTCACAGAATCTTTATTACGTAGTGCCTTTGTGCATCTCCTTCTTTATGTTTTGATTGGACAGATATTTGGGCTCTTCATAGCAAAAAAAACAGACTTGCCATTATACTCCTGTGGGAGAGGAGGTATCATTTATGAGCTCAATACTCACAGTACTTCTAGTTTTCTATTCTTTTTTTGCGATCAGTTCATTTTCAGTCATTGATATGACAAAAGTGCTTTTAATGACAATTTGCATATGATATTGTTATTAAATTTCACTGTTGATTTATGTATAAATTTAGTCACTTCTTTCGTAAAAACCGTCACGGTAGCTCAGTCGCTTCGCCCTTCGCTTCGTGATCGGAAGGTCGTGAGTTCGAATCTAGGCCGCGACTGACCTAAGTTGATGAAAAATAGGTAGCAACTGTTCCTTCCCGCCATGCACTCGGCACTTTGAAGTGAAAGTTGCGGGTCCTTCGGATGAGACTTTAAAAACCGAGGCCACGCGTCACGGCAGGCGTTGGCACGATAAAGATCCCTCACTGCTCAATGGCCCTGAGTGCCGAGTAAGGTCTAAATTTGAAACCCTTTACCGGTATATGGTGACGTCTCTATATGAGTGAAAAATTCTCGAATGGGACGTAAAACAATATACAATCAATCAATCTTTCGTAAAATTTGAATGAAGGCTTTACGAATGATTGTACAGTGAAAAAATTGTATTTATTTTAATATTTATTCAATGACATGGAAATTCAAATATTATTAAGATATCATACTAAGAATATGGAAAATACATGCTTACATTAAAAGAAAAATAAATGAAACAAGAAGTCTGTGAGCCAATGCTCACTAGAAATACCCCCGCTTTGATGTGTATGTACACAAGTTCAGTTATGGACAGACACAAGGATGAACAAGAAGTTTACATCAGATTCGTAGAAAAATGAATCCCACCATATTGCAGGCCTAAACAAAGAGTTAAATTTCAAGCATCTGCAATTAGTAGTTGCTGAGAAAACTGCGACCAAAATTTGTTCTGTATGGTACAGACAAACGCATGGATAAACAGGAAGTTGGCATTGCATTTGTACAAAAATGATTCCCACCTTATGGCATGCCTAAACAAAGAATGTGCTAAAATTTCAAGCATCTGCAATCAGTAGTTGCTGAGAAAACTGCGACCAAAATTTGTTATATATGGTACGGACAGACGCACGGATAAACAGGAAGTTGACATCGGATTCGTACAAAAATGAATCCCACCATATGGCATGCCTCAACAAAGTGTGTGCTAAAATTTCAAGCATCTGCAATGAGTAGTTGCTGAGAAAACTGTGACGAAAATTTTGTTATGAACAGACAGACACACAGACAGACAGATAGACACACAAGGGTAAAACAGTATACCCCCTCTCCTTCGGAGCGGGGGTATAAAAACCATGTTTAACTTTTGATATGTTAATGAAAGGAAATATTAAATAACTCTAATTACAACCTGATGTTTTAAACATTAACATGTGTTGCAACTTGCAACACATGCAACATGTGTTGCTGAATTTGCATTACACGGTGAACAAACTTTGAGACTTGAAAAGAAAATGTTGATGTGCTCAGAAAAATTATCATAAAATTTAACTTCTTGCATACACCTTTCTTCATCTCTTCTAAATTAAATGAGTTGTTGCAACACTCAGAGCAGTTTCTTTTTAATTCCTTGACAAATAAAAAGCCATTTTTCTTCATATCAAAATTCAATATTTATTTATCTTTTCACCGATTTCAATTAATTGTTTTGGATAATTGTAACAAAGATTCTTATATACAGAAACAAAAAGCTCGTAAAGGAAAAGCTCACAAAGTAAAAACAGGGCTTTTTTCCACAGCAATAATTTCCAAGTTCTAGTGAACGCATGCTTGTGAAATTTTTTCATACTGTATTGAATTCCAAATTTGAAATTTGAATTAACTATTGAAATCAGAACAATGCAGAAAAATATCTTTTAAAGTAGTGTGCATTGAATTCATACTGTAAAAGTGGTTATTTTCTCGTCTTGTTAATTACTCGATTAAGTAGAAAGCACATTACAAACAGGAGTCATGTCCGCGATACCGGAAATGTGTACTGTTAAAACTGAATATAATATGTATAAATGCATTGGTATGCAGGAGGATATTTTCAAAAAATATATCCTATCGCATATTAGAGTAAATTATCCCCATGCATAGATTTCCAATTTTACAGTACTCCGTTTTTAAGAAATATCTTCATTCATGTTTCCTCATGCTGCACAATCTCACTGCAGCTCTGATTTTGCTGATTTATGATCTAAGAAATCAACACCAATGTAGACATGAAATATTTCATTTATTAAAAATGACGAAAATAAGAAAAATATATACATGTACGTAATATGATAGGGGATCAGACCAAAAGGTATTTGCATAATACATATATCAATATTCTGATCCCCTAAATTTACAAATAAACAATACATGTATATGCAAATATATAAAACATTGAGTATACAGCAAAAAGATGGCACATCAAAAATAAAAATGCTATCAAATGTTATTGCCGAACATAATTTGGCAATCACATTGTGCCATTCATGTTTTAAGAAATATCTTCATACTGTTTATGTTGATGAATAATGAACAATATCTTTTTTCTGATCTTAGGGTCCGATGGTACGATACAGACTGCAATGCAAAGAGTGCCTTGGCTGCTGCCGTAGACGCAAAATCAAAATTTGACCCGCATCTTTTCCTTGGACCACCATGCTCAGCCGGTAAGTTCATTTTTAACTTTGATTTATCCATAGTTTTCTTATAAAAAGAAAGCAAGGAAACAAAAATAAGAAATATGAAGAAAATTATGTTATTAAAAGCCATGATGTTTTAAAATAAAGTTTAAAAGGTATAATCGAGTATTTAAAAAAAAAATCCAAAGTTAATGATAAACATTATGTGTGTGTTGGATCTGTTTGATTGAATAGCGCAGCACAACTAAAGCTTATGTAATTTGAAAATTCGCGTATTCCAAATAAACAAATGCTCGCTTGAATGTCGGACGACCTGATATTGCACCAAAGTATTGCCCTCGGGCTCCATTCGTCAAAAAACCTGAGGTAAAGTTTTAAGTCAGTTGCTTAACAATTCTTTGACAACATGTAGAAAAGTATGCAAATAAGCTCTCAATAATGACCTAAATTGCCTATGTGTTATAAGGTGAATATTAGCAAAATTGTCTCTAGTCTTCTTATTGTTCTTGTAATTCCAAATACTAAACTGAATAAAAGATGGAAGGTAAAATGGCATAATTATACATGTTAATGTACTGCAACTGAAGTCACCATACGTTAATAAATCACTTACTTAAAGATAACAATTTTTTAATTGATACCTCTTTTAGTATATTTACCTAATCAAATTTTCCGAGTGCAATTTGAGATACATTGTTCAGAAATCTCTACTTAATACTTTTTTGATTAAAAGGGTTTACGAAAAATGTAGTGCGTACTTAAATCTTTAAATGTTAAAATTTAGATATTGTTCATAATATAATGGGGAGAAAAGTGTTTGTACAAATAATTCTGGAAGAACTACACTCCACCAGTATTTCAGTAATATACAAAGTTGATAACTGCAATTTAATAGGACAAATTCTAGTTAATAAGTGTTCCATTAAAAGTGTTTAAAACGTGTTGTTAAAAGTAATTTGATTTGTAAATTTGTAATATTTTTGACTAAATGGTAAAATGTGGTTAATGCATGTTTTAAACAAATTATTCCTTGGAGCAATATCCATTAATTTTGACACGTGCAATGATACCTTAAATTAGCATGTTGGTAAACAAATTTTCATGGAGACTTATTACTGACCTTGACTTAGCACCTGAGAAACTGTTCCAACGAGAGGGTGAAACTTGCTGAACAACCAAGATTTTTTGTCGCATGACACATGTAACTTCACATTAACACTCAGATGTATTTCAACAGACTGTCTTGCCTTCGTTTTGACTTTTGGGATACCGGAATCTTCGAAATCCATTCTAAATTACAAAATTGGGTTTTTTCACATAAAAGCTGGCTGGCATTTTAAGTTTTATAATAATAATAATTAAAAACACCATGAATGGCTTTGACTATATATTCGTAATCAAAATTGGTGACCCTACCGCTTAACTTTTCATTGATTTTTAGAAATCTACGAGATATTTATAGTTATTTTTAAAAATAACTAAGAAAATAAAAGAATTTTTAAAGATTTTTAATTTTGATATCTCAGCAATAATTTTTCAGACATCAATTTTGGAGGAAAAAATTATGGCATTTAATAAATGGATTAATCTAATTAATATAATAACTGACTGTCTGTAATGTTTCTTCCAGGTATGAGAGGAGTTGCCTTACTTGCCTCACACTGGAATACACCCATTTTTGGATGGGTGTCACAGGAAGAAGAATTTCAGGACAAAAAAATGTATTCCACCCTGGTACGATTTCTAGGACCCCTTAATCGGTTTCGTAAGTACAGAACTTCATTACATTTATGCTATCATTCCAATAGAATATTTATCCTTAATAGATAATAAAACATCAAACTTCACTTTTCCAACGCTTATGTATTCCTACATTGTAATGTGAATTACTGGGTGGTTAATCGATTAAGTCATTTAGTAATTATGATTTTCTTTTCTTTTCGTCTTTTCTATTTGTAAACTTATCACTTGTTCGTCATCTCCAGAACTACTGTTTGTTTTATGCACAACTCAGCTTTCAATTTCTTTTCATACAGATTTTTCACTATATAAGAGTAAATCGATATATTTTGCCGATTCCCCGAAAATCGCCTTAAAAGGCTGATTCTCTGCATAGAGGTGCGTCAGTTTGAACTGATACACACGATGTGGAACACCTAGCAATTTCTTTTAATCATAGGAAAGGTTACTGTATGTTCCAAAACAATGATGAATTCAGTTGAAGTTACATATAAGGAGACGGGGTCAGATATATACTGGAAATAAGTAACTTCTTACTGTTACGTCAACATGGTAAATGTGCAGTGAGAGTTGGATCACATAAAAATTGTGTATTTATAAAAAAAAAAACAAAAAAACAGAATAATGCTTGCAGATACCTGTATTCTACTGACTATTTATTCAAATGCAGCTCCCATCTAATGAATTTCCTTATATATTTTATCTGCATTCTGGGTAACTGATATTTCCATTGTGCACTTTATAACTGCACTAAATAAAAAATAGAATTGCAGTTACATGTTTTAAAACTGGTCTCATTTTTGTATCGATATATTAAAACAGTTAAAGTATATTATTGAGGAAGTCACCAAGATTCCAATTCCTCTAGAGCATGCTTCCCCTCGGGAAATAGGCTTGCTCTAGAGGAACTTGCATTTTGTTGACTCCTTCAATGATATGCATTAACTGTTTAATAACAGTAAGTATTTATAAAGAGAAACTGTAGTGATTCTTTCTCGTGATTAAAGTTCTATCTGTAAATATAGTACCAAAACTTTTCTTAATAAAATATATTGATGAAAAATGTAGATAACGAATAGTATTCAAGCTCAAAGGCCATTAAAACAATACAAATCGGGAGCAGAGCAAACACAGACCTCCAAAACATCAGAGGGGGGATCATGTGCCTTGGAGGAGTGAGCATTCCCTGCCGACCGTTCACACCCGCTGTGTTCTCCTTGTCATGATCGGCAAATATACGGAAAAATTCGTAGACAATTCAGTGTGCAAATAATGGCCTAACAATTAGTATGAAAAATGTCAGTCAGCATTTGACTTAATGATAGGTTGTATTTTCTGACAAGGTCATTGTATCGATCATAAAATTTACGAAATGATGACTTCAAATGAGACTGTTAATATCCTTGTTTCATGAACTTGGTTTTCAATAGCTTGCCTCCTTTTTAGAAATTGTTCATACTTAGAGCATGATCTTGTGTATCGAATCAACTGGGAGACAAAAACCCCATATGCAGGTGATACGGGTATGTTGCTACATAAGGAAGTTGACGATTGAAAAATTGAAGCCATCACGTTTTTCATAAAGCTTTGTTGTTAGGTTACCATTAATTTTTTTTTCTAGTAAAATATCCAAATATGAAACAGATGTATCAGACTCTGTGGTATCTTTTTATTTCAAGCTCATTGGGATATATCGTAAAAGACAAAGAAACTTAACCAAGGATCATTATTCTGTTTATTGCTGTTGTCATAGTTTCTACTCCAGGTGTTTTGTTATACGTACAATCCAACAGACCTCAAGTCTTGTTAGAGACTTCTAGTTGATTATATGAATCACATATCCATTGATTGATACATTAGTTAATTATGACTACAATTGTCAAAAAGCACAAGGTGTCACTTACTTAAAACGTGAAGGATGTGTCAAAATGTTGCCTCTTTGGTATTGTTTTTGCATTTGAAAGACTAAATAGAAGTGCAAGTTATTAAAAGGCTTTTTCATAGTTCATTCGAAAGACCTTCATTGTTAATTACATCGTTCTGGATTTCGTAGGAAATCTATGTTTTATTCTTTAATTAAAAGACATCTTGATCTTTAGCATTCGATATTCTATCAACGATCTAGGATAGTTACCTACAGCAAGGCAAAATGAACTCAGCATTACTGCTACATTATATGTTTCTCAGACAAGTATCTCTCTTCCTTTCATGAAAATAAAAACATTTAGTTACAAAAACAGTTTATGTGAAAATAGATTTTTGAAAAGAAAAGAAAGAAAGAAAACTCGAAATATTTAATTTTACAAAAAACAGTTTGTACATGCTTTATTATTGCTAGAACACATTTCTAAAAGAAGTTGGTATCTTTCTTGCATTTTCCGACGAATCTATTCTTTAACATTAAAATTAAAACTTAAAACAAAACATGAAAAACATGAACAAATTGATAATCTTAAAGATAGCAGTTCATATAGACTTTCTGGATTTTGGCGAATGTCATGTATTTTTTATTTGACTTTTGATTAATTGAATTGTGTGATCACATGCCACGTCATCTGATGCTACGAGTGGATGGAAAACTTCGTTATTAATATGTCTTAAGCAGTAATAAAGCCTTAAAAACTGTTTTACAAATCACAATAACGCAAAACTAAGACGTTTACATAGCTAATGACTGTGTCAAGCACCCGGCACTAGAAGTGAAAGTCTCGGGTCTTTTCCATGAGACTTTAAAAACGTTCTAGGCGTTAGTACGGTAAAAATCCTTCACTGTAACGGCCGTAAGCGCCATGCACAAAAAAAATGTGGCACTTCACCTAAAGCATGACGTCTCTGTATAAGGGAAAAATTCTCTTATTGGACGTTAAGTTCCATGTATTCAATTTATCAGTTAGTCGAAAAAGTAACCCGATGAAGAGTATAAATTGAAGGTCTTTTTGAAATAGTTTTGCCCTTTTTGTGCAAATTATATGCAGTTAAAACTAACGTTAGAATGGGACAAAAAACAAAAGGTTCATTTTTTTCTAGTCAACATGGAACTATTTATGAACATATGAAAAAATTACATTTTTTTATTCAGAGAATTTTATCCGTGAATTGCAGCCAAAGTTTGATACAGTACTCCGAGGCATTTTTTAAAAGTTTTAACATTTTTCATTTTTCTCCAGCTGGTGTTATGTTCCATATGACGTCCCTCTTTAAATGGAATCAATTCGCTGTGATGTATGATGAACGGGATCCATATCGAGCCGTGGCATCTGCAATTTCTGAGAAAAAATCCATCGAAAATGACGAAGATGAAACAAAAAATTGGTACAGCATCATACGGTCCTTCAAGGTTTCCAATGATATGGAAGAGAAAGAGATAGAAGACATGTTTATTCAATTAAAACGATATTCAAGAAGTACGATTTTCTAATATTATTGCTCATATCTTACAAAAGGGTAATTCTGGCTTTTCGATTATCAACACTTGAACTTATTGCTGTTTAAATCAAAACTTATTACTTTGAAATAGAAGTGTTTTAATACTACATTTTGTACGAAAAAATAAATTTTTAGACTATTTAAAAAGGATTATTGATTCTTTGGAATATGAGAAGGGAGGTGTTATAAAAATTGTATACTAGTATATTAAATGGATTAATCTTAAATATCTATTTTGTAGTTATCGTAATGGCGTTACCCTGGTTAGACATGCGGAGATACATGCTTGTTGCACATAGACTAGGGATGACAAATGGAGAGTATGCTTTTCTCTGCATTCACGGCGATGTAAGTTAAATTACCGACCTGTACATTTTCAAATTTGTGGATAAATTTCTTTCTTTAAATTTCTTTTGTCATAGTAATCTTTAAGAATCGACCAATTAATTAAAACAAATTTAGGATGGAAATGATGTATACATTTATAATTTTCTGTCGCATGATTCGTGAACAAAAGTTGATTTTAATAAATTTTAAAAGTAGGTACAATTGACCTGATTATGGTTGGCTAACGTTATCAATTGCAAGGAAAATCTTTCAGTACATCAAATTGTTCATCGGATTAGACATGGATAGCTTCCACTTTATATATGCGTATTAAATATGATTTTCGATTACTCTTTAGTTAAACTGTGTTCATAAAGCTATGATATGATATATTTCTAATTACAGCTCTACACGTATGATAGAATGGAAACTGATGTGTTTTCTGACAGGGTTTGGAGAAGAAATGACTCGTTTGACGAGATAGCTAAACAGGCGTTTGAACCAGTATTGCATGTAAACATGCATTTATTTTTACTTCACTTTTTTAAGCAATCGTCTTTGAATTCTAATAAAATCATATATTAAGTTTTGGAGACAATATTAATTTCTTTGATCATTTCAGCTAACACAAAATTAAGTACTGTAAAATCCCCAATTTTCGTGGAGGTTTAGTATTTGTTTTCGAGGTATGAAGAGATCCACATTTATATCCTCCGCGAAATTTAAAATTTCAAATATATAACAACTTAGTACTTCTTCAACAACGAGATCAAATCTGACGAACCAGTACTTTTCCCCAAATCATGAAAATTTGACCCAACGAGAATATGTGATTTTGCAGTATTCTATTCTTGTTATTTTGTTGTCTGAACAAGTTGTTTTCATGAAATGATATAATTTGGGATATTGAATAGATTATGATGAAACCCCTTGAGAAAAATAACTGGACACTTTTCAAAGCTGTTGCTGATGAGTATGGTGATAAAACGGATCCTAACTGGAATCTACCTATCGAGCACACTTCAGTAAGTACTATTATTCCAGGAAGTCGACAGAATCAGATTCATTTATTTAAACTAGGCAACAATACTGGGTAAATTTAGCTTTTCATATTCTCGATAACAATGATGTTAAAGTAACCAAAAGGAAAATTTAAATGCAGATATAAAGCACATCAGTATACCCATTAATTTTATTGCTCTCAAATTGTCCAAAATAAAATTTTATTTGTTACCTCATTTTATAGAAATTTCAAGAGTTGGGGGGATTCTTTACCATATGTTGTAGTGTATCAAACATAATTTCTAAGGATTAAATTGTAGATATGTTTAAGATACTTAAGATGTGCATACATATCTTACAAATATAATATACAAGTTAATGCAGAGTCCATATTTTCAGCCTGATGCCTATTCTCCTTATCTTTACGATGCAACTTTAATGTGGGCAATGTTAGCTGACAAAATCTTAAAACAGAATAAAAATCCAGATGATGGAGAATACATGTTTAAGATGGCAGCAACTTTAACAGAGGAAGGTATTCACATCTGTTTATTTTGAATCGCAATGGTAAATATTTTGTGTAAAGTAAACTTGCTGTTTGATATGGACTGAAGAAAGTAAATATTATGAATTCTTCCAGAGGAAATTGATGGACTTACCGGAAGAGTTAACTTAGATGACAAGGGAGATAGAAATCTTGACTTTCAAGTTCTCGACATGTCTGAAAATGGTACATTCACTAGAATTATCACCATTAATTACCTCGGGAAAGGAATAAGAGAGGTGAATTTCGAGGTATGTACATTTTTTATGGTTTTATTTTCTATGCACTGAAAATATATAATACACTTTGACAATGCTACTGCTAGCATTTCTTGTGAACCCAATATCATCAAATAAGAAAATAATTTGTTATTAATATATTATTCTGTAGTATAATTCCAAGTCTACAGAAAATCTTTGCAATGGAAGATGTATCTAATCACAAAAAAAGTAAAAAAAAAAAAATAAATAAATAAAAAATTCAATTTTAATTATTATTCAAAAAGTAATTGATGAATATTTATCATCTTACTGCCTCATCAAATTTTAAAAAGGACAATTTTTGGAAATTAAATGTGATATAAATTATAAATATCTATTTATATTATTAATTACTACAATGACAAAACCAGAAAAGAAACAAAAAAGAAAACAAAAACAATGAAACAAAATAAAAAATAATTTGTTCAGATAATATGTATCTGGGAAAAAGATATTCAAATATATTTCAAGGGCTGCCATGACTTACAAATTAATTATTATGATTATTAGTTTTCAAATGTTCTTAAGTGTCACAATAAAAAATTCTATTCAAAGGGCAATAAGACAACAGACCAAGTCAGTCGATGGCCAAATGATAAAATTGGTGTCCACAACGCCCCTCCAGATGAACCTGAGTGTGGGTTTGACGGGAAGAAGTGTCCAGAGGAAAATGAACAACCAGGTAATTCCTAAATTATGAGGAATTATGCTACAATTAATTAGTATTGGACAAATGATTCACCATTCTAATGAGGACTGACACATTACATTAATAAACTCTTTCCCTTTGGATATTTTCCGAAAGAAAAAAAGATATCGATAATTCATTGATTGGTTTGTACCGATGATAATATGGACTTAAGGGGATATGTCTAAATCTGGCGAAGAGCTGGATAATTTATCATTGTAGCATCCATCTGTATTAGAAAGGGATATTCAAATGAGATGATTTATCATTCACCATTATGCTTATAACCATTTTTATCAACTTTAGAAGAAATAGGATACATTTACTTACACTGTACTTTGTTTTTATTTATAATATGTGCATGGTAGAGAATATTACAAATCAACTGCACTGATTAGATGTGCTTTTTAATAACTATTTCATTATCATCTGATATTTATGTAGATTAGTTAAAATTTTAAAGAACTTTTTTATTTCCTTTGTGCAAAAAAAATATCGTTTGAAAGTACAGTATAATTTTTATTATGAATATCTGTTGACACCAATCTATATTCATGTTAACATACTTCAAACGCAGCTTCTCAAAATGTTGTGCTTCAAAAATAAAGTAAGGAAAAGTTATATAAAAGCCTATGGCTAGAAGGTTTGAATAAGTTGGAGGAGTCGGTTTTGTAGAAATACTTTACAAGAGCCTTCTCTGTGTATGTTAAGTCAAAGTTATATTAAATAAAATACATTTGTTTTATTTTCTATTATAATTAATTTTATTTGCAATTATTTCCCAAGTTTTATGTTATCTTTTTATGTCTTATTATATGATAGTTGCTAAACGTAGTGAAAAATTTTATTTAGCATAGAATGGCATTGCTAAAAGCAAGGATCTTATATTGCCGACTTTTTAAAATTCATTTTAGATAATACGTTCATCATTGTGTTCTCCTCTGCTGCATCCGGATTTGTTATTGTCGTTGCAATTATCGTACACTGTGTTCTCAAGTAAGAGAAATTATAAAAGAATTTTCCATTTTTTAGTTAGTGCAGATTAATTTATGGAAGACCTAAAGAATCAAATTTCTTTCATTCAAATATATATACATTCAAAATATTGAAATAAAATAGGACATATATATTTGTACCTTTGGTTAATTAAGTTCCAGACTTGTTCACAATACTTGTATTTTACTGTCAAGATTAGTTTCTACCATATATACTCTTTGAAAAGGCGTTACAGAAGAATCAAGACATTGAAGAGTATGATTTGGCAGGTGCGATTTGAGGAAATTGACTTTGTTACCGCTTTGTTGACTGGCAGCGTTAGGGTTAGTGTTTATTTAATTTTTCTTTAAATTTTCCATTAATTATATTATTTTTTCCATCGATCAAATATCTTAATTTTTCTGTTTTAGCAATTGTTTCAAATATTAGTATACCAAATTGCTTTTAAGTGGAAGATTTATTTAAGTCACATATTAGTTAATAAAGTTGTTCAATAACCGAAGATGTATGGTATAAAGTGTTAATTTTATGTCTAAATTGATTTTTTTGTTTTCTGAACAAAATATCGCATTATTAGGATTTGATCAGTTATCATATTTATTCACTTACATACCTTTCTTAATATTAAAAATTAAACTAGTAATTCCTGGTTTGAATTCTTCCTGCATTGTCTTATATTGTAATCAATGGATGTTGTTCTTACATAAGTCTAGCTTTAAGAACCTTGCAAGAAGAAAAGGAAGTGGGAACAAAAGGAAATCTCGTCCCAGCAGAACAGAGAGTCCGTTACAGAATGACTTAAAAGTTTCCCCTGATCATTCACCTGCTTTTCTTAGTAAACCGGAACAGGGTACAATGTTCGGTTCTGTAGCTTACATCAGAGGTGGGTAGTTTATATAAAAATTGGAAATAGGCATATTTTAAGCTATCAAAGTATATGAATAGTTTCACCCCCCTTCACCTCAGACAATGGTTGGGATGAAGATTTTGCGTAAAAGTATAAGTTTTATATCTATATTGTACTATTTTCTTTTAAAGACAGTTTTTCTTATTTATATAATAAATATTGACTGTATAATTATGTAGATTTCTTTTTCTTTTAAAGGAAGCCTGGTGTCCGTCAAGCGATTGACACGAAGTAATGTAAACTTGACTAACATGCCAAAGCAAATATTGCAAGAGTTGAACAGGGTGAAGCATTGTTATTCAGTTTGGCTAATAGAAAAAATGTTTAGATGCTATGTACAACAAGGTTTATTACTCAAACAATTGTATTCTCTCGTTTATGAACTTGAACTGTATTTATTTAATAATTTGACAAAGATGTTTAATGTAATGCCGAAAGTATTTTCTATCGTTCAATTACATGTGGATAAAAAAAAGGTCCAAGCTTCCTATTAGAAGTTATTTTAGGATTATACTGTGAAACTATAATAACATTTAAGTTTTTTCAAGAAATTTTGTCCTCGAACAAATGTGTATTTTTGGAAATAAAAATGTGCTCCCATGAGGTACTGATTTTACAGTATGTCTGAATTCGAGAAAATGCTATGCAACACAACAACATCATTTCTCGTCCCTTTCAACGATTACTTAGTTATTTAATTTCAGAGGTCACTTTCCTGTATAATTGTCATCTTTATTATTTTAAATGTTCTAAATGAATTATAGTCCTTAATTATTTCACTTCATACTTCGCCCTGAAGACAGAAAAGTTTTATAATAGTTGTCATCTTGGTTCAAAATAAATTTTTAAGAAATAATTTGTTTACTCTAAATTTTGGAAATGGAGACGGTTTGACATTTCACTATTTGTTTATGTTTCAATAGCTAATGGAGCTGAAGCACCAGAACTGCTGTGCATTTGTGGGGGCATGTATTGACCCAGGTCGGATCCTTCTTTTGTGGGAATACTGTGTCAAAGGAAGTCTACAGGTTAGTGAGGCGAAAGGCAATATGCTTTAAATAAATGGATTACAATTTAGCATACAATTTTGAATAGAAAAAATATCAAATCACTGACTGCATATAAAATTAAGCAATGTAATTTTCTTGGCCATCATGTATTATGATATCATGACGTCATTAATTATGTGATCAATTCCATGTTATGCTCTATTTTTCAAAATTTCGAATATAGTATAGAGAACAACCTCTGATTTTATTTTTTTTTTTTAAAAAACAAGTATCAATTGATTTTTTTTTTTCATAATAACTTAATTTTCCTTTTAATCTGTTTTTGGATCAAAGGCCCGGGTCATATTTTTAATTCTTTCTTGGGTGTACTCAAATACAAGAGTTTTGTGTTAGATTCAAGAATACTGAAGTTCTTTGATATATAAGTGTTTGAACTGGGACATTCGGTGATAATTGTTCCATAGACATGTTATTTTACGCATAGAGTTGAAACAAACTCTTAGACGTGGAAGTAACTGTATCCTATCCAAATGCCCTTTGCACCCTTGGTAAAAATGCTACAGATAAGGGACTTTTTCCCCTTAAATATTTGATATCATTGATGTTAACTTGGTAATTAACATATCAATACATTAGTAAGCTTGTTTAAGAGCAAATGTCACAGTTCAGAACTTAGGTCAAATGTAAAAAATTATATTTTGTTGTTAATCCCCTTGATTTGTAAAAAAATAATAAATAACTTTAAGAAAAACTTTTGATTTTTGATTAAGTATAGGGCTTTATGTATATTAATTGGGTTGTTCGCAAAATACGCAAAAATTTCCCCTCGCGAACATTTACACATTTAAAGTGTTAGCGTTAGGTAGCATTGATACATGGTGCTTTACCTACAATGATCGGGCCTTTTTCATTTTTCATTACGCGCGACCCATGAATACATAATTTTAATTATTTTACAGGATGTTATATGGAACCAGAATATCAAGCTGGACAGGATGTTTATGTTCGCATTGTCTCAAGATATTGCAAAGGTAACTTATGATTAACCTTGTGATGTAAAGTCTGCACTATTTTTCGAATCTCTAAAATCCTAGCAAAAAGATTTTTTCAATAATTCAAAGATTTTTTTATTTCAGGGATTAGACTTCATCCATAAGAGCTCCATACATTACCATGGGAATTTGAAAAGTTCAAATTGTGTTGTGGATAGCAGGTGGACTTGTAAACTTGGAGATTTTGGAGTGCCTAGTCTTCGTCATTGTGACAAATGTCAAAAGGAGGAAGAAAATCCAGACAGTAAGAGTTTAAAACTTTTAAATTACTGAAGAGCCACGGGGTCAAATGAAACTTTAAGAAATTAAAACATTATACTCAAGTTCTAATAATTGAAATTTACATTATTGTTTATTCCCAAAATAAATATTTACATACGCTATATTTACTTCATTAAAAACGTACTATTTTCACCAGAACTTCAATGGACAGCCCCAGAGATACTTCGATCAGAGAAATCAATTGACAAACAGAAGGCAGACATCTTTTCCCTTGGAGTGATCCTCAAAGAAATCTTTACTCGATCAGGGCCTTACACGGAGTATTCCTTTCTCAGAAGTAAAGGTACGTGTACTGTATAAAATACTTCTTTCAAACATTGATTATCTACATGTAAATACAATATTCAGTATTTACTGGTATAAAGGTTTATGAAATAATAACATATATAATTATATGATACAATTATCACTATGTACTTTACAGAGATTATCGATAAAGTGAGAAGTCCAGATTGTGGGTCGCCACCCTTTCGTCCGAAACTTTCCGTGGAAGTTCGACAGACGCAGGATTTGTTTGCATTAATTGAAGAGTGCTGGAATGAAAATATCATCATCAGACCCTCTGCTGGGCGAATTTTGAAAACACTAGCCAGAATAAATCCATCCAAGTAATGTTTTAAAATTCAGTTTTCTTTGGCTTTCCATGAGTTTTGAATTCTTAGATTTTCTAACTTTTCTTATTATTACTGTCATTTACATCACTGGTTAACAAAATAATGAAAATAAACTCCAAATCTAAGCAGCTATTTGAATTTCAATTCTATTCAAATTGACATTTTAAAGGAGCGTAAAAAATAGTAGACATTTCTTCTTTGATAATAAAAAAAAATAATTTCATGTCTGAACTCCTCAGCTTAAGTATTAATTATTTTCTATTTTATACATTACAATTTACAACTTCCTTTAAAGAAAACTTGGGCAAGGTTTTTTTTTTCATTTGAAATGTTACAAAATCATTTTAAAGAAAATGCTTTCATGACTGTTTATCTTGTACATTAGGCCTAGCTTTGTTTCTGTTTGTGGATAGGGAATGTTGTTGCTCCCAGTCCAGAGTCAGTCCTTCGCTATTTACGAAATATGCATAATTTTATTAAAATTTAAAATAAAATTGTTCTTCGTTCTAGGATGACGATGATAGACAATATGATAGCTATACTGGAGAAGCATGCAAACCATTTAGAAGAGTTGGTAGCGGAGAGAACGAGCGAACTGGATGCTGAGAAGAAAAAGACAGAAAATCTCCTGTATAGAATGCTACCACAGTAAGAACTAACAAGTTTACATGAAATATCAAAAAAATTATTTCTTCTTCTATTACTATTATATGATATATTGAGCATAATTGCTAAATATTCTTGTAATTAGATCAGTAGCCGACGATTTAAAGAAAGGAAAACCGATAGAAGCGGAACATTTTGACGAGACTACAATTTACTTCTCTGATATTGTTGGATTTACCACAATATGTGCTGGTAGTACACCAATACAGGTATATATCACCTTGTTTTCTTTTTTAACATTTCAGTTTTGAATGTGATATACATGTGTAAGTATCTAATGTTGTAATTTTATTTAAATTTCAGGTCGTAAATTTGCTTAACAGCTTGTACACACTTTTTGATGACATCATCACAAGATACGATGTCTACAAGGTGAGGTTTATGCACATACATAAAATATTGTGTATTATTCATGTTATTATGTGGTTAGTGAATTTTACTAATTTTAAACTATGATACTAGAATTCATATAAATTTTAATAAGTAAATTACCAAATTAAGTATCTTCTTTGATTTTATTTTTTTTAGACGACCTTTGAGTCTACTTCATTTTTTTAATAGAAGACGTAAAATTGTCTTAAAAACTAATGTTAAACAAGATGTGTTTGTGAAACACTGATGCCCCCGTATGGCAGCTTATGGCGAAGGTTAAAGTTTCTTCAAATGCAAGTCAAAATCAAGGCCAAAAGATAAGAAATGTTGATACCCAAAGAAAGGTCTTGTCTCGAGGAATACACCTATGAAATTTGAAAGACCTAGATACAACTCTTCAGAAGTTATGACGAAGGTTAAAGTTTTTTGAATAAAAGTCAAACGTCAAGGTCAAGGTCAAAGTGGTTGGTATCCAAAGGAAGAACTTGTCACAAGGATTACATATGTGAAGTATGAAATCCCTAGCACCAACCATTCAAAAGTTATGGCCAAGGTTAAAGTTTTTCAAAAGTAGGTCAAACTCCTAGGTCAAGGTCAAAGGGTCAAAGTGGTTGGTATCCAAAGGAAGGTCTTGTCACAAGGATTACATATGTGAAGTATGAAAGCCCTAGCATCAACCATTCAAAAGTTATGGCCAAGGTTAAAGTTTTTCAAAATTAGGTCAAACTCCTAGGTCAAGGTCAAAAGGTCAAAGTGGTGGTTGGTATCCAAAGGAAGGTCTTGTCGCAAGGATTACATATGTGAAGTATGAAAGCCCTAGCTCCAACCATTCAAAAGTTATGGCCAAGGTTAAAGTTTTTCAAAAATAGGTCAAACTCCTAGGTCAAGGTCAAAGGGTCAAAGTGGTTGATATCCAGAGGAAGGTCTTGTCACAAGGAATACACATGTGAAGTTTGAAACCCTAAGCACCAACTGTTCAAAAGTTATGGCCAAGGTTAAAGTTTTCCAAAAGTAGGTCAAACTCCAAGGTCAAGGTCAAAAGGTCAGAGTTGTTGATATCCAAAGGAAGGCCTTGTCACAAAGAATACACATGTGAAGTTTGAAACCCCAAGCACCAACTGTTCAGAAGTTATGGCTAAGGTTAAAGTCTCATAAAATTTTGCAAAAGTAGGTCAAACTCCAAGGTCAAGGTCAAAAGGTCAAATATGATGGTACCCAAAGAAAGGTCTTGTCACAAGGAATACACATGTGAAATATGAAAGTCATAGCTCCAACCAATCAAAAGTTATGGGCAAGGTTAAAGTTGACAACAGACAAACAGATAAACAGACAAACAGACAGACAGGACAAAAACAATATACCCCCGGGATCTTTCGATCCGGGGCATAAAAAACTTAATTTCAATTATTCCTATTTATTCATGTTAAGGCGTACATTATGAAGACTAAACTAAGCTATAATTTGTCTTAAGCTTAAATTTGTCAAACCATATCCAGGAATTTAGTATTTTCTTTCTCATAGGATTATACTGAGCATTAAAACATATATAAAATATAACTCTGGATAACAGACTTCACTGAGTCAACAAAAAAGAGAGAAATGTGATGGTCCATAGATAAATAAATATTTTTTCCAAATTATGTTCATTTTAATTATTTCTATTTTTCTAGGTGGAGACTATTGGAGATGCTTACATGCTTGTAAGTGGCCTACCGAAACGTAATGGAAATAGACACTCCAAAGAGATCGCAGACTGTGCCATGGATATAATGGCTTCAATCGGTTCTTTCAGTATCCCACATCAACCGAATAACAAACTGAAAATTAGAATAGGTAATGAACTTGTTCAAGTTTACATCTTATCATTTCTTCAGATAGATAATGGAAATTTTCTATTTTAATAAGTACTCTTTTTAATGCTTCGTTTCTGTATAGGAATCCACTCTGGTCCGGTTGTGGCAGGAGTTGTTGGCCTTGCTATGCCACGTTACTGTTTGTTTGGTGATACTGTTAACACTGCTTCCCGTATGGAGTCAACTGGTCTACGTAAGTAATATCTCTCAATTTCAGAGAAAACATCCATCAAGTAAATCGCAGAGTAACTCATTTTTTGTTTGTATTTGTAGCATTAAAAATTCACATGAGTGCAGTAACTTATGATCAACTTGAAACGTTCGGATGTTACCACATCATGTATAGGGGTGAAACAACTGTGAAAGGAAAAGGAGTCATGAAAACTTACTTTCTAGTTGGAAAGGATGGTTTCTCAAAAGAACTGCCATGTATTACTGAAGAGGAATTAACACTGAAATTTTCTCCATCTACCTCAAGTGATCTGCATTACATGGGAGTCGGTACAACTTCACCAGTGACACCCAAAACAAGTGTTACGACTATTAAAGAAAACGAGTTACAGATAAGTTGTGAAAAGGAAACTTGTCCATCGGAAGAGAGACGTCTTGCTCTTCCTCGGCGAGCCAGTATGATGGAGATTTCGGCTTTATGACGGTACGCCTCGGGCGCTGGGACTGTCTATGGTCCTAGTGCCCGAGCCTCGACCGTCGACGGGGTATCGTCGAATAACATATCAAATAATCCAGAAAGGTTTCGGAAGACTGGTTTATCTTGCGTATCGCACAACAACAAAGAGAAGGGAATGATAAACAAAAACAGCTGTAATGGAGAAACAAAGAGGAATATTTCTCTTTCACATCTTGATGCTGGTCAGATATGTGAAAATGACTCTAATGACTTTGATGCAAAGAAAAAACACAGCACTGGTAGCCAAACAGGGGATTCCGGAATAGGAAGCTTCCGAAGGACTACAAGCAATAGTAGCTCATTAACAGACGTAAATACGTCATTACAAAAACAAGCCAAGTGCAACAGACGTAAGGTTAGTGCAGGAGATGTTATGGATAATATCCATACATTTCAAAATCGGAACGGTGTAGGAAAGCTTAAAATAAGAAAACTCAGTGCTGAGAGCTTCTTTGAAGGATATTGTCAAAACAGAAAAGCTCCTGAGACCGAAGACATTCGATGCAGAAAATACAGTTTTGAAAACTTTTTCCGAGGATTACTGGGGAACAAAATTAAAGTTTCTAAGTCACAGTCAAACAATCTCTTACAAACTCATTCGGAAAAAAGTGAAGCAAATGAGACAAAAGAATTCTCTGCAAGCAATAATTGCTCTGTGCTCGAACAATGTCATGAAAACCTTGCGTTTGAAAGCAATGAAAATGATTTGCATAAACATGACGAAGCAGCAGTCCAAGAAATACTGAATGAACTTCATGAAATGGCTTCAGATCCGAAAAATCTTACGTCTGATGTCTCAAGGGCAGAAAAACTGACACTTCCTTTGAAAAATGGATTTCCTCGCCATAGGGTTTTGGCTAAGTCAGACTCGGGGTATGGGACAACGGAAAACCTGAGCATCACAAGTGCCACAACATTTCTGTGATAATATTTTTTATTACTGACGCTTATTGTCTCATGTCATTATAATATGGAAAGATATCATTGATATTCGTTTTTGTTGTCGATTTTAAAATCTTTTTTTGTATTAAATTGTGCCAAAAATATGCTCTGAAATGCAATCTCATGATTCAAGTTTTTAATGAAATAAAACATGCTAATCGTTGCTTATTTTCAGAGATTTCATAGAAATAGGAAATGAATAGTTTTTAAACAAAGATTTCTACTTGTTTTAAGTCAAGTAGGTATTAAGCATTAAAATTACCCTTACTTTGACTTTCATTTTTATGAAAATGTTTGATACTTTTTCTTTGGAATGAATAAGGCACATAACTCATATTCCGGTTATCGTTGAAAGTCTGAAGCGGACCTGAATTCATAAATCAATAATAATGTTCAATTTGCAGATGAAACAGCGAATACTTATCATTCAAAATTTAGATGTACATGTCCTCATTTTGAATTTTAAAAATATAGAATACCATCGTGATCAAAACATAGATTAATAACAAAAAAGGGTTATAAGTTATGCTGGTCAGGTCAACACTTGTCCATTATCTTTATCAGATTAACTAATGGATGTTTATTTTCAATGCATACTAAGTCTCTCTACCTTTAGAACTTTTATAAAATAACTTGCAGACGTTTGATTTATTCATGGTTAAAAAATTAATATCACAGTGAAGGATAGATGTTGAATATTCTTTTGCTTAAACATGTTAAATGCAAAGATGTTAGCTTATTTGTAACACGTTTTTTTTTATATAAAACATTTCTTAATTATCAAAATTATTCACCAATTGATGTTAAAATTTTCATGTGTTAAATTGAATAACTCCAATGCATTTGCCACCACTTAAAGTAAAAATTACTTCAGTAATTTATCCATTCACTGTTACATGTATGAGGCATCTTATTAAAGTATTACAGACCCCCCCCCCCCCCACAAGTTATTTATGACAAACACAAAACATACAACCTTCTGATTAACCCCATCCCACATCCCACCCTTCATAGAAGATATGAATAATCTATCTATTTATTTTAGATGTAATTTCGAAATTTGATTAAATCAGAGTATTCAACAAAACTTTATTATCTTTACATATTTCCTGGCTTAAGAGGTTTTTTTCTTCTCTCTCTCTTTCTCTCTCTCAATGATCTATTTTAGATTTTCACCACTCGAAAATTTGCACTTGAGTATTTCAGCATCTGTCCTTAACCGAACACTCCTTTAAATACACTTTTTCATACAAATCCTTCATAATTATATTTTTTTAATTAAGAATTATAAAAACATTATTCGGCTTTACCACATAATATATTCATATTAATATAAAGTAAATCATTTATTTTTAATATAAAAAGTCTCTCTGGACTTCATATCATACTAACGATGCTCTAACACTTACCATTTTAACTTTCAAGACTTCATGTTACATGTCCTTGTCGAAATTAATGAATTGTTGGCAAATGGCTGCTGTTGACTGTATTTTTTGTAAATACTTAACATCCTCTTTTTTGCACCGAAATATTTCAGCATGGAATCATGGTTGATGCTGGAGAGTGCTGCGCATACATATCATCCAGGAGATGTTCCGATGACTTTTCTTTGCAATACATGATAAAAACAGCGGCTTTGAAAAAACAAATCAAACAGTATTAATGTTTTGAAGAAAACAGTACCGTACCTGTAGTTTTTGCTTATGTTTCTTTCTGCCTAAAACTCCATTGAGCTTTATCTATTTGGGGTAAAATTTTACACACATCCTGCAATTTGAGATCAACACATAACTTTACACTTTATTCTTCTTCGTTAAATTTGTTTGTAATATACATGCTTATATTAAGATTAAGTAAAAAATTCAATATAATTAGCAGCTTTATTACAAATTTGTTTAATACTTACCTCCTGTTTCTAAAAGATACTGAACAGTCCTCCTCCTAAGCCCATTGTCATCAAGTTCCAGTATTATATTTCCTTCTTTGAAATCAACGTAAACAAAAAAAATCTGTATCAAATAAAATCCCAGAATAAGAACAAATATAGGTCATGGAATTTGTTTTATGAATGTCGATGTACACATCAATCAACAGAGTCAACTACATATATATGTAATACCTTTGGTGGTGGAATCAAATCCTTCAGACTGTATCTATGATTTATTTTATCAGTAACTTTCTTAATTTGTAGTTTAGCTGTTCATTCACTAGAATTTGTAATTTGTTTTGTCATTGGTAGATGGTATTCTCTGCTAGATTGTTCATTAAAGCTTATGATGCATAGAGAGTCTTCGAGATTTAGATACTTCTGACTTTTGAACTGCAATGGATGAAAATATAATTTTAGTATTGTTTGGGGTTTTTTTCGTCTTGTGAGTAAATAATATTTATTTTAAATTTGAATATTTCTATTCGGTGATATAGTTAGGGTTAATTGATATACAATTTTTTATCTAACGGCTCCAAACATGGGGAAAATGTTAAGGGAATAAAATTTTTGACCGCACCCCTATTACAAGGTCTTTGTTAAATTATTTTCTCTCCATGAAACTCCCCACAAGAGGCATTGGTTACAGACATATACAATTGCAAGTAAATGAATTAATACTGCAGTATATTAAATGATGTGCGAGCGTTTTAGTCACTACTTACTACTGTTTCCTGGATTCTGATTTTCGGCCTTGTGTCTTGTATATCAAGCTTTAGTAAAGAAGGATCCTGTAGACGTCCTTTACGATAGCAGAAACAGTACCAACAGCAAAAGCAACTGCAGATAAAACTAACAACAATAAAAAATGTTCATTGGAGATGACTGTAACACAGGTAAATTCAGGACAAATACAACTACAAATACATATAGTCAAAACGTTGATAAAATAGTATATAATACAACACATGCATCATTTGCTTGGATACATCTCGTACATTCATACATGAGTTTGGTTACGTACAGCACGTCCACAACTTCTCATTGTCTGCACATGTCTTCCACTTTTCTTCCTCTCTCCTCTTCAGACCAAGTTTCTGTGTTTTCTGTTCTAGTGTACTTAGACTGTGTTTCGTACGTTATTGTCTGACTCCTTTTCGTCTTCTAAAACACCAGGTTTTTCGTCCCGTAATTGTTGATAGGTCGTTGATTTTGCATCCTCCATATCTCCTAATTGTTGATCTCCCCGATCTGTCCTCTCTTGAACTACCTGTATTATCGATAGACTGTTTTCTACTTTTGTTGTCTTACGTCTTTCATGCAAAGGAGATGGGCGAACATAGCGTGCAGAAAGCCTATAGCTTCAGAAATATAAAAATCATGTTCAGTTTGTGAATTTAATATTTAGAGTAAAGTTCTCATTATTGAAGTTTATGAAATTGCGATAAACAAAACTTTTCTGAGGAAAATTTTCTCGGCAAAATTTATTCTTTTATTAAGAAAATTAATGTGGTATTCGTGGAATTCGAACCCTAGCAATAAAAATCCTAATTATCATTTTCTTTCGAGACTAGCACGCTAACCACTAGACTACACAAGTCCTGACGAACAGTGGCATTTAAATCATGTTTGTGATATGACCCTTGACTTAATGGACTTCAAGTATTACTCGAAAAGATGCGAATGTTATGTCATAAAAGTATATTTTTAAGGTATAGTGGGTCATTGCTCCATATTTTTGGTAACCAAAAACTGTATATTTTTATGCACACTTTGAGGATTAACTTTCAAAAAGGTGGAGCGAAGACCCACTCATATCGAAAAATAGTGTTATAGTATGAGAAAATGACTCTTTTTGCCCGCTTTAGTGTGTGTCTAATATTTCACATGCAAATAATTTTAATCTTTGAGGGATTTTTGCAAATTGTAGAGATTTTACATAAAGTATATTTTGATGTTAGACGAAATATCAAGGAAAATTTTGATATAATTGAAATTTAATTTTTCATCTTGATGTTTGTCACACTATAGGTTTATCGCTCGTCAAGTTCACCCATCTCCTTATTAAGCCATTGTTTTATACTGATTTCTCCGTTTACCCAATCATGACAAAGGGCACTCAGCGGGTGTGATCTGGAGACCAACACTTTTGATTCGTTATAAACATTAGTGAATTGAATGGTTAAAAACTATGTCAAAAAAAGAGAGGAAATTTTATCGACTTAATTTAGAAAAAAAAATGTTTTAAAACAATATCCGACTGATTTTAGGCCACTTAAATAACTAGAAATAATATAATTATGTATTGAGAAAATTGAAGATATTTGTTTCTATTCAATATTTTGAAAGTTACATTAACACATAATTTCTTTATCTTTGGCTGTTACAAAAAATCCGGGACCCTCAATTCAATAACATTTGAACAAAAATCTTATGACTGAAATTACACCCAACGTTCTAAACAAGAGGTCCAAGGGCCTTAACAATGGCCAGAGTATCGTTCAACACTGTAGAGGATCCATGACAGTAAAACTCAAAACAAATTAAACTGAAGGATTAAGCTTAAATGATCAAAAGCAAGAGAAATAGGATCATCAGGGATCAACAAAAGAAATCAGTCTAGAAGTGAACTCCGTTAGAGACCTTAAAGTACATCTAATTATTTGCCTGAGTTTGCCCCATTTTCACTTTCACAACATTAGATATTATAAAAATTATATAAAAATTATTGAATAAATCTCTTATTCTTATTCTTTTAATTACATTATTTACAGTGATTAATTATCATACGCAAACAGATTGATTGATTGTATATTGTTTTATGTCCCGTTCGAGAATTTTTCACTCATATAGTGACGTCACCATGTACCTGTGAAGGGCTTCAAATTTAGACCTCTTCTCGGCACTCAAGGCCATTGAGCAGTGAGGGTACCGTGACACGGGATCTCGGTTTTTCAGGTCTCATCCGAAAGATCCGCAACTTTCACTTCAAAGTGCCGAGCGCTTGGCGAAGGGACAATTGCTACCTATTTTTTATCAACTTAGGTCAGTCGCGGCCGTAATTCGAACACACGACCTTCGAATTCCGATCACGGAGCGAGCGCTCTCCCGACTGAGCTCTTTCTTGTAGAAATACTTTGAAATACTAAATGTATTTTTTCGGCTGGTTTGATGCTTTGCATCAATTTAACTTGTATTAGTTATTAGCTAATTTGGAGCTTCATAGACTTGTGGATAAGCATGGGGGGTGTTGTAGGTTTAGACTTTTTTTTTGTTTTTGGTCATATTGAGATAGAAGAATTAGTGGCTACTTACAAAGTTCTTACCTACATGTACATTTTAAGAAAAGAATAATTTAATTTCTAGTATTGTAACTAGAAATACATGTAGTATTACATGAGTTAAGGGTATACAACACGAAGGATGCGTCAACAGAAAAATTCTATTAAGCATATATCTCATATCTATATGGTCCATTAAGCTCGTGAGCATTTGGTCCATGGACCTCTTAGTTTATAATTTACATATCTTTATTTATTTTAAATCTTATTAAAAGTGATATTTATTATATTAACAGTATCATCAGTATTAACAGTAGATTTACATGACCATACATGTTCAAATTAGAACATTTATAGTTATCTCCCTTTAGTCAATATCAAAGAATACATCGTTAATACATGTAGAATCGAAAGGGAATCATTATTCCAAGGGGGTCATTTTTTATCCATGTAGGATATGCAGATTTTAAGGGTGGCGACACATTTCTACAGACCAGGCCCATTTTACCCTGAATCCTGCAGTGGTTTAATTTCATTATGAACAGATTCAATCCAAGAGTCCACTAAACTAGTGAAATGTAATCATTTGATATTTTATTCAGTTTGATTCATTAAATGATATTTCGTAACTGTATACATGTACAAGCACCAAAGACTTTTTTTTAAAAAAGTCACCATGAATAACAGCAAGAATTAACATAAATTATTTTTAACGAGTAAAATCAGACACAGAATATTCTTTTCCAGTTCAAATTTCATTATTAAACAAACAAAAATATGCTCAACATTTTTTTAGAAAAATTTTTTTCACAGTTCTACCAAAATTAGTCCTGCATTGTTTGGATGTATGAGTATCTACATATTTGTATAATATTCCCAAAATATGATTAAATCATTAGTAGTAAAAAGTTATTGCATGCAATATTTTGTCAATATGGATCAACATAAAAACTGTCACATATAAATAAAAATCTTACAGACACCTGCAATCTTAAATGTTTACTGGCACACTTTTTTTTATTCAAACAACAAATGTAATTATTTTGTACATCTATCAACATTCTTGATAACAACAGCAAGTTTTAAACAAGCAAATTTCAGAAGTATTTTTAAAATAAAATAAATTGTACAATTTTGGAACTTATTAGAATAGCTCCAATTCATTTCCAAATACCATTCTAATTTTAAACTAGGTAGGGAAATAAAAACATTTTTAAATATGGCACAAAAAAAATTTAGAACATTGAACAGAGAACTGAAATGACATGAAACTTTAAAAGCATGTAGTCTTTTTCCCTAATTAAAAAAAAAAAAATCATGTGATATTTTCCAATTTGAAATTAAAATAAAACAATGAAGTTTTAAATTCAGTAACAAGTTTTTATATTCCCAAACACAATCTTCAATGAATATGAAAAAATAAAAAAACATTTCAAATCACACATTTATAATGCTGATTGATTATAAGAAAATACTAGAGGTTTCATTGGTTATGTGATAATGTCATAAAGGGAATCATGCTTAGAGCGAAGTGCCAGAGACAAACAATTTTGATTCATCATAAATGTAGTTCTTTATATCCCATTAGTTTATAATTCAATTTAAAACTACAGGGAATAAAAAAAAATCATGTTGCTGTAAGCATAAATTCATTATTAGCATGTTCGCTGTACCCATGTTTACTATATACTGATTCTCCATGAATAAAATGATAAAGGAAACACAAAAATACAAATGTTAAATTTGCATAGTCTGTAGAGAGAAATAATCCTGATAACTTGGCTGCTTTAGAATTCAATGTTGAATGGATAGTACTTGTGTGTCAATGCTCTGTAAAATAAAGGTGCAGTTGGGTTTTTTTTTTCTTGTTAGTTTCATATGTTCATATGTGTTTTTGGCTATTTCTTACTGAATTATCCAAGGATCAGATAATCAACAAGAGGCCCATGGGCCACATCGCTCACCTGAGCACTGTGGCTAGGAAAAAAGCAAAACTCAGTTCAGTATTGAAAAGCTTACATGCATAAATGGTCCCGACCTACCCTTAAAAAGGGGGGGGGGGGGGGGTTGAGGGTATGATTTGAACAAAATTGAATCTACACTAACTAAGGATGCTTACATATTTCTTTGACTAACTGTGGCTTCTTTTCCTGCAAGTTTAAACTTTCATTGTTGTCCCACCCTACCCCCGGGGGTCATGATTTGAATAAATTTGAATCTACACTATCTGAGGATGCTTCCATATAAATATGACCAATCACGGCTTTGCTGTTCCTGAGAAGAAGATTTTTAAAGATTTTTCCTATATACTCCTATACAAAACTTGGATCGTCCATTGTGGCCCCCACCCAACCCCTGGGGGTCATGAATTGAACAAATTTGAATCTACACCACCTGTGGATGCTTCCATATAAATATGACCAATCATGGCTTTGCTGTTCTTGAGAAGAAGATTTTTGAAGATTTTTCCTATATATACCCCTATGAAAACTATGATTGTCCATTGTAGCCCCACCCAACCCCTGGGGGTCATGATTTGAACAAATTTGAATCTACACCACCCGTGGATGCTTCCATATAAATATGACCAATCATGGCTTTGCTGTTCTTGAGAAGAAGATTTTTGAAGATTTTTCCTATATACTCCTATGAAAACTATGATCGTCCATTGTAGCCCCACCCAACCCCTGGGGGTCATGAATTGAACAAATTTGAATCTACACCACCTGAGGATGCTTCCATATAAATATGACCTATCTTGGCTTTGCTGATCTTGAGAAGAAGATTTTTGAAGATTTTTCCTATATACTCTTTTGTTAAACTATGATTGTCCATTGTAGCCCCACCCTACCCCCGAGGGTCATGATTTGAACAAATTTGAATCTACACCACCTGAGGATGCTTTCAGATAAATATGACCAATCATGGCTTTGTTGTTCTTGAGAAAAAGATTTTTAAAGATTTTTCCTATATACTCCTATGAAAAATATGATCGTCCATTGTGGCCCCACCCTACCCCAGGGGTCATGATTTGAACAAACTTTAATCTACACTACCTGACGATGATTCCACATGAGTTTCATCTTTCCTGGTCCATTGCTTCTTGAGAAGAAGATTTTTAAAAGATGCCATTAATTTTTCACTATTTTGTAATTATCTCCCCTTGGAAGAGGGCATGGCCCTTCATTTGAACAAATTTGAATCCCCTCCACCCAAGAATACTCTGTGCCAAGTTTGGTTGAAATTGGCCCTGTGGTTCTGGAGAAGAAGATGAAATTGTGAAAAGCTAATGACAACGCCAACGACAACGACGACAGACAACAGACAAATTTTGATCAGAAAAGCTCACTTGAGCCTTTGGCTCAGGTGAGCTAAAAAAGAAAATGCATTAAAAAAAGTTTACATCTATGAAAGACAATGATTAAGTAGATTGAAATACATTGTCTCTCATGTGTGTTAACCTAGCAAATAAATAAATGAACACTTTGTAAACATACAAGAAGACTAAAATAGAAGTGGTTATACTTACATATCCTCAGTGTTAATTCTATGATTTTTATTCAAAGCAAGAATCTTTTTCATTTCTTCATCTGTCAATTCAAAATCAAACACCTGAAATATAAAATATTTTTTCATTGCAATGTCCAGAAATGATAACGAACAATCTTAAGAGAAATAAAACATTGAAGGAATTCATAGAGTACTCACGTCTGAAAGATGAGATCAACTTAAAAATTTATTTACTCATGATTTTATAAACTTTACAACCATTGCAAATTCAAAGACTTATAACATTAACATAAAAAGCAATTTCAAAAATATATTAAATTCAGATAAAGTTTAACATCAATCATAAACAAAATATCAAATTTACAGTTGTGGGGCCTTGTATTTAAGTTCATAATTAACAGGGTTCGGGCTAACCTACAGCTCAGGAAACAACTTCAAAGTAATAAACTTTGATATAGGATCAGTATTTTAAGAAGAACACATATGCCTTCAAGTATAGTTTAATTTGTATTCATGGAATGATTTTCAAAAGATTAAAAAAAATTGATTTTTTTTAAAAGAAAAATTTTTAACAAAAGAAATTAAATAATATACATTATTCTGTTTGGTTTGCCATTTATGTCTTTTGACCAGAGCAATTTCGGCACTCTTTTGTTCAGTGAAGATTCAATTCAGGCACTACCAACCTTTTGGTTGAGTTAAGGCCTCTAATGGACAGGGTTACATGACCCCATCTAATCAGTGACATATACACACTATAACAACAAGAAAAATTAAAATGATTTTCAATCAAATCATTAATCATACTCAATATTTTTGTTTGTAAGGCAGTCAGTGGCATATTAAAGTCAAGTAATTTATTTACTTAAAACTTCCAACAGGAACTATAGACACTATGAAAGGTATATATGCAGCTAAAGCCAAATTTTCTTTAAAAATCATTTAAGTTAAGGACCATTTGTAGCAAGATGCATGATGAAAATTTTAAACTAAAAAACAATTAACATTATGTCATCTGCATGGTGCAGTGGTTAGAGCGTCTGCTCTAGAGTCGCGGAGTAAGAAGTTGATCCTTACGTCGCGGGTTCAAATCCCACTGTGGGACTCGGAGACCGGTCCTTCGGATGAGACCGTATAAATCGAGGTTCCATGTCGCAGTAGGTGCTGGCATGAGAAAAGATCCCTCACTGCTCAATGGCCCTCAGTGCCGAGTTTAGGTAAAACCAGAAGTCTCTGATGAGACTGTAGCTCTACTGGTCTGTTTGTATAACAAAAGAAAAGTAGCACTTGGATTTGAAACATTGCAACATGCAACAATAAATAGAATTATGTATCTTAATGTAGTCTACTTTTGTGACAAGTTATATTGAAATCAAATGAAAACTAGGAGTAGTAGCGTTTTGAAAGTATTTCATGGAAATTTCTATTTCTAGTAACCATGACAACACCATTCACCCAAATAAAAAAAAACAGAAATACATATTATGTATCGTAGTGTATTCTAACTGTGTGCCAAATTAGATTGAAATCAGACCAAAATTGTAGGAGGAGTAACATTTTAAAGGAATTTCACAGAAATTTCTATTTTAAGTAACCATGGCAACACTGTTCATCGAATTCAAAAACCAATGCAATAAATTATGTATCTTAGTATAGTCTTCTTGTATGCCTAATTATATTAGAAGCAGACTAAAACTGTAGCAGGAGTAGCGTTTTAAAGGAATTTCACAGAAATTTCTATTTTTAGTAACCATGGAAACACCGTCCATCAAAATCAAAAACCAATGCACTAAATTATGTATCTTAGTGTAGTCTACTTGTGTGCCAAGTTATATTGAAATCGGACCAAAACTGTAGCAGGAGTAGCGTTTTAAAGGAATTTCACAGAAATTTCTATTTTTAGTAACCAAGGAAACACCGTCCATCGAAATCAAAAACCGATGCACTAAATTATGTATCTTAGTGTAGTCTACTTGTGTGCCAAATTATATTGAAATCGGACCAAAACTGTAGCAGGAGTAGCGTTTTAAAGGAATTTCACAGAAATTTCTATTTTTAGTAACCATGGCAACACCGTCCATCGAAATCAAAAACCGATGCACTAAATTATGTATCTTAGTGTAGTCTACTTGTGTGCCAAGTTATATTGAAATCGGACCAAAACTGTAGCAGGAGTAGCGTTTTAAAGAAATTTCACAGAAATTTCTATTTTTAGTAACCATGGAAACACCATCCATCGAAATCAAAAACCGATGCACTAAATTATGTATCTTAGTGTAGTCTACTTGTGTGCCAAGTTATATTGAAATCGGACCAAAACTGTAGCAGGAGTAGCGTTTTAAAGAAATTTCACAGAAATTTCTATTTTTAGTAACCATGGCAACATCGTCCATCGAAATCAAAAACCGATGCACTAAATAATGTATCTTAGTGTAGTCTACTTGTGTGCCAAGTTATATTGAAATTGGACCAAAACTGTAGGAGGAGTAGCGTTTTAAAGGAATTTCACAGAAATTTCTATTTTTAGTAACCATGGCAACACCGTCCATCGAAATCAAAAACCGATGCACTAAATTATGTATCTTAGTGTAACCTACTTGTGTGCCAAGTTATATTGAAATTGGACCAAAACTGTAGGAGGAGTAGCGTTTTAAAGGAATTTCACAGAAATTTCTATTTTTAGTAACCATGGAAACACCGTCCATCGAAATCAAAAACCGATGCACTAAATTATGTATCTTAGTGTAGTCTACTTGTGTGCCAAGTTATATTGAAATCGGACCAAAACTGTAGGAGGAGTAGCGTTTTGAAAAATTGTTTACAGACAGACGGACAGACAGACAGACAGACAGACAGACAGACAGACAGACGGACGGACGACGGACACCTTACTATCGCATAAGCTCTTCTGGTCTCTGACCAGTAGAGCTAAAAACTCAGCTCTCCACCGACAAGTGGTGGCATCTCCATATGAATGAAAATTTCTCAAGAGGGATGTGAAACAACAAACAAACAAATTAACATTATAGTTTAACTCACAAAATGTGGTTTGGAAAATCTGGTAAATGTCCATGTGTAATATCCGGAAATTTATTATATTTACTTTTTGGTTTTGTGTTTTAGATGTCGGTCACTTCCTAGATAGTTTTAGATAAAGATGTGTATTGAACACATGTGTTATTATTCTATTTGGATCTATTTGGATCGTTCACCAGTAATTACAAGAACATTACATTGGCGACGAGGACGAGGACGGAGACTTAAAAAAAAAAAAGCGCACCTGAGGATCGCCCAATACGCCATTCCAGGTCGGCAAGTGACTTAACAATAAACATTAACTTTCGATTTGCAATTTCGCTCCACGTGTGATCCACATGAGAAAAATGGCGGCACTACCCGAGTTTCCCCCATTTGTACTTCATGCAGAAGGAAGCACGGCGACGCGATGGAGAAAGTGGAAAGAACGTTTTGAAAATTTAATTGTTGCTATGAACGTTACAGACAAGAAGCGTCAAAAGGCTTTATTGTTGCATTATGCAGGTGAGGAGGTGCATGATGTTTTCACAACACTGACCCTCGCGGAAGGTGAGGAAGATGTTTATAAACAAGCTGTAGATGCTTTGAACACGTACTTCGTCCCAAAAAGAAACAAGGAATATGACATTTACAAATTCCGGCAAGCAAAACAAGAAACAGGTGAATCCATTGACACATTTCACACCCGCCTAAGGAAGCTGGCTGAAACGTGTGAGTTTACTAACGTCGAAAATGAAATCAAGAGTCAAATTATTCAATCATGCAGTTCCTCAAGGCTTCGTCGAAGAGCACTCCGTGAATCCGAAATTGATTTGAAACAACTGCTATTGCTTGCAAGATCATTTGAAATTAGTGATGCACAAGCTACAGGGATCGAAAATGAAGGTGCGGCACTCGTTAATGCAGTGACACGGCCCCCAGATAACTCACGTAGAAAGCAAACACACAAAGGAGGGACCAGAAATGGGAGAGGCAGAAGTATACAAAGAGGAACATGTAGAAACAGAGGAAACTCAGAACGACGAAAACATGAGAAAACATGCCATCATTGTGGAGGACCATATCCTCATACTGGACAGTGCCCTGCTAGAGGCCAAAAGTGTAGATCATGTGGTAAACTGAATCACTTCGCCAGGGTGTGCAAATCCAAAATGGTGAAACAACTCCAAACAGCAACAACTGAAGTGTCGAGCTCTGAGGATGAATATTCCTTTCATATCAACAAACCTAAGGGAAACAGTAAGCAACCAAAAACCAAAATAAGAATGTTTGGCACAGACGTGGAAATGCTAGTTGATACTGGAACAACAGTGAACATAATTGATGAAACTTGTTTTGCCAAACTCAAGGAACGTCCAAATATTGATCATACTGGTACAAGAGTCTACGCATATGGATCCAAAAAGCCAATAGACTTAGTTGGTAGTTTCAGAACTGAAATTTCATCTATCACTCACCGTACAAAGACAACTACAGAATTATATGTTGTGAAAGGAAGTTATGGATCACTTCTCAGCTACCAGACTGCAGTGGACTTGGACGTCATACCAGTTATTCGTTTAGTCACGCCGTCCAAAACTGAACAGATCATTGATGAATTCTCGGACAGATTTGAAGGCATTGGGAAAATAAAAGACCTACAGTTACAGATACATGTTGACGATACAAAAGCGCCAGTCGCACAGCCGCATAGGAGAATACCCTTTCACATGAGGAAAAAGGTGGAAGCTGAGCTAGAGAGACTTGAAAAACTTGATATTATAGAGAAAATTGAGGGACCCACTCCCTGGGTTTCCCCTATAGTGGTAGCCCCTAAGCCAAAGAAACCAGAGGAAATTAGGATCTGTGTTGACATGAGGCAGGTGAACACTGCAATCAAGAGAGAACGGCATATTACACCCACCATAGATGACATCATACTTGACCTAAATGGATCTCGTGTATTCTCAAAGTTGGACCTCAACTCAGGATATCATCAGGTGGAACTAGCACCCGAATCACGAAACATAACAACATTCACTACGCATGTTGGTCTACGGAGGTACAAACGCTTGATATTTGGAATCAGCTGTGCTGCAGAAAAATTTCAAACTATTATCAGAGACTGTTTGGAGGGACTAGAAGGCACTCGAAATATCAGTGATGATATTATTGTGTTCGCAAAAACACAGGAGGAGCATGATCAAAGGCTCAAGAAGGTACTACAGAGGTTACGTGAGAAGAACATAACCTTGAACAAGTCAAAGTGTGAATTTAACAAGAACTCTGTAGAATTCTTTGGATACCACTTCAGTGCAGAAGGGATGTCAGCAGACCCAAAGAAGATAGATGCCATTAAATCAGCTACAGCTCCACAAAATGCAGGTGAACTTCGTAGTCTTCTGGGATTAGCCAACTATGTCTCTCGCTTCATACCAAACTTTGCAACAATTGTGGCTCCACTACGTGTTCTCACTCACCAGAAAACTACTTGGCATTGGGGAAAAGAAGAACAATCAGCATTTGATGAACTGAAGGATAAACTAACTACTGATGTTATGGCCTACTTTGATTCTGCAAAGAAAACAAAGCTTCTGGTTGATGCAAGTCCAGTGAGACTCGGAGCAGTACTCACTCAAGAGGGAAGGATCATATCCTATGCAAGCAAAGCTCTCTCTGATGTGGAAACAAGATACTCCCAGACGGAAAAGGAGGCGTTAGCCATAGTGTGGGGAATTGAACACTTTCATCTCTACTTATTTGGTGCTGAATTCATACTTACTACAGATCACAAGCCCCTGGAGATAATCTTCAATAATCCAAGAAGCAAACCCCCAGCCAGGATCGAAAGGTGGAGGTTACGATTACAGCCATATGACTTTACTGTTGAATATCGTCCCGGGAAAGGAAATCCAGCTGATTATATCTCCAGGCATCCTCTGAAATCAGGGAACATACTCAGACACTCCAAGATAGCAGAGGAATACTTGAATTTTGTTCTGTCTTCAGCAAAGCCAAAAGCATATCACTTACCCAGATTACTGATGCATCCAACAAAGACCCTATCATTCAAGAAGTAATATCAAGAATGCTGAGAGGAGAGTGGAAGTCAACTCCAAAAGATGCTCGAGTCCAACCGTATTTTCGCATTCGTGACAAATTGACTATTGCACCAACAGAACATGGCAGCATACTACTATTTGAAAACAGAGTTGTCATACCAATCACCCTTCAACAGGATGTAGTAGCACTAGCACATGAAGGACACCAAGGATTAGTCAAAACCAAGCAGCTTCTACGTGACAAAGTCTGGTTTCCTGGAATTAACCAACAAGTTGAAGATGTCTGTAAACAGTGCGTACCCTGTTTAGCTTCTACTCCCACAAACCACCAGGAACCGCTTCATATGACAGAAATACCAAAATCACCATGGTCTCGGGTATCAGCTGATTTTTGTGGTCCGTTTCCGACAGGAGAATATGTACTAGTCATGATTGATGACCACTCCAGATATCCAGTGGTTGAGATACTAAGATCTACTTCAGCGAAATCTGTAATACCAGTAATGGACAAGGTCTTCTCGCTATTTGGAATACCGGAAGAGCTAAAGACAGACAATGGCCCACCATTTCAAAGTCAGGAGTTCAGCAAGTTCTCAGAATATCTTGGCTTCAAGCACAGGAGGATCACACCATTATGGCCAAAGGCGAACGGTGAGGCTGAAAGATTCATGCGCACTCTTGGTAAAGCTATTAAAACAGCCAACATAGAATGCAAAAACTGGAAACAGGAGATGTTTACATTTCTTAGAAATTATCGGGCAACACCCCATAGTACTACAGGTCAGTCTCCAGCAGAAGGACTACTAGGCCGTAAAATGAAGACAAAACTACCTGAAATGGTGGAAAGGAAGGACAAGCGAACCGATGTATACAAGAATGATAGACAAGCCAAGGAGAAAATGAAATACTATGCAGATACAAAGAGCAAAGCAAGAGAATCCTTGTTGAAAGAAGGTGACACAGTTCTAATAAAGGTTCCAAAGGAAAACAAGCTTTCGACTCCATTCAACACTACACCTTATGTAGTAGCACAGAAACATGGAACTCAGATCACGGCAGAAGGAGAAGGTCGCAGGGTAACACGAAACTCGTCCCACTTCAAGAAAGTTGATATCGATCAGGATGTTCTGAAAGATCCAAAAGAGCGTGAGGAGGAGCTTGAGGAAATTGAAATTCCTAACGTACCGAATGTCCGTCAGGAGAAGCCAGAAATCCAAACCCCGACAGTTCAAGAAAGTCCATTATCTTCCATCCCGACCGGTAACAAAAGGCCTTCGCGTGCAGTGAAAATGCCCGGATACTTGAAGAATTATGTGCTTTCTTAAAATATTCTTTGGATGTGTTGTGTGTGAAATAATCCAATATCTGTGACTTTATTTGGTTTAGCAAAATATGCTTTATTCTAGTCATGATTATTCTAGTCATTCAATGTGTATTGTGAATCTCAAATTCATGAGTCAAATAAGTACTTCTACGTCAATTATTGTGAAATGTAAAGACAGTTAAATTAGCCAAATCTATGTACTTAAATGTTTTAATTTTCTATTCAAAAAAAAAAAGAAAAGGAAATGTGATGTAATATCCGGAAATTTATTATCTTTACTTTTTGGTTTTGTGTTTTAGATGTCGGTCACTTCCTAGATAGTTTTAGATAAAGATGTGTATTGAACACATGTGTTATTATTCTATTTGGATCGTTCACCAGTAATTACAAGAACATTACACCATGTATATACCTGTACTTAAAAAAAGAAACACATTATTGGGTTGAAAAAAATCATATTAAGACATTGACAAAATGTTAATTTTGTGAAATGTATTCTTCGATCATCTTAACAGTTCCAATATATTATAATTAACAATATGGAATATGAATTCTTAAGGGTATCTATCGGTAGCTTTGCTGTGAGTTTGAATAACATATAATTCTGAAAGATTAATGTAGCAAAGGCAGGCCTTTAGTAAGGCCAAATAAAAAAATATGTGTAGTTACCCGACCTTCCCTATTTTATACCCCCGACCCTAAACTTTTTTTTGGCAATTTTCATATTTTTTCCGGAATTTCCCCCGATTTCCATCAATCTCTCCACTTTAAGTTTTAGTTTCGGCAATGACGGCTTCCTTGCAAAACATAGTGCAAGTGTTTAAAAGTGTTAAATCCAAAGCAAGCTAGCATGTAGGTGTCCCCTACCAATATTTACTAGTATATTATCATGCCACATCTAAATGCCATTTGCAAAGCAGTGATAGGTATTATTTAGAAAAATTAAGAAAATCATTTTGCTAAAAAAAAAATTAAAAAAAAAAAAAAAAATCCCTACCTACCTACCCTAATTTTTTTGGAAGTGTAACCGGAACCACACATATTTTTTTGTTTGGCCTAAGGTAAAAAAAAATAACTGAAAGCAGTTACTGGAAAAAATTAACTTGATAATAGTTATGCCCCTGACTATCTTTTTTTTTTACAAAATGATTACATGTACACATTTACGTTACAATTCCTACTGAAATTCATAGTCTTTCACTACTTTGTAATGATTTCAAAATACACATACAAGAAGCTAGTGAAAAACATATACATGTATGTACATATGTTTTGTCTTTGAGACTTTAGCTTGTATTTAAGAATATTTGATTTGTCTAGATCTTGCACACAATTAAATCAAATAAAATTGAAAACTAAGTGGGACTGACTGACAGACAGACAGATGGATAAGAAATCTATAGTCCCCTCCCGTTTCACTGGAAATAGACTAATAATATGAAAAAAAATTGCCCAACTACCTGAAAATTTTCAACAATTCTACCAGGACTGACTGATTTCGGAATCACCACTAGTCCTCTCTGAAGAAGAAACCTTAAAATGATCTGAAATAGAAAACAAGTGGCTAAAAATAGAGTGAATTTCCCTCAATCATCAAGTACATCTACTGTGATCTATATTTATCCATTTCAAAAGTTTATACATCTGGAATTACCTGAGAAGGAGTCTTTTGCTTGCTTTTAGCAATATCAACAATGACCGGCTCCTGCAGACATGGGGTGTAAGGAATACTGAAGAGAATAAGTAAAGAACGAATTGGTTAACAAAAACTAACCAAGTGACACTGATAGATGCATTGTGTTTAAAACTATTGAGACAATGATCCCTGGATATTAAGGTTCTTTGTGTGGAAAATAATAATACTATAGGAAAAATATCCTTTTGAAAGACTTTCACAGAAATTTCTATTTTAAGTAACCATGGAACCATCATTCATTCTAATCAAAAGTGATATACTGAATTGTATATCAAAATGCAGTCTATTTGTATAGCAAGGTTTCTTTGAACACATACTAAAAATGTAGGAAAAGTAGACTTTTGAAAACATTAACATTTTTTTTTTAGTATATTCATGCCAACATCATTTTTTAAAATCTTAATTAAACCACTAATATTAAATTATGAATCTTAGTGTAGTCTTATTGAAATCTGTGGCTTAAAATGTTGGAGGATTAATATAAGCAAATTGAAAAAATTTTAAAGAAATTTCTATTTTTAGTAACCATGGCAACACCATTAATTATTAAAAACCCAAAATATAAAATGATGTATCTTAGTTGGTCTTCCTTGTTTAGCAAGTTTAATTGAAATCAGATCAAAACAGACAGATGGATGGAAGACAGAAACCTTGCCATTGCTGCACAAGCAGTAGAGATAAAAATCAATGAAAAGTAGGAGGACTCTTAGGGTCAGAAAAAAGAAGTCCTGGATATTTCTTACGGACAACTTTGCCAGTAAGTACATAGTAACTAAGGTGGACATCATAGCAAACTAACCACTTTAAACAAACACCTCTGAGGCCCAAGGGCCTAAAATGACTTGATCTTTTTTAGGTCAACATATCTTAAGGTCCCAAGATAAATCAGCTGACTAGGTCTGATGATCCTAGGCCTCTATCTATCCAGGCTAGTAAGATTTGACAATGAAATTAAAAAAGTAGGTCACTGTGACTTACTTTTGAATTGAAATATCCTGGAATACAAAAAACATCAACTATTCAGGTTTGTTCAAATTATTTTGGTTACAATATTTTTTAGTGATAAGCTGTAAAATTCAGGAAGTATGTAACTGTGCATGACCTTTCTTTTTCAGTTGACAACACACAAGAGCCAAAGATGCATCAACTGACAATGTTTGATGATTCTGACACAATTTAAAGGCCCCATTTTGATGGTTCTAAGCCTCTTCCTACCCTAAACATTGAGATAGAAATGAAAAATTCCCAAAAATAGGACATCATGATCTAACTATTTGGATGACACATTCTGAGGACCCAAGATGCATAAACTGGAAAAGATTTATGGTTCTAAGCTTCTGATTTTCTGAAATATTTAAATATACATGTGGCCTAGAAATTCCTAAAGTAGGTCACCACGATCTACTTTTTAGTTAACACTCTTTGAGAACCCAATGAGAACTGATGAAGTTTGATGATTCTAAGCCTCTTATTATCTGAAATATTTAGATATAGCTGTAAAATCCCAAAAGTAGGCATACTGACTACTTTTTGACACACTTTGAGAACCCAAGACAGGGATTTATCAGTACCTTCTCAGGGGCCGAAATTCGGCCCCATTCCCAATTGAAAATGAGTTAAATTTTTCCCAATTTGGCAGTATTTTTTCCCAATTGGTGAACAATGCTTTTGTATTTAATTATCTTGGAAAAAGACAAGGAAAATTGTCAGATTGTCTGTAATATTCATCTATTTAAGTCATTAAGCAAAGCTACAGTCATAACACATGTTTAAAAACACTGTAAAAACATCGCCAACTTTTAATCCGAATTTCCTCCGTTTTTCTGAAAATGGTGATATTGTGTAATTATATAGATTTATTAAGTTATTTCTACCTACTCAATTGATCTACGAGTGTATGGTAAGGTCTGTAGGCATTATTTCAAATAGAAAAATATATTTTCAATGCATTAATACATATTAAAAGAGGACTTTGAGAAAATGTATACTTGCAGGAGATTTATATATTCTCCAGAAACAGATTCTGTAATGACCTAAATTGGAATCTCATACGCACATGTACTACCCTAAGTTGTATAAACACTTTATACTCATTGAAGTCAATTTTACTTTTATTAGTCTGTTATTCATAATTGATCTTGTATGAAGTTGGATCATATATATTGTCTGTTTGGTTGCCCAAATTAGAGTTCATGCTGAAATGTTAAATGAATTACACCTGAATACATGATTTAAGCAACATTTTTAATTTTTCCCAATTTCATCAAAAAGCCGATAATTTTTTCCCAATTCCCCAAAAATGGCATTTCCCAAAATAGGCTGATAAATCCCTGCAAGATGCATCAACTGACAAAGTTTGATGATTTTAAACCTCTTATTATCCAAAATTTTTAGATATAGCTGTGAAATTCCAAAAGTAGGGCATGGTGACCTATTCTTTGGTTGACTTTCTTTGATGACCAAGATAGTTTGATGATTCTAAACCTCTTAAAAATGAAATACAGGCAAACTTCGTTGTCTCGAACACTGATATCTTGAATACCATGGATATGTCAAAGTGATTTGGAAGTCCTATCCCCTGATTCTTTAAGTGTTTTACCCTGGATATCTCGAATCCTCAGATACTCTCAGTTTTTTCTTGGTCCCATTGAGTTTGAGATAATGAGGTTTGACTGTATTGGGAAAAAAAGCAAAGAAATCCCCAAAGTAGGTCATGGTGACATACTTTTAGACCGATATATTACGAGGCCTTTACATGCAACTACTTACAAGGACTAATGATCATCAGGGCTCTCGTACCACTTTTTGGGAATGGGGCTGGGGCCGTAAAGATTGGGAAAATTGCGACCTTTTGGGAAATTTTGGGATAACCATTATGCTTTAAAATCATGAAATACTGGATTTCTGGTCTTTGTTATCAACTAAATTTTTGTTTTGCAGTACAGAGGAATATGAATAGCAAGTTAAGTTACGACATATCAAACTATATTTTCATTAACTTTTTTGAGAAATGACTATTGGGAAAATTAACACATTCAATTGGGAAAAAAAGTACCTTTTTGATTGGGAATGGGGCCCTTGAAGGCCCCAATTATAGATAATTGAGAGCCCTGATCATACGCTTCAGCTTGCCCAAGATATGCATCTAAAACAATTTGAAAATGAATAGCTGCAAAATTTAAAAAGTAGATCATCATGACCTACTTTTGGATCAATCTAAGATGCATCAACTGACAAGATTTGATGATTCTTGTCCTAATTGTTGGCAAAATATCACAGTTATAACAAAATTTCATTTTACGTCAACTTTGAAGTGACCTTGAGACCATGCCCTTTGCCCTAGGGTGACGCCTTGAACAATTTTTAATGTACAATGTATCCTCATCCTCAAGTGTAAGTTTAGTAATTACCTTTCCAATGGTTTTTGAGAAGAATTTTTTTAGCAACCACTACTTTAGTTTTTATTTCCCTAATTATCTCGCCTTGTTTAAGGGTCAAATCTCTATTTTCAGCAAAAATGAAAACCCATGGGCCAAGGATACTCTGCAACAAATCTGACAAAAATTGGCTAAGGTGTTCTTGAGATAAATTCCACATTTCAAAATAGTTCATGCACTTACCACAAATGGCATTAGCTCTTTGAGTCTTGGCTAAAAAAAGCTAAAAAAGATAATGACATTCATAGTCAGACTTACGATTTGTGTCCAGGACTAGCAAATGGAGAATATGCTGTTACTGTAATGCCTCGTGCTTTGCAGAATTCTATCAGCTTTTCTTGACTAAGGTATATATGACATTCAACCTATGGAAAAATAATATGTATTTGCAAATATAATACTCTTTCTTGTTAAATGAGCAGTATTTTTACCCTACATACAATATGTCTAAATGTCATGTATATAATTACATATTAGAATTTCAATTAATTTTTTTATTGAAAATGTGTTAAAAAAAGGTTTTAAAAGTTAAACTTCATCACTTAGTACATGTACACTTATTAAAACATACACATCATAAATACAAATTTCTTTTGATCATCTAAATTCCTTTTATATCATAGCTTACAAATGTAGCTCAAATCATCTAAATTCCTTTTATATCATAGCTTACAAATGTAGCTCAAATTACTTCATTTTAGTTTTTTCTATAAATGTTCATATGTTCATGATGTTCATATCCAAGTGAAAAACAACTATTGAGCAAATCACACCTGATTCATGACAGGTTTAATTCTTGCTACATCCAGAATTCTTTGAATTTGTTCACTGTTAAAGTTGGACAATCCAATGTACTTTACAAGTCCTTCATCTACACAATCTTCCATAGCCTACAACAGAAATATCTCTGTTATCTATTAAGTTTTTTTATCTTTATTAGAAAGCTTAATTTTGCAACACAATAAAATACAAAGATACTTTATTTTCTTTTTTTTCTAAAACTTATCACTGTTAGAATTTACTAATATTTCCATTAATTCTATAGTATTTACCTTCCAAGTGTCTACATAGTCAACATCAGAGAATAAAACATTTCCTTTTTCATCCTTCGGAATAAATTCACCTCCTTCCTAGACGGGAATAAAGGATTTAATAAGTATATTATACATTTACACATACTAAATTCATATCTGGTCTGATGTGGTATTTGTATAATGTAACCAAATTTGTAGTTTTCTAGGATTTAAAAATAACTTTTCAATGTCTTATTAATATACCCAAAATCTGGAGAAAATGGTATTATAAATTATCAAAACATCTTGTATTTTGTTATTTTTTGATTCCAGTTAATTTTTTATGTGATAAAATTAGAATAATTTTTTATTTATTTGGGGGATGATTTTATTATCTTTTTTTTTTAATGTTTTTGCCAATGAACGAGATCTTACCCTTAGAGTGATTGGCCAGTGAATGAGATTTTACCCTTAGAACAATTGGCCAGTGAACGAGATCTTACCCTTAGAGTGATTGGTCAATGAATGAGATCTTACCCTTAGAGCAATTGGCCAGTGAACGAGATCTTACCCTTAGAGCAATTGGCCAGTGAATGAGATCTTACCCTTAGAGTGATTGGCCAATGAATGAGATCTTACCCTCAGAGTGATTGGCCAATGAATGAGATTTTACCCTTAGAACGATTGGCCAGTGAATGAGATTTTACCCTTAGAACGATTGGCCAGTGAATGAGATCTTACCCTTAGAGTGATTGGCCAATGAATGAGATCTTACCCTTAGAGTGATTGGCCAATGAATGAGATCTTACCTTTAGAGTGATTGGCCAATGAATCAGATCTTATCCTTAGAGTGGTTGGCCAGTAAACGAGATCCTACCCTTAGAGTGATTGGCCAATGAATGAGATCTTATCCTTAGAGTGATTGGCCAGTGAATGAGATTTTACCCTTAGAGTAATTGGCCAGTGAATGAGATCTTACCCTTAGAATGATTGGCCAATGAATGAGATCTTACCCTTAGAGTGATTGGCCATTGAATGAGATCTTACCCTAAGAGAGATTGGCCAATGAATGAGATCTTACCCTTAGAGTGATTGGCCATTGAATGAGATCTTACCCTTAGAGTGATTGGCCATTGAATGAGATCTTACCCTAAGAGCGATTGGCCAATGAATGAGATCTTACCCTTAGAGTGATTGGCCAATGAATGAGATCTTACCCTTAGAGTGATTGGCCATTGAATGAGATCTTACCCTTAGAGTGATTGGCTTGTGAATGAGATCTTACCCTAAGAGCAATTGGCCAGTGAATGAGGTACAGATCTAAATACTGCAGTCCTAGGTCCTCCATGCTCTTTTTGAGACTAGTTCTTACTAAATCTGGTCTGTGGCAGGAATTCCACAGCTGAAATAAAGTAAAAGATTCAGAAAAGATTTTCATACAATCAATATACATGAATACATACCTTGATATGCATGCAGAAGTCACTCAGTCCAAATTTTTCTAAATAATATACTTTCTCTGATGCCATGACAAAGTCATTGCAATTTAGCTTTGAAGTGGCAAATTATGTAAATAGTAAAAAAGGAAAAATAAAACAGTTGAACTTCGGTATCTGGAACACTGATATCTCAAACACCATGGATACGTCAAAGTTATTTGAAAATCTCAACCACATATTCCTTTAGTATTTTACCCTTGATATCTCGAATCCTCAGATATCTCAAATTTTTTTCTCAGTCCGATAGAGTTTGAGATAATGAGGTTTGACTGTAGTTGGAAATGTGTATTTACATCAATGAATTGGGGGGGGGGGGGGGGGGGGGAGGGGAGAAAAAGGACATTTCAGTCATTGTTTTATCTGACTCAGAGGTGATTTGTAGAAGTCAAGAGAAACCTTGCTTGTAATGAACAAGTCCTCCCTCCTGACTTTGTCTTCTACGATGGTTTGTTTTATGGCCTGACCCACGGCTCTCTCATTCCTGTAGATGGCAGCACAGTCTAGATGACGATACCCTGTTTTTATGGCCACACGAACCGCTTCATACACATCATCTTCACTCTGAATATTACAAGTTCTTAATGGCATTATAATGGTACTTTGGAAAACACATTTTGACAATTTCCAACAACAAATTTAGCTATAGACTTACAGTTAACAACTATATTGTTTATTTCTGTTTCATTGCCATGTTTATATAATTATATTACACCATTTTATAAAAATAGTGTTCAGTTAAGTATTTATTTCTATAATTAAGGGCATAATAAGTTATAACCTTGCTTAAATACTTTCTTGCATTTTTGTACTTGGGTTTGGCCAATGGGGGAGGAGGAAAAAAGATACCACTCATTGAGTTTGTAATGACTTGGTACAAATTTAATTTGAAGCCATTTTATTGTCATGAGTCTTTTTGAGAAATGTTTAACCTACTACTTGAACATGTCCAATACAAACACATGGGTATTCTTGATGATTTAGAGGTTATGAAATTGATTCTCAATAAAATTATCATGGATAAATCTAAATATCTTTTAACTATGAGATGAAGAAAAGTTGCTGTTAGCATGTAAACTACTGACTACGAGGGGTTATCAAAAAGTTCGTGGACTAGCATCATAAAATTAAAACCGCTTGAGATGCATCAATGAATTTTTAAACATTAAATAAGTATCTTCTTTTCTATCTGTAAAGTAAACTATGAATCATAAGTTTTATTTTTGAGTGAATCGTAAATGTTTTTGTAAGCAATGGTATGTCCAGGTGGCGCAACGTCGAACATGACGTATTTTCTACCCGAGTGTAACTTAGAAAAACTCTTCTTGTATGAGCATTTGTCATTCAATAATCCCATCAAGTCACTCATGTGATATGACATATATTTTCCATAAAAGTTGCAATTTTTGCCTCATTCTGTATATTCTATGTAATTTTATCATTAATTTTATATGCAATGTCCAAACAATAAAGGGGTTAAAAATGACAACGAAAGGGGGTAGGGTGACATTTTAAAACATTCTTTAAAGTTTCAACCCCTCGAAAACCTGGCATAGACCTAGTAAATGTTTAAATAGGCTAGAGAAATAAAATACATCCTGAGTACTTGTTTTTAAATACCAAAAACAATTCAGCAAGAAAAGAGACACACGGTTAATGTCTATTTGTTGTCAGGGTGTCCAAAGTCAGTCACGTCGAAAAGTGATGTTGATCATTGGTTGACATTGAACTCCGCCAAGAAAATTATGCTGGCAAAACCAAGCGAGGATCTTGTCCTTTGTATAGATTTAATATTTACAATATTAATGCATTGAAATCAGGTGTTCATGACATTGTAAAGTCATATAAACAAGACGGGTTTAGGTCTTAACTTTACTCTAGAGAATCTCATCAAGATAAGTATATTGAGGCAGAGAGTATGGGCATTGAGGATAATGACGTTGTCGGACTTCATGAAACTAAACGACGACAGCGCCGGGTGATCATATAATGTCCTTTTTATTTGTTAATGATAATTTGGCAAATTATAAACATATCAAGCTGAACTTTTCAATACTTCTTAAACTTTTGTTGATTTATGTTCCCTATAAATTTTGTAATCAACGACTACATAGTATTAATTTTATCGCATCAGTCCACGAACTTTTTCATAAACCCTCATATAATTGCAAAAAGTGTCAAGATCTAGTAAATGACTCTTAATTGTCTTCTTGGTGCTAGATCCATTATGACGTCATAATCAACTTTTTTCCCCCATACTTTACGGATTTAATACAAAAATACTGAAAACCAGAAGTCTCTGATGAGACTGTAGCTCTACTGGTTGTACTTATAAAGGAAGATAAAAGTAGCACTTGGATTTGAAACTTTGCAACAGCAATAAATAGAATAATGATCCTTGGTTTAGTCTGTTTTTGTGGCAAGATTTATTTCAATCAGAATAAAACTGTGGGAGGAGTAGCCTTTTAAAATAATTTTATATAAATTTTGATTTAAGTAACCATGGCAACATCATTAAACAAAATCAAAAAGCAATAAAGACAATTATGTATCTCAGTGTAGTCTACTTGTATGCCAAGTTATACTGAAATCAGACAAAACATGTACTAGGAGGAGTAGCATTTTGAAAGTATTTCAAAAAATTTCTATTTTTAGTAACCATGGCAACACCATTCATCGAAATCAAAAACTGGTACAGAAAACTTTGTACCTTTGTGTAGTCTACTTGTGTGCCAAGTTATATTGAAATGAGATCAAAACTATAAGAGGAGTAGCATTTTGAAAGTATTTCAAGGAAATTTCTATTTTTAGTAACCATGGAAACACTGTTCATCGAAATCAAAAACCGATAAACAGGATTATGTATCTTAGTGTAGCCTACTTGTGTGCCAAGTTATATTGAAATCAGACCAAAACTGTAGGAGGAGTAGCCTTTTGAAAAATTGTTTACAGACGGACGGACAGACAGACAGACAGCTAGACAGACGGACGAACGATGGACACCTTACTATCACATAAGCTCTTCTGGTCTCTGACTAGTAGAGCTAATGAAGAATTTTCATGGAATTCAATTTGAAATTATATGAAAAGTAGTCTTATATCCAATTTAGTGTTTTAATGTAGAGGCCAAGAACATACACATTACCGTTTTCTGGGGGACTGTTGACAATATGGAAACATTTCATTTGTCTGATATGGAAAAAAACTCCCATATTCATGAATGGTTTTCTTTGTTTTTCATTGAAAATGACAGTTTAAAACACTGGGATTTTTTGGCCTTATTTGCCTAAAAATCATGCCCGATACACATTATGTTAAAAAGCTTTAGCGATGAAGCATCATTAAAGGAACTTATTTCTCAAATTTTAGAAATCTGTAGGCACCTTTCATTTCCTAGATCTTGACCTTAAGTCTTAATTTGAATTACTAGTTAACTTATCATTTGACCTTGAAGTTGACCTTTGACCTCTTTAAAAGGAGATATAGTGTCTAATTCCTAAAACATGTATTATACAGTTTTCGAACTCTTTCAAAAGTACAAGGGACTGATGTGTCTATGTTGTATTGAAACTGACCTTTGATCTACTTTTGAAAAATCAATATTATATTGTCCTACATCTTTTGAGAAATATAGCAAGTCATAAGACATTACACAATATAAGGATCACTTGTTCAAGCACTTCATTTAGACGCAAACTTATTTTCCTCAGAATCCTTTGAAAAAATATAATTTATTCCAATTTCTCCGGGTCACATTTCCTTCTAGATTCAAGGAGTAATAAGTTGATCCTTATATCATGGGTTTGAATCCCACTAAGGAACCTAGACAGGGCTCGATCAAAATAATTGATGGCCCACTGGTCTTGGGCCAGTGAATTTTCAATCTGGGCTAGTACATTGCAGAGGGCATGTGCCCTTTAGTTCAGCATTTTTTTATTCATAATAAAATTCATTCACAGTCGGGCTAGTTAACTTGACAGGGTTGTGTGTCCCAACTTCTGCTGTTTCTTGTTTTGTTAAGTTGTACTTCTAAGTATCACAATATAAAAAAAAATATTACTATTATTATTATGGCTTTGGGCCAGTCTTTTTTTAATCTACTGGCCCAGTGGGACAGTGAAAGTACTTAGCTGACCAGTAAAAATTTAAGGCACTAGCCCGAGTGACCAGTAAACAAAAGTAATTAGTTCTAGCCCTGCTAGAGACTAGTCCTTCAGTTGAGACCATATAACCCTGATAAACCAGGATCTCATGTCAGAGTAAATGTTGTCACTGCTCAAAAGCCATAAGTACAGTCTTAATGCAGTCTTCCACCAGCAAGTATATGTAATGGCATCCCAGTATGCATGGTACGAGTCAAAAATTCTTACCTAAAGCAAATATTTATCTCATAATATTTAGCAAAGGGGGGAGGGGGCTTCTATTTGGGAAGTAACATCAGTTACCAAAAAGGTGTATTGACAGCCAGTCAATTGCATTTACACACTTATTTTTATCTACATGTACAGTCTATTCATGTAGAACAGGCATGAGATAAGCATGATAAGTATATGTACATATGTATAACCTGATAACAGCCTAGTCTAGACTATCATCTGAGGACACCTGACCTTAATCAATTTTTTGTCTGATTTACATGGGTGTGGGTAGTAATTTAGTGTAGGTCATTTTAATTCAGATAATGTAAACTTTGTACACACTAACAGACATAACACTGTTGAAAGCTTTATTTAATATCTCTAATTTAATGTTTAAAATATTAAACAATTGCAGTGAAAAGTAGCTGATTGTTACTACAAAATTCCCCCATTCTTCTTTATTCCAAGTCAAAAATAGCAGCACTTGAATGGGGTCATACATTTGTTTACATTAATCAATTTAATTTGTGCACACCATGACATGCCTTACCTCCCTGGGGGCATATGTTCCAAATCCTAAAGCTGGCACGCGTCCTTTATTGCCCAATTTCAATATTACTTGATTGTCACTCGTGATTGACATTGCTTCTTTAAAAGCATACACGTCTTAAGCTTGATGCTTAAATTTTAGACCTATACAGTCTGGTCGAACCCCCGAATGGGGGTAAACGGAAATGGGAAATCCATACCCCCAAACGGGGGTACGAGCATGCGCAGATGCTTAAAAATGTGCGTATTTCACGCAGAAAGTAGGGCTTTACAAAAATCGCCGGTGCAAAGTAACGGATTATTTGGCAAATGTAAAACCACTCGGAAATGATAGATTAAAGGTGTTTTTAGAGTTTGTATTTTACAAAAATACAACTTTATTGTACAAATCGGGATTTATTCACTGGCAAAGTTGGCGATCTTTTGCTCCTTGACATGCAGGTATTCAAGATAAAATATTCGATAAACAGACAAAAGCAACTAATATTAAATTGAAATTATAAAAAAAATGTATTATTCTACCTTATATCTTTTATTTTCATAATAAAATACTAGAAAAAACGGTGCTAATATCGATTTATTTATGATCGTGGGTTTCAGTCCGCGTTTCCTCTGACTAGCAATCGACGGTCTTTATTATCGATAATCATGACCAGAAAGTGTTACAAAAATACACATAATAATAAAATTCAAATGAAATCTATCGTATGTATTGTCTTTTATATCTTATAAGAATTAAATAAAATGTTTGGCAACTTGTCGTTGTAGTTTTTTTTAATAAATGCGATTGTTTGGGGAAAACACGATTATATTTAATTTTATTTAAATCTAGATTCTAAATTAACATTTTCTACATTCTTAGAATATTTTTCCTTGTGTTTTAAATTCCATAATCCTAATTGAGACGTTCCTACAAAATAATAAATAATTTCATGAAATGACGGAAAATATTCTGTTATTCCTACATTATGAATTCAAACTATGGAAAACTTAACCTGTTAATTTTTTTCTGTTGACATTTTACCAAGTTCATAGCAGAAATAACATTATTATCGATCTTTTTCCTAAGATAGATGATATAGGCAAGTTTGTTTATATTGGATACGGCAAGAGTTACTGTTCTTGTGCATTGCATGACGGGACGGAAAACCCTCGTTTGGGGGTATACCCCCGTTCGGGGGTTCGACCAGACTGCTATATCCGAGTAAATTCGGTCAAATATTGCGTTACCGTTGACAGTGGTTGACGATATGCTGCACGTGTCTATCTCAATAAGTCAATTTTTTTTCAAGTGCACCGCCTTCTTTGCTTTTGCAGATGAGCTTGTCTTGATTTTTTTTGTCTTTGCAACTTGAAGGTGCACGTGCGTGTTGTGTGATACTCACGGCTGCTCAGAGTTGGACGTCTCCGTCCCAATTTATCAAGAATATCCTTGACCCTGACATATATTTTCGTCCTCAGTTTCGCATTGCGCGAAATTTTAAAATTTAGAGACTTAACGTTAGACCAATACCATATCACAGGTACTTGGGTGCATACCTATTGATTTTAAATATTCAATAGGTAGGCCTATACATATTTATAAACCAAGACCCAAGTACCTGTGCACTATATCCTTTTTTTATTCATGCACATACTCAATATATTGACATTAACTTCAAGTGCCCGTACGCGTCGGAAAAGAGTAGTGTTGAATCCTATATATATTATCCTAGTATCGTGCAGGATACTAATTTCGTATATAGGGCAAAATATTTAACAAGTCAAATGCTGAATAAATTTTCTTACATCTTAAAGTTCACATCTTCACAAAAATAGTAGGGTAGACTGGGGTAATTTCGACCACTTTTGCTGATATATGGCTTTCAATCCCCAAAACACGATTGTTTTCAAATGTACTAGTTTAAAATAAGTTCAAAGTACAAAAGAATGATTTTTCCTCATATTTTTCTGCTTTACGAGTTAAAAATGCATAAAATATAATAAATTGGTCTAAAAATTAGTAAGCCTGTTGTATGGGTTAATTTCGACCAGCCTCGGGGTAATTTCGACCACAACAAACATAAACAAGAAAGATAACTCTTGCAATGTTTTGTTTGTATGTTGTTTAACGTCCCTCTCGAGAATTTTTCACTCATATGGAGACGCCACCACTTGCCGGTGGAGAGCTGCAAATTTTGTCCTATACTCGGCACTTACGGCCATTTAGCAGTGAGGGATCTTTTTCGTGCCAGCACCTACAGCGACACGGGACCTCGGTTTATACGGTCTCATCCGAAGGACCGGTCTCCACGTCCCACAGTGGGATTCGAACCCGCGACATAAGGATCAACTCCTTACTCCGCGACTCTAGAGCAGACGCTCTAACCACTGCGCCACGCGGGCGACCTCTTGCAATGTAAATAAGCTCAATCTGTCGCATTTTCTTTGAAATTTATGGTCGAAGAAACTATTTTTCCTCATTAAGAAAATACTACATTGGATAATGCTTGTTGATTCAGTAAAGAATTGGCTTGGGTTACATAAGTTTTTCAATGCTGCCAAAGACATCTATATGTAATTGTTATTCTTTATTCTCAATTCTGCATCTTTCACCAACTCTATATTTTCAATAGTTATTCAAATAAATCATATTTCTCAGACTCCACAATCTTTAATAATTAATATTATTAAACTGTCCAACCCGAAATGTATTTTATTCAATATCGTCTTTTAACAACAGGTTGGTTTAAAGTGTGCACGGCATAGGAATTGCGCTTCTTTTTTTTTAATACATTTTCAGTACTGTACAAATTAATTTGAAATGTGTAGTATTTCGTACAGTATTGTTTTAAAAATAAACAAAAAATGTGTTTTGTTAAAAGACTGAGATAAATCTCGAGGAATTCAACTGTCATTAAAGAAGAGATTTACGCAAGCAATGTCCTCTGATCGACCCCCCCCCCCCCCTTCGTCGGAACCCACAGGTTTTCTCTCCGTTACACTACATACAACCCAGTTGAATGTAGTATAACGGAGAGAAAACCCGTGGGTTCCGACGATCCCCCCCCAACCCCCCAACCCCCCAAATATAATAATAAACAAACAAATCAATTATTTCGTAACATCATAGGTTTTTGTTTTAAAAGTAAAGATTACAGCTCTTTTGGTGTGTTGTTCTGATAGTTTGCATACTATTTGGATTTGTTCATACTTGTACCTTGTGATATACGATCTGAATACTGATAGTTCCTGGTTTTCGAAAGCCTCGAAGTCTTGTCCGTCAAACGCATTCGTAATAATTAGAAAAAAAATACAAAAATTTGATTTTTTAAAAATATTTAATATTGCCTGCATCCTCTCTTCCCTTTTATTAATTTGACAGTTTTGGAATATTTTGGATTGCTCTCGTCATGTTTTTTTTCATAGCAGTTCTCTCGCATCTTGATCAGTGATGTACCCTCACGACCCAGACAATATAGCGCTCGATATATAGCTAGGCATGCATATATTAATTAATCCAATTTAAAAAAAAAAAAATGAAAGTTTTATGTAGATTATATTGTTCATATACAGTATATTAAATTTCATTTTGAGGATCTGACGCAATTGTTAAAGATAACCGACACATATTACAGGATCATGAGAATGAGTGGTCGAATTTACCCCGCGTCCCTAATTACAGTGGGGGTAATTTCGACCAAACTCAAACAGGAGTTTCTTGTCCTTTTTGAGGGAAATCCAAGATAATCTTGTAAAACTTTGCAACTTAAGATATCCCAAGAAAAAATAAAACAATTTCAATTAAATTCGTACTGTTAAATGTTGAACAAGGTTACACTTTAAAAAGAGATTATATGAGTTGCTCTCTTGCATTTCCTCGATCAACTCAAGCGCACTGATCAGACGGTCTTCGAACATCAAACTGGAGACATAAATAATAGTAAAAATGTTATTTAAATCTCTGATCAAACCATATTTGCGATGAATAATTATACTAGAAAACCAATTTGTGTAATAGTTTCCTTTTATTCCAAATATTAATGAAACTTGTTTCATCACTTCCGTAAATCATTGTGTGGTGTTGTATTTCTGTGGTCGAAATTAAACGGTGGTCGAAATTACCCCGACTTACCCTACTTTTTACATATTCAGTAGGAATACATATTTATAAATCAAAACCCAAGTATAACCAGTGGCCTATATATACATGCAACTCTCCACTTGGGTCTTTCCGAGTGTAGCCTGGTCCCCTGGCTCATCCTTGCGGAGTACACGAAGCAAAACAGGGACAAGGAACCAGGCTATTCCGAGTGTTCACTCGGCACACCTCGGCCTTTCGATGATTGATGAAGGCGACGGAATCAGCTGAGGTTTGCCGAATGTTTTTTCCGCTTGTTGGAAAGGCCCGAGAAGTTGCGATCATTGTAATATTGACTTGGCTAGCCTGTTTCCAAGGCTAGGACTTGGCTCACATCCACACCGACCGCTATTTGACCTAGCCTGGTTCCCTGTCTCTATAATGAGCTTTCGGGTCTTTCGGACAAGCGGAATTCCGAGCCTGACGGAAAGGCCCGAAAATATGCGATTGCGTTCGAATATCATTAAAAACTTAAAAAATTCCACTCGGCACACCTCGGCCGATTCGTACCTCATCTAGTTTGATGAAGGTGACGGAATCAGCCGAGGTTTGCCGAATGTAAAAAATTAAAGCGTGTTAGCAACCCTGATTTTTTTTAAGTTGAACGTTGCCAAAATTTGTTTTGAAAAGTTACAGCATTAAGGTTGCAGTTTTCCATTCATTGGTAACTTAACAAACTAGGTTTTTGTTGAATTATTGTCCAGGGTCAATGAAATCTAGGACAAGTCTTCCTACTTTGCATTGCATTGTAAAGTGAAAATGTTTTCTGACAGTTATAAATATTGAGTACACAGGTACTTGGGTCTTGGTTTATAAATATGTATGTACCTTATTGATATGTACTTTTTTTACATATCAATAAGGTACATACATATAGATAGTTTTCATATGACATATTTTCTCTCCGAGTTATTTCCCTTGGTCGCCATCTTGGTGGTCAACCTGGTAATTTTTCCTCTTTGTCTTACCAAATCTAAGAGGATTGTAGCAGAAATATTTGGGGAAAAATCTTTATAGAATAAAAATTATGAAATTAAGGAGGCTTTAACAAATATATATTTTTCTGAAAAACAATGCTTCCTACCTCACAATGGCCAGTATAAAAAGTTAAAGTTGGTTGAATAATGAAGGAATATGAGTATGTTGACCTCCAATATGGCGGCCAACGGGAAATAACTTGCTAACTTGGGCCTACTGAAAACTATCTATTTATAAACCAAGACCCAAGTACCTGTGATTGAGTATCGCAATTTAAAACAGTAACTTTAGTCTTGAATATTCCTACATGTGAACGATGTCCTAATTTCATTGAAGTGGCTCCAAAATGAATTCAGGTTTGAATACTTGCAGGTTTGAAGGCACTACATTTCAAACATGGCTTCCATGTCACTTGTGAAATATGTGGTGGTTATTTTCAATTTTCTTTTTCTGGTAAGTACTCTTTTTTTCCAAAAAATTTAATCAATATCACCCAATAATGCTCAATCAGAGAAAACTCTACTCAACTATATATGGCTGGCAATTTTGATAGTTTATATTTTTCAGCAAATAAGAGAAAATGTCCTATATATACATGTAATTATAGACTAGATGATAAGATCTATTCACAGGCACCTGAATTTTTATCAATCAGTAGCTCAATAAGCCAAACATCGAAAATACCGCAGAGTGAGATATTGGACCTGTCGAAGAGGTATTGGACTGCTTACGTCACACCGTGGGCGGGATCAGCTAAATCTTGCATGTATTTGCATTCGTTGGTATTCGACAGTAACAGGATCATCGTCGCAAATCACGGCCAAAATGTACGATCCTCTCCAATTCTGGTAGGAGAGAGCTATGTGCGGACTCCGGGCCGTGGCTTGAGACGATGTGACAGGTTTGACTCAATTTTATCGCAGTGCGGATAAAGGAAATTTACATCATGGAAGCCAGCACAAAATAATTTTATCGCAGTGCGGATAAAGGAAATTTACATCATGAAACCCAGCACAAAATACTTGTATGTTAATAAATAAATAAATAAATAAATAAATAAATAAATAAATGAATAAATAAATAAATAAATAAATAAAAGATATAACAAAACATTTATGTATTTTCATTCGTTGGTATTCGACAGTGACACAATTAGCTCAATTTTATCGCAGTGCGGATAAAGGAAATTTACATCTAGCTTGGAAGCCAGCACAAAATTCTTGTATGTCAAAAAATAAATAAAGAAATAGATAAAAGATATAACAAAACATTTATTGACTGTGTTCTGGGGTAAAATGCAATTTTCTGACCCCTCGAACCAAACTGTTTGACTTACGGCCTCAGGCAAACAGTTTGGTTTTTTGGTCCGACAAAATGCATGTCAGAAGGATGGGTGCGTTAAACGTAAAAATGAAAAAAAAAAACAGTTATAATTTTTTTTACCAGAAAGGAGGGGGGAGGGGCATAGGAGGTCCACTTTTCCTAGGAGTTGTCAGAAATCAATTTTAAATTAGATGTTGTATTTCCAAGGTCGTCAGAAGGATGGATGCGCTAGTTGCGTTAGGCACAATCACAACCTACCTCCTCCCTTTTTAATAAAAATCTAGGGAAAAAAATAGCTTTGAAACTACATAAATTAATTATTCATCTGTTTAAAGTAGGGATGGCAATCGACTACAGAATACAGAGTTACCCGCATCACGTTCCGACCGATTAACCGGTTAATCGTATCAAAATACACATTTTCTTGACATTTTTTTCACAAACCTCTATTCATATAAACGCAAGAAGACTAAAAAGACTTAAGAATGTCGAAGCATTCTGTTTACCTTTATCTCGAAACTACATGTACATATGTTTTATAAACAAGAAAATGTTAAGGAAACCCATGAAACTTGCCTGAGAAATCAGACATTGTTAATTTTCCAGAGCAGATATCACACAAGTCTATACTGCATTGTTACCATAATCAAAACTAAGACGGAACTTACACTTAATTTACAATGTTTGTCTTATAATATAATTTGATAAATAACTGCGAAAGATAGACATATACCAATTCACAATGTTCAACGGTGATTTATTTAATTAGGATATCATTGAAGAATTACAGGACAGTCAGGATAACAACGTGGTGTTTAAACAGCAATTGACACTAAACAATTCAATTCAATTCAATTGAAATTGAATTGACACTAAACACACTGACCAGTTACCCTGTGATCTCAATAATTACCACCCAATCAACTTAAATAGATAGATCTCTATACGAAAAAGCTAAATTATCAATGTGTATGCAGAGGTTTCATTTATAAACGTGAATTTTAAGAAAGTCCCTTTCAAATTTACATATATTTTATTTTTCCGACTAACCGATTACAGATTTTCTAACCGATTACCATCGTTCCGACCGAATAATCGGTTAACCGGTTACAAACTGCCATCCCTAGTTTAAAGTAATGCTACTAGAATTTGTCCACGTAATTTTCAGGGGGGGGGGGGATTTCCATAATATCCGGATCCCAGAACCCTTATGTTTATGTATATATAAATAAAAATCTGACTGAAGAGTGTAAGTACCCCCCCCCCAATCTTTTTTACCGAAAAGCTGATATGATTTGGGTCCCACCTCTAGATTGTTTTGTTTGTTTGAGGATCTGATTTTTGTCTTCCCTTACAGTTGTGTGGCATGGGAGTCGCTGCAATGGGTGCTTACACTATCGCCAATGGTGAGAAGGTTGGAGCCCTGATTGGAGAGAATTTAATGGAGAATGGAGCTTACCTGTTACTAGCAGCTGGGGGAGTCGTCATCTTGGTGTCTATGGCGGGGTGTTTTGGCGCGCTCGCCGAGAACAAATGCCTTCTGGTTTTAGTAAGATCAACGTTTGCATTATAATAACGAATATTGAAACACAATTGATCCTACATTCATTTGTAAAGAATATTTCATTTATTGAGTCTTTTAAATGAGCATATTATCCCAGAGAAAAAAGTCATCTCTATATTGTTGTTCTGTGAATATTATGTACCTGATATATAATACTACTGTAATTTTTTTTAGTATTTTACGGTCCTGTTGGTAACTTTCATAGTAGAGGCTGCAGCAGGCGTGATAGGGTTTCTCTTCTATGGACAGGTATCCGATTCATTTTTTTCGTGTCAGAATGACACTGAAAAAGGAACCATATCTTCGTTCATTCTGTTGTATGATAACTTTACATACGAATGTAACTTAATTATTAAATTATGTGTTTTGTAGCTCGAGCCATTTTTGACAAGTAAAGTCAAAGATGCACTAAGTAGTAAATATGGACGCAGCGAATACAACCTGATCACTTTAGCAGTGGATGAATTGCAAATGGAGGTATGGGCCTTGCAAAAGTTTGAGTATTGGGGTATTTTAATTCATATTTTCAAAAGCAGGGTTCTTACAAATGTTGTTTAAATGTTTCTCTGTATAAATTTAGAAGACTATAGTATTATCGCTGAAATCGTCTTTACTTTCATTGAAATCATCTACAGTTTCAGTGCTGCGGTTTCCATTCACCGAGTGACTGGAATAACGCCACTTACTTCAACTCTAGTGCTGCTGTACCCGTGTCCTGTTGTGTGGACAGGAACGTGAATGGTTGCAATTCGGTCATTAACAACAGCACCATCTACTCACAGGTATGAGTGATTTTTAAAATTAGTACAAATATCGTCACTGTGTATATGGAAATATAGATTTCACCAATTCCGATCACGCAGACGACAGTTTAATGACTTCAGTTAATAGGACTCACATCCTGATGTATTGGACATATTCGATAAATTAATTTTAAACCAACTCTGGTGAGAAATCAGAACTGTCTTCGTTATTTAGCATTGGAAAGCTTTTTCAGAAACAATAAATGATTGTTGTAGGGATGTTATACGAAGATGCTAACTTGGATCCAAGCAAACGTCGATTTGTTGGGAGGTGTTGGCATTAGTGTGGCTCTCTTCCAGGTGTGTAAAAAAAAAAAAAAAAAAAAAAAAAACAAGAACCCAAAGCGCACACACACGCACACAACTATATTATCACCGAATTTCAGGGTGTCGCTTCTTTACTTTATGAAGGTTACAAGAAGTTCAAAATTTAGCTTTTTTACTTTTTTATTTCATTTATAAAATTGATCATTTTTATTTTATTTTGCAAGTTACTTGGACTTGGTTTTACATTTTGTCTATGTGTTCGTGCTGGAAAAGACAAAAAAGGCGGAAGCGACTCTCCACGTTTCCGCGAACCTCCCCGCTCCCGGCGATAAGCAACATGGACTTTTTGTGCCACCAAAGTGTTCTCTGTGTAAATTTTAGTTTTTGGATTGAAAATAAATTATCTTAATTCTATGTTGAAAATATGTTGTGATGTTTTGTTTCCTATTTGTCAAAAAAGTACAAAACACAAGTAAAAGCAAACAAATAAAGGGGGGGGGGGTCAAAAATAACCAGTGCAAACATGATATCGAAAAATAGATTACTATTCACAAATTATCTGACGGGTGTTTCTAAGGTTTTAAATATTAATGAGTATCATTCCAGGTATATACTTGTAAAAAGATTACGTCTTTACAATTTCTTTGTTTGGATAGATATGTATAAATCGTTAGCAGCATTTAGATTTTATTATTGCAAATCTAAAAATGGTTCATTGGTTTTATGACCATACGTTATGTTTTTAAGCATGAACTTGTAAAGCATAAATACATTGTACATATATGTATGTCAAAGATTACAACTTTTGTGGCATTGTATGAAAAGAGGTTATTGATTATATTCTTGTGTACCTGAAAATTGTTACTACGGTAACGATTTTCTCGTATATATATAAGCCTACTACTTAGCAAATTTTGATCAATATTTTTACATGTAACAATGGATGGATGTTTAGATATCACGCCTATAAAGATCCCTCGCCCGTCTTACCTTTCATTCGTGGATTTAGCTATCATTGAAGCAAAAGAAAAGGTGGGTTAAATGATAGTTCTAATTTTTTTTTATTTATTTATTTTTTTTTTTTTTGTTTAAGAGAGATGGAACGTAAAAAAATTCACTTCATTATACAAATTGATGGTACTGTATTTAATTTGTGAAGAATTCAGATTAGTTTGCATTTAAACGGTAGTTTAGGCATTTGTAACGTCAACGTACAGGATGAAGTGTATTAAGATCTTTGAGTGTATGAAAATATGGAGAGTGAATGGGGAGCAGGGGGTACATGTAGGAGGACAGAGAAGGATATACCCGGTAGTCACCTCACGAAAATGTCCTTGTTGTATCTCTGTCAAATGACTGAGTATATATCTGTTAGAGTTACCATGAAATAAAAGTTAAATAGCAAAATAAATGGCGTTCACAACTTTTTAAAAAGGACCGATGGAAATTCTAGCACCATATGTGCTTTAGAAAAATAAAACCTTTCAACAAGATTTCGATAGTATAAACCACAAAATTTATATAATATAAATTATAAGTTTAACGGGGAGGTCAGGCGCGTATATAGGAATTTTTTCCGGGAGTGGAGTTGGGGTGTTCCACATAAACTCTACCAAAAAAAAAAGAAAGAAAGAAAAGAAGAGAACAACAAAGCAAAACAAAACAACTGCCCAAACCTGAAAACCTATTTCGTTGGGGACGGGGTGTTAGTGGTAATGTAGACACTTTTCTTGGTCAATCTTTTTCAAATGCATCGATCTTTCCATTTTAAGAGGGATACGTGTTTCCTTGGGGGAAGGGGGGTAAGGTTATTTTTTCGTTATTTTTACATAGAAACTTAATAACTATTGAATCCCGTCAGGATTCGGAACACCCCTCCCCCTCCACGCTTTCTAGATTCGCGCATTTAGGTACAATATTTTATTATTATTTTTAGGGACAGGTCCAGGATTTTCATGAGTTAGAAAAGGATTATACATATGAGACAGATTAAAAAATTGAACAAAGTTAGGGTTTCATCTATACCACCAACCCCAACCCCCAATAAATCCGCCGATGTAAGCGCTAGATTTTTCCCCTTTCCAAATAAGTCGTGGTATTTCAATACATACAGTGACAAAGAAAAAAAAAATAAATATTATAAGATCCAGTCGAAGGCTTACAAACAAGATTAAAGTTATCAATTTAAAAAAAGTAAATAAAAGAGGGTATATAATTATATGTGTTATCCATAAATATGTGTTACACTGGTTGAAAATTTGTTTTGCAGAGGTATTTATATTGGTCGGATGGTCCGGAATTAATTTCACATTTGCTTAGTATATACACATGTAGTAATTATTGTAAAAAAAAAAACAAACAAACAAACAAACAAAACCAAAAAAAAACCCTCGCAATTACCTTGTTCTCTCTCTTCTTCCTCCTGTCCTTCCTGAAATACTTTATTTCTTAAATAAAATCCGCAAGATAGCTAGTAGGTTATCATATCAAAATATGATTCCTTTAGTCCATTTATTTTCTTAAACTGAGTTCAAGTTTATATCAAAATTTTTCCAGAAATCGAGAAGCTTTGTGGTCTAAGAACTAATTAAGCGTTCCAAAACAATAAAGACTCGACCTAAGGAAAATATTTGATAAAAATTAAACTCAGTTTAAGAAAACAAAATAATTAATAAAGGGTTTTTTTGTACATAATAAACCCCCCACTATATATTAGTACATGTACATTTACATTCTTTATTGAGATGTTGGCTGGTTTTTATTACCAAGAGGATCAGAGATAACGAGCTGTCAACTTCTCAATACAGAATAGTACATCTACAGTTTTTCTTTTATGCCCTCAAATTTTTACTCAAATTTGCGATAGGCAACAATCAAAATTTGCCTATTTATACCAGCACCTTCTAAAGAAAGTTCGGGTATATTGTTTTTATCCTGATCTGTCCGTCCGTCTGTCACTCTTTCTTCTTCCTCAAACTCGCCTTTATTTTCAGCTGTACGTTATCTTTTGGAATATGATAGGTGGTGTCATTTAGATATGCAATAAAGTTTCAGAGTTTTCATTTTCATCCTTACGACCAAATGAGGGTCGAAAAATGACGTTTTTTCCTCAAAACCCAGGCTCCGGGGCCATAACGCTTAGACGAGCTCACTTATCTCAGTCTCACTTTTACAAAAGTTCTCAGAACTCCTCTTGCAATTTACGCAGTTAACAAATCATCGTTTTGAAGATGATAGGTGTACAATGTACGTGGTGTCCTGTAGATGTGCAATATAGTAAACGGGGGTCGAAAAACGACTTTTTTCCTTCAAAGACCTGATTTCCAGAACTCCTCTTACATTTTACACAAAAGACATCTCAATTTTTGTAAGATGATTGGGGGTATCCTGCAGATGGTGTCAATAAGGTTACGGAATTTTCATTTTCATCCTGGGGGTTAATTGGGAGTCAAAAAATGACCTTCCTAGAACTCCACATACATTTTACACAGTGTAGACATCTCATCTTTTGCAAGATGATTAGAGGTGTCCAGCAGATTTGCAATAAGGTTACAGAATTTTCATATTCACCCTCGGGGCCAATGGGAGTCAATAAATGACGTTTTCAAGTTCTTGGGCCGATTTTCTTTTCTTTCTTTTTTTTTTTTTTTTTTTAACAGAAAAAAAACCCAATTTTCTGAAACTCCCTCTTTTAAAATTAGAATTTATTTCATCACAATCTTTAATTTTAGACCGGTAATGAATTTATTTTTTGAAATAGTAACATAAGAGGCCTATACAAAAGAAATACATGTCATTTTTAGCATAGCTTAAAATAAGAGGGCGAAATCGTATACAGTAAATTAAAATGGTGATTCTGACATTTTTATGAAGACAGCAAATTGAGCATAAATAAAAGGGATAAACAAATTTCTAGCTTAGGGCTTGATGAGATGGTCATTTTCAGTGCTTATCAACCTTAAAACTTTAAAAACTTGAAACGTAAAAAAAAAAAATCTCTTCACCTACAGGTGCTTGGAGACGGGACCCCCCCCCCCTCCCGGTTCCGTACCCCAAGGGTTCTTCGACTTTTTAAAATATATAATAGTTTTCTTTGACACATTCACGAACTTGTTCTCTTTTAAATCAGAGAGTGTGAATTTTTATAAAAGACGGTTAGTTTTAAGTTAAATTCTGGATTTTTCAGTTGTAAACTTCGTGAATGTGTCAAAGAAAACAATTTTATATTGTAAAAAAAGTCGAAGAACCCTTGGGGTACGGAACGCGGGGAGGGGGTCCGTCCCCAAGCACCTGTGTCTTCACTGAGGTAAAATATACTGCAAAATTCATTTTGTAACGAGCATTGTTATCAGAATTGTTCATTTTTAGGAGGAAACACTGTTGGCCAGTGCAAAAAAGAAATATGGAGACATTTCTATGAATATTGTCATTATTTACAAGACAAAGCCTACACTTGGTGTTGCTATAGAAGGAGGACTTAACACTAGGCAACCAATTCCAAAAGTCATAAGTATTCAGGTACCAAGTTTATTTGGAAATTATATAATGAACATAAAGACATATTCAGACAATGTTTTAACTAATTAAGTGAAATGCATGTATTTTACAATAAACCCAATAGTTTATGTCATATTATTTTCTGAAGGTTAAGAGGTTGTGATTGCGTCCTTCAAATAAACGCAATTTCTTGACTTTTGAGATGAATTATGTCAGAATTGCATTTCCAAAACATTTCTGAATTTTGTAAAGCCATGTGAGACGTGGGAGGGGCATTAAAAGTAACTGCAAATTCTGGATTTTTTTTCTAGATGCAAAATCTAAAACATACTCTTTGCTTTTAGCACGGAGGATCAGCGTTTGAGTCGGGAGGTCTGAAATGTGGACACACGATTTTAGAAGTGAATGATCAGACTCTCTGTGGTGTGGACCACCGTGAGGCAGTGAGGATTATTGCTGACGCCTTCCAAGACCCCTCCACAAACTGTCTAAATCTTCTTGTAACCATGGGCTCAAAGAAAACATAGATCTCAAACTCCTATTTCCCGCTAAGAAGCTTATATATAAGGTTAAATTTCGTAGTGAACTTCATAAGTTTAGCATTTCAAAGGGATGGAGAATTTATTATTAATAAAAAATCAAAACTTATTCACACTGACATAAGTTTGAATATTTTGTATGTATTTTTCCAGCCGGGGGGGGGGCTGGAAAAATACAGCCCCCCCCCCCCCCAAAAAAAAAAACCAAACAAACAAACACAATACAAATCCTGTAATTTTTCAATTTTTAATAATTTAATATTCACATCAATATTTTACAATTATTTTATATGATGAGAGAAATAGGTTTTGTCTCCCCTTTTGGTGACTGTCATTTTGGTAACAAATAAATGGTTAAAAACAGTAAATGCCTCAACTTTCTGGTTCTTCCTTGGTGTAGCAAGACAAGTGTACATTTTAAATCCTGATCTGTAAAAATATCCTAACAGTATGTACATATAAATTGAAGATTGGTTTTGGGACAGAATCCATATCTGTATTGCAACGAAAGAAAGATTCCACAGTCACATATCACAGTAATAGGGTTAATTAACAGTTATCTCTTCATGAACTTTCTACAAATCGCCTGAAGTCTTCTAAGCTGATTTTTCCTTCAGGATCAGATGTGCACTGTGCGATAAGCTAAGAAAGAGAATAAAAATTTCAGTAAGTTGATATAATCACAGTTAGAAATTAAAAAAAATATATATATATTCTTAAGCATTTTTGGCAAAAATTGATTACTTACAGCTCCTATGACATCATCATCAACTGGTAATTGTAAACTACGACATAGATTTCTCATATTGTCTGCATCAATGTACCCGCTACGGTCCTTGTTGTATCTGAGGAACATTTCATCAACACGCGTTTTGTCTGTGATGGCAATTTTCTTCAGTTGAGCTCGAACTTGTTTTACTAAGATATCCAGATCTCCTGCGCTGTAAAACACAAAAATATTTCAAATTATATTTTAAATCTCAACATTTCAAATATTTGTTAATGGAGTCAACTTTATCAGGATGCATATTCAATAATGCATTTTGAACATACCTTCTCCTAACTTTCATGGGCCCTCCTTTGATCATTTCTTTTTGAGCTCTGGACTGACCCAGGTAATCCCTTAGGGTTTGGATGGTGCTCTCTGCCAAAAAAACATATAAATCATATAAATTACAGAATGTAAAATAAAAATTTCAATTATTAATTAAATTATAGCAATAGTTGTTACAGCATGGAAAAAGTATCTATGAAGTGTGTGTTCTTTGAATTTTCAATATATTAAATAGTTCAGCATTGTTACCTGGGAACTGAGATTTGTGGTCCTCCATGTATTTCAGCACATATTCATCAGCGCCTGTGATAACAAAGCGATGTTTGAAAACATCAATTACAGCACCAATGTAGAAGTCCTGAGGACCATAGAAAGTGGGCTGATCGGGGGCAGAGTTGGGCTTAGCCACTCTGGTTCTCTCCAGGAATTTTCCTCCGATGATTCCTGAGTTCCTGACGGGAGGCTCATAAATTGTCATCATGTCATCAGCCAATCTGTAGGAAATGATGAACCTTCTTCCATTATCCTCTGGTCTGACAGAATCCTAAAAACATTCGTGTATTGTTAGTCATTCACTGTCATTTTGTAGCGGTTGGAAATGTCCACATTTAAAAACATGCAAGAGGGAGTCAATCTTATTTTAGTAAAGAGCATGATGAGAAAGGTCAAAACAGTGGTACAGTAAAACCCGTTTAGTACGATCATGGATATAGCGAATTCACGGATATAGCGAAGTTTTCTTGGATCCCCAGGTATATAAGTTTTATGAATTCCTTATACTGATATAACGAATTGCGGATATAACGAAGTACTTTCACAGGTCCCAATGACTTCGTTATAACCGAGTTTTATTGTATACATACCATGACAGCTTCAAATCTAAGAACTTTGTGGTCATTCTCTAACATCTTGATGAAGTCCTTCTTGGGAGGCTGTGGTATCAGTGACAAACAGGATTGTAGGGAGTCTTCCAGGGAGCCAAAGTGATTGTAGGGAGGAATTTCCTGTACAGAATTAAAAGATTATCCATTTAAAACTTTAAATTATATATGAAGATTGACAATGATGTAAGAAACTCTCAAAAATAAAATTATTTATGCTGTCATGTGTTTTAGAAAATTTTCAAATTAAAGAATTGTCCCTTCTAAAAACTATATATGGAGTGAAGTTAAAACCATGCAACAAATTTTAACTATTTTAAATACCATTTTTTTCTCTAGAGAGAGAATTTTGATATATAAACTTACCATTTTGGGCAAATCCTTTAATTTCTCTTTGACATCTAGGGAATTGAATTCTGTCTGTCCAAAGTGATGGTAGTAGAAGGCTTTTGTAAAGTTATCACAATCATAAATGAGGAATTTTCGCCCATAGATAGGAACAGTTGCTCCTATTTTAAAGTCTTTAGGTGTGTAATATTCTTTGATTTCATTATCTGATAACTCCATCACTACTGCGGGGAAGGAGGATTCTACTTCATATCTATTTTTGGGAACCTTGTGTCTCCCAATAAGGACTGGGAATGGATCTCTTCCGTCATTGGCTGTGTGGACTTCCCGGACTTCCAGAGTGTCATCCACCAAATAATACTGAAAATATAACATGTATAAGGATCAGAAATATAGAAATTCTCACCCCTAATGTCATCACCAAAAACCATACTGACATTGACACCATACATGTGTCGGCAATATTTCATCCCTTGGGGGCTAACATAATCAATGTTGCTCTCAACCCCAGTCAATATTTGTATCATGTTGCTGTATTGTGGTACAATCTAAATGAAAAAAAAATTGACTAATGTACATGTGAAACTTACATGAATGACATATGGACGCATTTCACCAAACATGTTATCTCTATCATCCCAAACACAATAGAATCGGAGCACTTTTCGGTCCATTTCCAAGAACTGCTTTGTCTTATCAAAAGCAGATGGAGTTTGGTATGTTCGAAGAGCAGCTGCATCCTTTCTCTTCTCAATGTAGGGGTCTGATGGCATATCCTCAGAGGGGTTCACAACCAATCCTTCACTCTCAAGGAAATCCTGTGAATTAAAGTTTAGCAGTAAATATTTAATTATTGATAGGTTTTATGCATATACATGTATTGTAAAACAATTACCGTGGTATGTATTGTTACATTTATCATTATGCCTTCATAAAGGTAACATTAATTAAATGACCATGAAATAACAAAATTTGTTTGTTAAAACACATTAGGAATTTAAAAAAAGGTATGTATACCTGTGTGAATTTGTCACAATTTACAATGTGGAAAACCTTTCCATAGAAGGTGGCATTGGTGCCATTGTTAAGATCTTTCCAGTGCCAGTTGTCTCCCTGGTCATTCTTTGGAAGTCTCTGTCTCTTGATGAGTTTTCCTGAATAAGAACATCAAATAATCATTAAGTTCCCATTGTAATATTTCCAATACTGCATAAATTTTGAGAACAGCTTTAGCATTCATATAACTCCTCATTTTCATGAAGCTAAGCAAGAATTAATTAAACAGTCTACCTTGTGGCATCCCACTGTTTTCAACATGAGGCTCCACAACAGAGATGCTGTCATCTTCCAGATAATAATAAATATCTACTGGTCTCACTCTGTAATATTCTGCTGGTGATTCATGTACAGTTTGCTTAAAGTAAGCATTAAACCTCAGAACCTGTGGTGAAAATACAAAAAAAAAATGTTTATTATGTATTATGTACATGCAAAAATTAATCCAAATAATAATCAGCCAGTTTCAGAAAAAAAAAATCTTATATCATATTGATACACATGTATTAGATCCATTACCTTTTTGTCCCAAGCTTTATGTGCTGGCACAAAATCCTCAGGTGGAGCTTGTTTGGCCTGTCCATAGGTAAGAGTTGGATTGAAGTTGGCTAATTCATCAAGTTCTTGATCATTCAGTTGGTTGTACATGATGGGTTGACCACCAATACCTGAGGTTGGCAGTGTGGGGATGGAATAGCCATTTTTATAGTTCAAAGAATGGCTCCTATGAAACTTATTTTGCTGCAAGTATATCAAAGTATTTTTTTTAAATCTTTTTAATAGATGAATAAATGTTAAGAATTTGTATTAAAGAAAAATGTAATTAGTATATGAAAGCAATTGTTGCATATGTGTACGTCTGTTATAGACTCCAATAAAAAAAAATACAGCGAATTCGAATACGATGAATATACTGTGCTAAGACTGGAATGCAGAAGAAAAGATTATAATATGTACTTCATTTCCTAAAAGTCTGCTCACTAGGATATGTCGGATGTATATACATGTAATTAATATATGCTGTACTTCAATGATTTTTAACCTGGCTAATGTATCTTTGCATTAAAAATTATTATATATTATTTTACAAATAAAATCACTCATTTGTAAAGTTACTTACAGTTGGATCTCTGAAGGAATTCCCTGGAAGAAACGGCAGGCCCTCCATTGTGTGTTTCTATCCCTTCAGTTTATCTGTCGTGTGTATCCCAACAACACAGTCACCCATACAATAGTTACAGCGTGGTTGCTAACCAAACAGAACCAACGCGTGAAATCCCGAGATCTCTAAATGACGTCCAAATTTACCTTCAATAGAGAAGAGTTTCTAATTGTAAAATTTTTATCGACTCGATATTATTGATTATATTTAGACATTTTAAAAGTAAATGAATGAAGGGATTGCTTCACAATGAACGAAGTAAGTATAGCTTAAGTATATGCTTGTGACTAATGTGAAAAAACAACAATAAGAAATAATTTCGAAGGATGCAATGGTTGAGTAGCTCGAATTTCCTCGTAAATAAAATATTTTTTTTCCAAACACTACAATTTGTCCCTTGTCCAGTTAAGATCTAGGGGTGGGGCAAAAGCACATGATGCATTCTCAAAAAGGTGTTTTAATATGTTGACGGTGCGACCGTTGGGGCGAGCGCATTGTTCACTTCATTCGTTAAAATCCGCCTCTTCAAACTGCACCAGAGATTTGGAACGTCTAGACTGTGACGTCACATGACGTCGTATGTTAGCCTGGTTCCCTGTCCCTGTTTTGCTTCGTATACTTCGCATCACTAGGGCCAGGTGGACTACAATGGATTCGGGGCAAATCTGCCCTGAATCTGAGCCCATTGTGACGTCGTATTTAGCTGCGCTTCCATTGTAGAAGTTCATTGTGACGTCTATTTTTCTACGCCATCGATGCAATGTATCACTGTGACGTTAATATTTATTTAGGTGGTTAATGGCAACAGCTCAAAAATCCAACGATTTAGCGTGAATTGTTCAGACCAATCAGGTGACAGCATCGATTGTAATCCACCTGGCTCTCCTGCCTTGGCAAGGATGAGCCAGGGGACCAGGCTAGTCTTATGTTAGCTGCATTCATCCGGAACACCTCTGGCCTTTCACAGAAACGTGTGAAAGGCCCGAGGTGTTCCGGATGAGCTGCATTTTCATAAACAAAGTTTAAAAAGTGCAATGATTTTAACAAAGAACGTTTAATCTACTATCTGTATGCAATATCCATTAAATTAAGGTGAGTTTATTTTGTCTGAAATTTTAGTTGTTGTTACCGCGCGAACGAAGTTAGCAACGAGAACAAGAAGCAATTCATTGTGGGTCCAGAATTACTGCGGAAAAAAATTCTATTGAATGAATGTGCAGTAGTCCAAATTTTCTCTTCGCCTAGGCGTTGTCATTAGAGCTCGCAGTGATGAGCGGCGCTTCACGCCGCTCGCTGCGCTCGCTATAATTAACCGAGCAGTAATTTTCAGGGCAATGTTGTTTATATCCCCTTAAATTGGTGTAGACTGGTCCGACAGTTCTTTTTTCCAAGAACAATCTACTACTGGAACGCTCTACCAGAATCAACCATCCCTACATCATCGTCGGAGCAGTTTAAAACATCTATTCCAGTGCCTGGGAAGGTCGAGCAACAGATTGGGCCAATGGCCCCACTATTCATAAAATGATGAGGTCATTTCGAAATATATTGGGGCCATTTCTAAAATTCTAAAATTCTAAAATTATTATATTAGTATCATGATATGAGAATGCATATATCTCTGACAACAAAATTTAAGAAAATATAAAAAAAAGAAAGAAAGAAAAAGGCAATAGGAATTGACAAATCTTATGACACTGATAAATGGAAAAGATTTTTCTGTTTCTAAGATCTTCATAAATCATTTGTCATTGACAACTAGATTCTAACACAGCAAGTATTTAGAAAAATTATATTCCTGTAAACCAAAAGCACGCATTTTTTTTTTAAAATGCTGATTTAGAGATCAAGGGACAGGCCTAGATATGTAAACTTTGTTGATAAGGCATTTCATTGTAAGGTAGTACAATGTAATATTTTCGATGTGCGTGACTTTCGTAAAGCTGTGGTCAGCCGTCGAAAATGACTTGACACTTACGAACCACATGGGAGGAAAAGTTTGTTTCTTTGCCAGTGTATGTCAATTTGCCGAATGATGTACTATATGATACTGATACATCACAGATTCCATTTAACTTCGATGAAGAATACTGATAGTGCTGACTGCGATGAGCTTACAAACTAATAAAACATGCGTGCCCGCATTTTGCGAGGCGCGCCGCATGGCACAGCGCACCATTATTTCATTGCGCCATTTTTCAACAGTATGCGCATATGGCGCATGGTGCAGCCCCTTCCCAGGCCCTGCTATTCAGAACCTCCAACCCTGGAATACTTACCCTATTTGCTAAAATACCAACAGTGACCTGTACAGTGTATATGTTAAGTCCCTGCTAGTAAATGTCCTTATTAGATTTTTGCGAGTATTCACGTTGAAGTTGAAGTTGATACAATATACATTTAATTACATCGCTTAATGGAATTACATACATGCACATACAGCTTTATTTAGCTACTCGAAGTAGCTTAATTTAGCTACTAAATCATACCCATACCTTAAGTTTTCAAATTGAACTTTGAAAAGGTGTTGTACAATCAGCACATTTAGCTACAGCTGTACATAGCTTGAATTACCAACATAGCTTTATTCAGCTACTTGAAGTAGCTTGACTTAGCTATGTTAATGCAAGTTTTCACAATTTGCTTTTTATTTCAAACAGACAAAAAAGCACAAGTAAGCTAACTAAGCAACCCAAATCAAAGATAGTTAAAATACTGCTACTTTTGAAACTAGGAGAAACATCTTGAAAAGTGATTTTTTTTAATAAATTATCTTTATATCATTTCAAAGTTGAAAACTCACTGTATCAAAGTGTGATTTTTTATACACAGTGATTTTTCTACACCAAATTTAGGTCCGAATATCGGCCCTTTCCCCTGTCAAAAATTACCAAGTTTTTCCCAATTTAAATTGTTTTTTTCCCAAAATAAAACCATAATGAAGAATAAAGACAATCATTGACAAATTTCAAAGATTTAAAAAAAATAAGAAAGTTATAAAATTTAATGTACATGTAGAACTGTGTCTAATTTGTTATTTTATCAGCAATAAATTGAATAAATGATGTTTAAATTACTTATATATGTCATTTTACCTGTAAATTAAAGTTAACTACAATCTTATTGATTTTTCCCAAGTTGGCACAGATGTCAATGATTTTTCCCAATTGTAAAGGCCCAGGCCCCTTTTAAAAAATGTAGAAAAATCACTGATACATGCTGAAAAAAACGCTCATTTTTTGATTGATTATATGTTGTTTTACATCCCATTTTTCACTCATATAGAGACATCACCATATACTGGTGAAGGGCTTCAAATTTTGACCTTTACTCTGCACTCAGGGCCATTGAGCAGTGAGGGATCTTTATCGTGCCAAAGCCTGCCGTGACGCGGGACCTTGGTTTTTAAGGTCTCATCCGAATGACCCGCAACTTTCACTTCAAAGTGCTGACCTGTTGAACTCTTCTGAAGGTCAGACTCTAAGGTCAAGAGTTCAAAAATGTTGGTAACCCAAAGAAAGGTCACAAAGAATACAGTGAAATATGAAAGCCCTAGCACCAACCATTCAGAAAATATTACAAAGTTTAAAGTTTTTCAAAAGTAGGTCATACTCCAAGGTCAAGGTCTTGAGATTAAAAATTATTGGTATCAAAGGAAAGGTCACAAGAATTGCATAATTGAAATATGAAAGCCCTAGCACCAACCATTCAAAAGTTATTGCCTAGGTTAAAGTTTTTCATACCTGTTAACCCTTCTTTCCATAAGCTTAGATAATAAAATACAAAAACAAACAAACAAGAAAGAAAAATGAATTTAAAAAAAAAAACCCAAAAACAGAAAAAAATAGATAAAAAAAATCACATTAGAGTGAGTTCTGAATCTGCTTGAAACTAAAACTCTTCTAATTAAATGATTTCTTGAATAGGAGAAGACTGGTTTGGTAACCATCATTGATTCCATAGGAAAACCCAGAACAGCAAAGCTAGTCTTAACAACAGACACACTGAGTGTCCTGAGAGAGGAAATAGTATCAACTGATAGCAATGGAAATGATGAGATGCTAAATCAGGTAAATGTTTAGAACACAACACATATTAGAACAATTTTAATTATCTCTTGTATGAGGTAATGTGTATATAAGTGTCCCCAACACTATTTTGCTATTTGCACTATATCATTAATCATCCTAAAGCATTTTTTTTCTCAGTTTACTCCTATCTTGAACTTGACTAAGTACAATTCCATGATTATGTCATCTATAGCTACCATATATATTTGCATGTAAGTCAATTTATACCTATAAGTAGTTTTTTTTGTTCTGATTAAATTGGAGGAATTTAATCTGACATAGGCAAGTATATATGGTACACTTATTTCAATGTACTGAATGATGAGAATTTCAACAGATCCGTGATGTGTGCCTGGTTAGAGATGACTCTGGAGGGTTAGGACTTGGACTTAAGGGAGGTGCAGATTGTGGCCTTCCTGTTTTCATATCAAAAATGCCCCCCAATCTTCCAGCTTCAAATTCTGGCAAACTACTGATTGGAGATGCTATTCTAAAGGTATACTTTTATAGAAATTTATTATCAAAAGTAAAAAAATTTTTTTTTACAAATTTGATAACCAGGATTCCTGATTACTGCATCTTGAGTGTGTAGTTACCAACTAAAAGTGCACAGGGACAATTGTTTTTGGTTTTCTGTCTTAAGTTATAAGTTCATTGTTAAAAGATTTTAATCAAGCATCACATGTTTTAGATAAATGATATTGAATGTGATAAAATGGAACATGATGCAGTCATCGAGACACTGAAATCTGCCGGACAAACTGTTCTTTTGACCGTCAGGTACTTCAAACCAGCCGCTCTTTTCCTGAAAAGGGGTAAGTACAGCAGTTTGTATTTTTAGGTCACCTGAGTCACTCAGGTGACCTTTTGCTATCTGTTTTTGTCTGTCGTCGTTCGTCGTCAATCGGTCGTAAACTTTTGAACATTTCTAGCTTCTTCTCTGGAACGACTGAACCAATTTCAACCAATTTTGGCATATAGCATCTATGGGTGAAGGGGAACAAAAATTGTGAATTTCATGGTCCCTGCCCCCCTGGGGCCTGAGGGGTGGGGCTAAAACCACCAAAAATAATGCAATCTTTAAAAATCTTCTTCTTTACTCCTGGACATCAAGCAGTCAAACTGTTGGCATCATTGTAATAAGCATGGAGCCCTCTATCAAAATTGTGAAATTCATGGCCCCAGGGTCAGGGGTTCTGGCCCCAGGGTGGGGCTATATAGATCATATAGTGAAAGTGCATTATTTCTTCGAAAATCTTCTTCTCTGCTCCTGGGTATTAAATAAAGTTACTAAGTACATAGTTATGATGAGCAAGAGTGCCTCTTCCAAAATTGTGAAATTCATGGCCCCAGAGTCAGGGGTTCTGGTGTTAGGGCGGGGCTCTATTGATTATATAGTGAAAATGCATTATTTCTTTGAAAATCTTCTTCTCTGCTCCTGGGTATTAAATAAAGGAACTAAGTACATAGTTATGATGAGCAAGAGTGCCTCTTCCAAAATTGTGAAATTCATGACCCCAGGGTCAGGGGTTCTGGTGTTAGGGCAGGGCTCTATAGATTATATAGTGAAAAAGCATTAATTCTTTGAAAATCTTATTCTTTGCTCCTGGATATTAAATAAAGTAACTAAGTACATAGTTATGATGAGCAAAAGTGCCTGGCCCCAGGGTCAGGGGTTCTGGTGTTAGGGCAGGGCTCTATAGATTATATAGTGAAAAAGCATTAATTCTTTGAAAATCTTCTTCTCTGCTACTGGATATTAAATAAACAAACTAAGTGCATGATTATGATAAACAAGGATGCCTCTTCCAAAATTTTTAAATATATGGCCTCAGTTTTTGGGGTTCTTGAGGAGGGGGGGGGGGATCTATTGATTATATAGTGAAAAAGCATTAATTCTATTAATCATTAATTAATCCTGTCTGCTCCTTTGTGTTGAGCTGATAAATAAATTGCTTAGCTATGATGAAAATGGGAGCTTCGAACAGAATTTTTAAATCTAGTGGTTCTAGGGTCAGGGGTTCTGGCATAACGGGGGGGGGGGGGGGGGGGGGCTTTTGATAATATAGTGGAACAGTGTTAATTCTTTGAAGTCCATAGTTATGATGATGAGGGTAACTCTTCCAAATTTGTAAATTTCTTGACCCTTGGTCTTGGGTTCTGGTGTTAGGGTAAGGCTTTGTTGAATCTGTAGTGAAAATGCATTGTACCTGTGAAATTCTTCTCTGCTTCTGGACATGTTGGAAGCAAACTGAGTAAAAGTTTAAATGATATGAGTAAGCGTATTTCTACCAGATTTTTAAACATCTGGACCATTGGTCTAAGCATTCTGGTCCTGGGCAGGGCTCTATTAATTTGTATTCTACTGAGAGAAGTTATTCCCCTTTTCCATTCACCTTTGATAATTAATCACTGTAAATAATGTATTTGAAAGGTTAATAGAATAAGATAATTATGTAAGAATGTTTATCATATAATTAAAAAAGTACTTTCTTAGTTTTAATAAACAGGTAGACCTGTAAGTAATAGATAAATAAAAATGAGACAAAAATAACTTATCTTATTAAAAGTTCTTCAAAGACCATAAGAGAGGTCAATGCTAGAGGTCTTAATATGGGTTATAAATAGTACAGAAGCACTAATAGTTTGTTAATAGTCTGCATAGTGTTAAGTAGGGGACAGATTAGAACTTAATTTATGAGTTGATACTGAATACTAGACTAATTATTTTGTTGATCCTGATCTTCCTACTTCTCTTGCTTTAGGGCAACAATGCTTCAACTATCAGTGTATTTAACTTCTAAATTGTTGTATTATACTCAGGTGACCGTTAAGGCCTTTGGGCCTCTTGTTTCTGAGCTACTGTACCATAATATTTGCTATATAAAATGCAAAAAATTGTTATCTGTGTTACTTTTGTGCAGTATGCTTGTTAACATTTGAAACTTACATTCTATATGTATGTATTTCCAGCTGTACCATATATAATTCAAACTTGTCATAATTTTTATTGTACATGTTTTCATAATCAAAATTTTTTTCCTTTTTTATATTTAGAGTCACAAAGCAGTGCAAGCTCTCCAGGAGTAAGTATTTAACATACAGAACTCCTGTTGTGTGGAAAGGTTGTATAATTCATAATCACAGGTACTTAATGTTATACATGTATACAGTCAAACCTCATTATCTCGAACTTCATGGAACCAAGAAAATACTTTGAAATATCTGAGGATTCAAGATATCCAGGGTAAAATACTTAAGATATAAGTGCTTGGGACTTCAAAATCACTTTGACATATCCATGGAAATCGAGATATCCATGTTCGAGATACCGAAGTTCAACTGTATTCTTATTAAAAGTAAGATATAACCCCATAGAATTATTAGGTATGGGGTTATATTTGTTTTTAATAAGAAAAATATGTAACATCAAGTGCCTGTGTACTTAATTGACTAGCTCTCTTGCATACCTGTATGCATCACTGTTATAACCATGTGTGTAAATTCTCTCCATTAAAATTAGCATTAATTATTGGCAAAAATTTCTTTATCAACAGATTTTTTTTTTAATTTGCATAATTTAATTATTATGTTAGATTTTTATTTACATGTATATTTTTACTTGAAATGTCACCATTTTACTTACGGTCTTTGTATTCAGAGTTCTCAGTCTCCGTCCATCCCTGAACTTGAGCGACAGTGGGTAGTCTACGTCACTATCCCCTTGCTGTTTGCATACCTGTCCAGATTCATCCCAGGAACAGATAAACTCAGGTGTGATATGCATGAAGTACTGTAATTATGTTATTGGGGTGTCTTGGCTGAAAAGAATTCTGCATACAATAATGAATAATTGTTACAAGTTAAGAGTGGGAAAAAAAATATATTTCGACTTGATTTTTGATCCCAGCACTTGACACCACAGAACAAGAATATTAATTAAGATAAGATACAGCCTACATTTTGATAGTTATATTTATTGATTAATTGTTCTGATATGAATTCTGCAATAGTTGTATTTGACTGCACTCTGCAACATGTTAATTATTTCAGAACTAATGCCTTTGAGGTGGTTGGTGTGAATTCTGCTTCAACGGGAGTTGTACAATGTGAAGACAGTAGATCATTGGCTGATTGGATAAGAGCAATAACCAATAATATTTCAGCATTGCTGACTCATATGGTATGGGGACAATGTATCAATGTTTTCTTGTAACAGAATAAAATTCTAATGCTCTGAGATGTATGAAGATATTTAGCATGTGTCTCAAGTTACAGTTCAGGTTTTCACTCTTTGAATACCAAAGAGCCATTAATTGATGGGAAATACTGTATGTGTACATAAATTGGCATATTCAAAATTTAGCGCAATCACTGGTTATGGAGTTGTTGGTGAAATAACGAATTAGCACTATACATGTTCATGCCGTATATTGTATTTATAAATGATTTCTTAGCAGTATTCATGAATTCGTGCATCGTGTCTGCGCCAAAGCCGCTAAAATATGAAGCCCACTTTTTAAAGTACAGATACAGTATGAATTTAATATTCATTTCAGATAAAAATGAGCAATAGACTATTGATCCCAGAAGATCAAGTAAGTTTTTCAAATATCAGTTACAAAATTGTTATATCCATAAACATAAAACATGGATTAAAAAAAAAAACTTACATGAGATTGTCATCTGTTTTGTATCAGGTTGTTCACATGACATGGACTCAGGAAAGGGTCTCTCCCATGCGACACTTTCAAGCCTGGAAACCAAAATTTCTCTGTCTGAAAGGTGCAGAAATCTGTTTGTTTGATGTTCCTCCAGTAAGTTCTTTCAGTATATTATATGATGAGTTTTTGATGATAGTTATGTTATTAATTATTAAATATTTAATGACAACTTGAGAATAAATGAATTAAAAGCACACCATTGCTAAGGTCTTACATAGCACAAAGACATTGATCTTCTGTTAAAGAGGTAAATTGAAACCTTTGTTTTATTTAAGATGCAGACAAGAGACTGGGTTCGCTGTGACACTGTGTTCAAAGTGTATGAGTGCATGTTTAAGGTTCTCAAGGTACTGAATTAAAAAAAAAAAAGATTCTTTTGTTAATTAAAAAAAAACACGCATAAATTTTTTTTGGCTTGCTGTATATTGTGTGTGTACTTTTGCAAACCATGAATATCATAAAATGGATGTGTTTGAGGCTAAAGTACAGTCAAACCTTGTTATGTCGAACTCGATAGGGCAAAGAAAAAAAACCCAGAAAGATGTCTGAGAATTTGAGATATCAAAGTTATCAAGGTTTTTATATACATGCATATAAAAAAATATAGTTTGAGATACCAAAGTTCAACTGTATGTGTGAGTGATATTCTCTTTACAGCTGTATTAACATAAAAATGTATCTTGTGTCATTTGCCAGGATGTTGAACTTTTGGATGATCGCCAACATTGTTGTACCATACACTGTGGGACAGGTGAAAAGTTTTACCTGAGCACAGAGAGTCGCTCTGATCTCCTCCAGCTGGAGAAAGCCTGGTACAAAACCAACCACACCAGTATATCTAGCATAAAGGTAAACGCAATCACACCAGTATAACTAGCATAAAGGTAAACACTACCACACCAGTATAACTAGCAGCTAATCACAATCACACCAGTATAACTAGCATAAAGGTAAACACTAAAACCCCAGTATAACTAGCATAAAGGTAAACACAACCACACCAGTATAACTAGCATAAAAGTAAACACAATAGGGCTGCCACGATTAACTGAAATATCGGTTAACTGCAAATCAAAATCTTTCGGTTCCATTTGGTACGTTTTTCTCAGATTTCGATTCGATTCAGGTTTGATTTTTTCAGACTAACATCTGCTGTTGTTAGGTGCATTCTGATTGGTTAATCGGCAAAAATGATGGCAAATCATGTAAACAAAAAAACCAACAAAACCACGAAAATGGACGCGAAGAAGTCAGCGGGGGACTACTAGATAGAATGTTCTATCGTTAAAATGGTAAATGTCCTACGGACCCGGTTGTCCCGAGACACAGTTAGATTATTCTTACATGTAACTAGGGGACTACTTCCATTTTCTACAGAAAGATGGCACAGAAGATTAGTGCATTTAGGCCACACTTATCAGCCACACAATTCTGAATTTAGAGGACCAGTGCTACGAAAATTCGTATTTCTTTTTAATGTTGACATTGTTTTGAATGTGAAATTAATTATTGACTGTATTGTTACAACAGCAATGTGTTTCGGCGGTTTGATATCGTATTTGTGAATTAAAAATTTAAATCACATCAGATCCAAACGTAATTTCTATTGTGGCAAAATAGCTTTTGTATGCAAATCACCAATAATTTTATGTTTAGCATATGCAATCATGGAAGTTTTGATTGAAAGATTTGTATGCATGTTTTCTCTTTTAAAACTAATGACCAGTATTTTAATAATTTGATTTCAGACATTTGATTCTTGGTTCATACTTTGTAATTAGAACATTAGGTATTTCCTTTGTTTTTTTGGTTTTACATTCCATATTATCTTAATAAATCTAATAAAAGTGTGTTTCATTATTTATTTTGAATTATCAAACATTACAAATTTTATACAAAAATATAAAAAAGGTTTTATTTCTTGTATTACTAGCATAAAGGTAAACACAACCACACCAGTATTACTATCATAAATGTAAACACAACCACACCAGTATAACTAGCATAAAGATAAACACAACCACACCAGTATAACTTGCATAAAGGTAAACACAACCACACCAGTATAACTAGCAGCTAAACACAACCACACCAGTATAACTAGCATAAATGTAAACACTACCACACCAGTATAATTAGCATAAAGATAAACCACACCAGTATAACAAGCATAAAGGTACATGTAAACACAACCACACAAGTATATCTAGCATAAAGGTAAACACAACCACACCAGTATTACTAGCATAAAGGTAAACCACACCAGTATAACTAGCAGCTAATCACAACCACTTCAGTATAACTATCATAAAGCTAAACACTACCACACCAGTATAACTAGCAGCTAGACACAAACACACCAGTATAACAAGCAGCTAGACACAAACACACCAGTATAACAAGCAGCTAGACACGAACACACCAGTGTAACTAGCAGCTAATCACAACCACACCAGTATAACTAGCATAAAGGTAAACACAAGCAAACCAGTATGACTAGCTTTAAGGAATTATTAAGGAAGATCTAAACACTGCACACTAAAGAGTTCTAATTTTAGGGTAGTTTTATACAGTTAGAGTGATCTGCCCTTAGAAGTAAGATAGAAAAAATGGTTATTTATAGTTAATTACACAATTTGTAATAGATTAAAATATTTGTAGCATTATATTAGACCAAGAATAAGTAATTGAATTCATTATTTCCATTAATTTTCCCAATGTTTGTAAACAACAGTGATTTCTGTTCACGCAAAGTGTGTTGTCTTTGAACATTTTTCTTTCAGAAATAAGGCAGGTACCCTATGTTGAAAATGGATTAAATAGTCTCAATATGCACACCTTTATATGATGTATTTTTCTCCAAGTCCAAAAAGCACTTTTTTTTAGTGTTTAGAGCTTCCTTAAAACAATCATATAAGTGTAATCAACCAGCAGAAACGTGAACACAGTCACATTAGAATAACCATCACATAAGGAGAAATTTGTCCAGGATAAAGTTATAAAGAATCACGTCAGAATAACCAGATAAAGGTTAAAAAATATTACATATCATATAACTTTTATAAACAAAATCACACCAGAATTACAGAGAGCTGAAAAGTTAACCAGGCAATACCAGTATAACCAGCATAATAGAATATTTAATTGATGAAAATAAAATAAATTGTAATGTTTTTTACAGAGATTTTCTTATATATACATTTGTGGTATCTCTCTATTATATAAACATGCAGAGAGCAAATATCTTCATACCTGTATGAAGTTTTTCGAAGGTCATAGGTCATTACGTGACCTAATCACACAGCGCAGTAATATCTCTATTAAAAAGACTTACTCCACTAAGCAATATAGCATGTTTTTCATGCATAAAAATGTACAAAATACGCAAGTAAAATAATAATCATTTTATTTACAATGTAAACGAGTATTTAATACAGTTCTTGATCGATTTTACATAGAGAAAAGAAAACTACGTGTTATAAGTTTCATGTCTGAGCTGCATAGTCTCAACATTTACCCTTATTTTTCTCGCAGACCTCTGAATGCTATAATTTTTTTTCATTAAACTTTACTCACAATAAATTTGAAAATCTGTTGAAAAATATCAATGTAATGCAATCACGCCACAAACAGCTGACAAACACTGCACTTTGGAAGTTCGGTAGGCACACCTCCATCATCGAGATCGTTGTGACGTTGTCTTAACAATGTAAGCTGTCGCCAGTGTCTCCATGTCAACATCATAAATTAATAAATATGCCTTACTGAAATCGTAGAATTTATGTTTTTGATCAAATTTTGTACTTGATTTCAAGTTATCTGGTCCGGACAAGTGTCTCCATCCATCCCTTTCCGATCGAAATTCCTCCAACTTTTTAGTATCAAACATCGGACGTGTTTCTTGTGTTTTTTTAACATCGAATATGGGTTCTCATGAATACAAAAATTTCCAGACACCAATATGCTCACTATAATTGATCACAAGTAGCCTTTCACAGAATATTCCCTTCAAAACAATCCTTTGCCAGATGAATTTGAAGCGTAACCGCTTTTCAAGCCGATTTACACCTAGCGTAATTTGTCAAATTCTACGACGTACAGTTAGTGCAATATTTATATTCGATTACATTCGATTGTCCGTCTCAAATGTATATATAAGTAATAAATAACAAGTTTAAAAACTTCAATGGGAATTGAAGTGGGTCGGTACGTGATCAAATCTTCTGAGAAGGCCTTCGGCCTTCACAGGATTTGATCACGTGACCGACCCACTTCAATTCCCATTGAAGTTTTTAAACTTGTTATTTATTTCTTAAATAACGTCTGAATTTGTCATTGTAGAGTAAAACCTTTGGTTGCACCTGGAGGGGACAGCTGTCTGGATTGACACTAGATCTGGAGTCTGGATTTTCTCTGTATGACAATACTTTAAAGGTAAAAAGAGACTGACAAAACCTTATCCACACAATTTAGAAGTGTAACTTGCTTTTTCATTTTTTTTTTCATAGTGAAATGTCAAGAAAACAAAAAAAGTTTTAATGATATATGTATATATATTTACACAGAGCTACATGTGGACTTATAAATTCTCCCAACTCAAAGGCTCCTCCGATGACAACAGATCCAAACTGAGGCTTCACTTCCATAGTGCAGAGAATTCCAACAATGTGGAAACCAGGGTAAGGACAAAATTGATTATAACAGTGTTTAATCATTGATTTTCATAATAATAATTTTTGATATCCAAATATTTTTCCGAAGATTTTAAAAGTACCGTATTTGGCTGAATATAATACGCACTTTTTTCCCAAAATAATTTTCTATGAGAAAGGGGTGCGTATTTTACACCACAATGGGATTTTGATAGGTTTTTCTTTCATGTGAAACACTGCTATCATACGCACATACCGAAGTATTACCTAGAGACTTATGCAATTTCTTGCTGTTTATCGCTGTATTTAAAACTTCGGAAAGTTATTGTTCCAATGTAGGCTTGATAAAAATGTTATATTTATAACCTTTTGATAGTTAAATTAAATATAAAAGCAAGTTAAAATTAATTTGAGCTGCATGTTCATCGTCTCCGTGTAGACCGCCATTAACGATGTTATTTATAGATGTTGACACATTCCTTTGCCACGTGCTGCCCTAATCAAGGTACACATGTACCTAATCAGTCGGACACTCGGTCAAAAAAGTAATGTCATTTTTTAGCTCACCTGAGCTGAAAGCTCAAGTGAGCTTTTCTGATCACCTGTTGTCCATCGTCCGTCCGTCTGTCCGTCCGTCCGTCTGTAAACTTTTCACATTTTCAACTTCTTCTCAAGAACCACTGGGCCAATTTTAACCAAATTTGGTACAAAGCATCCTTGAGTAAAGGGGAGTTTAAATTGTTAAAATAAAGGGCCAAACCCCCTTACAAGGGGAGATAATCAAGAAAAGACAAAAATAGGGTGGGGTCATTAAAAAATCTTCTTCTCAAGAACCACTGGGCCAGAAAAGCTGAAACTTACGTGGAAGCATGCTGGGGTAGTGTAAATTCTAAATTGTTAAAATCATGACCCCCGGGGGAAGGGCGGGGCCACAATAAGGAATCCAAGTTTTACATTGAAATATATAGAAAAAATCTTTAAAAATCTTCTTCTCAAGAACCACTGGGCCAGAAAAGCTGAAACTTATGTGAAAGCATGCTGGGGTAGTGTAGATTCTAAATTGTTAAAATCATGACCCCCCGGGAAAGGGCGGGGCCACAAAAGGGAATCCAAGTTTTACATTGAAATATATAGAAAAAATCTTTAAAAATCTTCTTCTCAAGAACCACTGGGCCAGAAAAGCTGAAACTTATGTGAAAGCATGCTGGGGTAGTGTAGATTCTAAATTGTTAAAATCATGACCCCCGGGGGAAGGGCGGGGCCACAGTAGTAAAACTAAGTTTAACATTGAAATATATAGAAAAAATCTTTAAAAATCTTCTTCTCAAGAACCACCAGGCCAGAAAAGCTGAAACTTTTGTGGAAGCATGCTGGGGTAGTGTAGATTTTAAATTGTTAAAATCATGACCCCCGGGGGAAGGCTGGGGCCACAATAGGGAATCCAAGTTTTACATTGAAATACATAGAAAAAATTTTAAAAAATCTTCTTCTCAAGAACCATTAGGCCAGAAAAGCTGAAACTTATGTGGAAGCATCCTTGGGTAGTGTAGATTCTAAATTTTTAAAATCATGACCCCCGGGGGAAGGGCGGGGCCACAGTAGTAAAACTAAGTTTTACATTGAAATACTAAGAAAAAATCTTTAAAAATCTTCTTCTCAAGAACCACCTGGCCAGAAAAGCTTAAACTTTTGTGGAAGCATGCTGGGGTAGTGTAGATTTTAAATTGTTAAAATCATGACCCCTAGGGGAAGGGCGGGGCCACAATAAGGAATCCAAGTTTTACATAGAAATATATAGAAAAAATCTTAAAAAATCTTCTCAAGAACCATTGGGCCAGAAAAGCTGAAACTTATGTGGAAGCATCCTTGGGTAGTGTAGATTCTAAATTGTTAAAATCATGACCCCTGGGGGCAGGGCACGGCCACAATAGGGAATCCAATTTTTATATCGAAATATATAGAAAAAAAATCTTTTTCTCAAGAACCACTTGGTCAGGAAAGCTAAGACTTTTGTAGAACCATCCTGGGGCAGTGTAAATTCTAAACTATTCAAATCTTGATCCCTGGGGGTAGGGCGGGGCCACAATAGGGAATCCAAGTTTTACATTGAAATATATAGAAAAAATCTTTAAAAATCTTCTTCTCAAGAACCACTGGGCCAGAAAAGCTGAAACTTATGTGAAAGCATGCTGGGGTAGTGTAGATTCTAAATTGTTAAAATCATGACCCCCGGGGGAAGGGCGGGGCCACAGTAGTAAAACTAAGTTTTACATTGAAATACTAAGAAAAAATCTTTAAAAATCTTCTTCTCAAGAACCACCTGGCCAGAAAAGCTTAAACTTTTGTGGAAGTATGCTGGGGTAGTGTAGATTTTAAATTGTTAAAATCATGACCCCTAGGGGAAGGGCGGGGCCACAATAAGGAATCCAAGTTTTACATTGAAATATATAGAAAAAATCTTAAAAAATCTTCTTCTCAAGAACCATTGGGCCAGAAAAGCTGAAACTTATGTGGAAGCATCCTTGGGTAGTGTAGATTCTAAATTGTTAAAATCATGACCCCTGGGGGCAGGGCGCGGCCACAATAGGGAATCCAATTTTTATATCGAAATATATAGAAACAAAAATCTTTTTCTCAAGAACCACTTGGTCAGGAAAGCTAAGACTTTTGTAGAAGCATCCTGGGGCAGCGTAAATTCTAAACTATTCAAATCTTGATCCCTGGGGGTAGGGCGGGGCCACAATAGGGAATCCAAGTTTTACATTGAAATATATAGGAAAAATCTTTAAAAATTTTCTCCTCAAGAACCTCTTGGCCAGTAAAGCTGAAACTTATATGGAAACATCCTGGGGTAGTATAGATTTTAAATTGTTAAAATCATGACCCCCATGGGTAGGGCGGGGCCACAATAGGTATTACAAAAAGATCGTCTGGTGAAGAACAGCAGGGCCAGTTATTCAGGTGAGCGTTGTGGCCCATGGGCCTCTTGTTAATGAAATACAATAAAATAAAATTAAATAATTTAAATAACTCAGTGAAAATTCATTTCAACATAAACACCCCTCTATACGTCCCAATGAATGGAAGCCAATGTTGTGAACACGTGCGCTTGTCCCTTGATAATTACCCCTCAACACCTCTCCAGGCAATTAAATTGTTTACCGACTCCAAAGCACTGTTTTTACAGTTAGAGCACTGATTATTTACTGCCCTTATTAATGGCTTTGATTATTTTCTTTGTTAAAAATCGGGGGTTGGTTTATGATCTTTCGTATGTATAAGCGTGTGTTGATTACGACACATTAAACAGTTAAACGCTTGTTAAATGTAATTTTACTTTATCTTAGATCGGCCTCGTGTTTAAAAGACTGTTAGTTAAAAAAGAAAATATGAAGTATGTTGAAACTTAAGTGTTATCATTTACTCGTGCTCTGTAGAAAATAAGATATCCACGGAGATTACCTTGATGTATGAAGACATATATCCCACCTTTGAATTAATTAAATAAATAGCTGATGTTATAAAAATAAAATCAAAATTTAACAAGCATGTAAAGTGTAGTTATCAAGACACCTCCAAAGCTGTGAAAAATGATGTACAAACTTTGTACATCATTTTTCACAGCTTTGGAGGTGTCTTGATAACTACACTTTACATGCTTGTTAAATTTTGATTTTATTTTTATAACATCAGCTATTTATTTAATTAAATAATTTCAAGTTCAAAAGAGGAAAATCGTAGTCTATGAATACTTTGATGTTGCAATATCGCTTGCCCTGTTAAATTTACATAATTTTCAACATGATCATCTTAAACTAAAAATCAAAGTACTGTGAGTACTGATAGACGGTGGTATGAATGATTTTGTTTGATTGTTTGTTTGTTTTAATTAAAACGTCCCTCTCGGGAATTTTTCACTCATATTGAGACGCCACCATTGCCATTGGTGGGCTGCAAATTTTATATCTATACTCAACACTCAGGGCCATTGTGCAGTGAGGGATCTTTTTTCTGGCCAGCACTAACTGCGCCACGGGACCCCAGTTTAACGGTCTCATCTGAAGGACCGGTCTCCACGTCCCGCAGTGGGATTCGAACCCGCGACCTAAGGATCGACTCCTTACTCCTTGACATCTAGAGCAAACGCTGTAATTACCGGCCACTGGCATGAATGAATTAAATTAAATAAATTAATATGAGAATCTGTAAAATGATATGGAAATTATGAACGTTTGTTGCAATTTTTTACAATACATGTATTTAATGAGTTATTTTATATTTGCGTCAGTATGATGAGGACATGTATTAATTGAAGTTGTTAAACAGAAATTGTGATTTTATAATTCAAATTCTTATACTCAGTGGTTAATTATCAAATTTTGCTAATCTGGAGTTAAATTGAACTCACAATATTTACAAAAAAAAAACTAAAAAACTAACTTTTCTTAAAATATATGGTAAAAAGGGAAATGATGAATCACTTTTGGCGATGTACTGTAGATTGTGCGACATAAATCATATGCTGAAAGATAATGAAATAGACTTTATCTTTGGATCCCCATTTTTGCCAAATTTCCAGTAATTTACTTACATGTATTTCTATAAGGTTGAAAGACTTCAAGAATTGTACAGTAGTTTTACCTTTTTGTTTGAGATATATATATATATTTACTGTTCGAAAAGAAAAGAAAAAAGAACAGAATAACAAAATATCTTTCACCCTCTATTTCTCTTAGTATCTTTATATGCACTGACCCCGATAGTCATTGCGTAATACGAAGTTTTGAAAACACATGTAGGAGAAGACTGACCTAAATTAAATCAACTGAATTTGCAAGAAAATCCTAATATTTCATGTACATGTACATGCATTTGTGTAGTTTTTTTTTCTTACACTTTTTAAAGGGTAAATTTTATTCGAGTCACAATAGAATTTTCAAATACAAATGAAATATATGGGTAACTTTTGTTCGTCACAGTCTTATAATTATAGCTTTGATAAATTAGCATCCTTTCAGTAGTTTTTGTGTCCGAGATAATTAGGCAATGACTTTTGTTTTTAGATAGAACCGAAATTAACTTTGCAAAATGGCATCGTATCTGCCTTCAACAACTCTCTTTTATGTAAACTTTAAGAGGACGTGATTTTTTTCCATTCCGAAAATATATCTTTTTTCTAATATAGTATCGTCAACAGATACTAGAAATTCCATTCATCAAAAGACACCGCAAAATTTCAATAAACTGTATAAGTATTATTGAATAAAAATTTCACAAAACGTCTCAAATAAAACATGCAGTTCTGCAACAAGGAATACGCAGTCCTCGAATCATGTTAACTGAATTTTCGGAAATGGAGAAATTTGGGGATTGACGCTTTCCAAGCATGGAGTATTTCGTAATTAGGGAATACCAAATTGGGAACATCTCGTATAATAAGTGTTTGTCACACATCCAAGAGCGAAGAAACCGCCGAGAATGTGTTGGTTTAACAATAATTATTTTATTTCCTAAGATGGTAAGGTGTAATGTGAAACCATTATCCATAAATATTTTTCCCCCAGATTTTTTTTTTTTTTTTACTTTTAACAGGGATGGGCACGATTACTGAAAAATGTAATAGATTAATAATCGATTACTTAGAGGAATTTTGTGTAATCGATTATTAATCGATTACACTCATTTTTGTCCTGTAATCGATTGTAATCGATTACTTTGGAAGATGTAATCGATTAATAATCGATTACTCCCAAGTTTTTATCCAAATATCAAAGCAATATTTAAATGGTAATGTTGATGATATCCACTGAAGTTTGAATGTGTTCCTGCAGTTTCAGTGCAGATCATTCTTTTAAGGTTTTATTCTGGCTAACATTCTCACTAAATGCCCAAATGAGGGATTCTGTACCATGAAAAGTGGAGACATGATTCCTACAATAAAATATGTCAAGGAATTAATTATTCCTTTCAACCTTGGATCTGAACCTCCATATTCAGATTTGACTTGTTGCAAAAATTATTATTATAAAATAATTTTATTGTGAATAACTTCATTAGAAGTATTTGGGCTGCCTGTATGTTGACAGTACACATTAAACATTCTTGTGTCTTCTTTTAAAAAAAATAAGTATATTAGAACTCTTAGTAATAAACATGTAAATCAAATGTGTCTTTAAAGTAATTAAACTAATAGCACAATTTCATTCTGTATTGAAATAAGTGTTTTGAGAGCTATTAATTGTTTAAATAATATTGTTTGTCTTCAATAGAACTATGAATAATAAAAGTTAAAACTAGGTAGTTCACAGTTTACACCTCATTATCTGCAAGTCGGGGATGTCTCAGTCAATTAATTAGCCAAGATAAGCAAACACAGTGACACTTACTCCCTCTCTTACAGACACTTATAACCCCTCACTGATACAAAAGAAACCTTACAATTTTGAATGAAAACATGAGAATGATTTTGCAAATTTTAAAGTTAATAAAACAACAAGTTTGAAGTTGTTTAAACATTTTCAGATATGAATAAGTATTTCCATCTTCTTTTTTTCGAGTACAATGTAGTTTATTTACCAAATCATTTATATTTACTACAGCACTTAAATCTGTTTTTGCTATTTATAATTTTCTATTACAACCACAAAGTTTTTCAATATTTGAAATATGAAAAAGGACATGCAGCAAGAGGACTATGGGTCAAATGTAAAATGCATACAAAAAATCTATATATTTTATTAATAAATAGTTGAAATACACTTCTGAATTTATTAATACTAGACCAGAAGGTCTATAATGCAAATTTTATTGAGAACATTATTAAACTTATGATAATAAAAGTTAGGTAATCCAAACATTACACTAGGTTGTTTATATTTGATATTTGTGTGTGAATGACAGGAAATAATTCTCCAAAATAACATCCATTTATGCATAAAATAATCAAAAATAATCGAAAAAGTAATTATAATTACATTGAAAATTTTAGCTGTAATCGATTAAATTACGATTACAAGTAATCGAAAATCTCTTCGATTACAGATTACTGTCGATTACTTGAAAAAAAGTAATCATTACAATCGATTACGATTACTCGATTACGATTACCCCATCCCTGACTTTTAATAAATTTTATTGAAATTTTACATTTACACAACGTAAAAAAGGATGTGTATATGAACTAACTTTTTGCATTTGTTTCATACTCAACAAACTTTATGTATGAATTGACTTTTGTGGTTTGCATTCGAATTGACTCCTTATATACGAATCAGTTTTTGTACGAATTAACATTAAGTCGGTGTAGTTTAATGAATATTCATGAGGCGAGAAATATTAAAACGGGAAATATCAGGAATTAAACTTTGCGCCCATCAACGAAATGTCATTGAAATAACTTGAGAACCATGTACATTTTATTTTCGAACATCGAAACGACTCCACTTTCATTATTTTGTCTCTGCAAAAATTGCCGCTAGGGTCCCCGTGTTTTTACACTGTTGTTTATTCATAGCCCAGACCAGCAGCAGTAGCCTGTGGCTATAAATAGCCACCGTCTAATAAATATGACAACTGTTAAACTTGCAACAATATCTCGTGCTTTGTTGAAATAAAATTATTTCCACAAAGAATAGTTAGAATACGGCGACGTATAATTTCAATATCACCATATGCTAAAAAAATAATTAATAAACTCTGTTAATACTTTAATGCAACATTATCTCGTGCTTTGTTAAAATCAATAATCTCCTCCAGATTGCCGCGATATGGAAAGCCAAGATTAAGAAATAAAAACGCATTTGAATAAAATATAAATTTTCAGCACTTTATCTCCGCGCCGATTTTCATAGCAAATTACTGCGATTTTCACAAGTTCAGAACACCGCTTGGTAAAATTTTCTGCTGCGTATAATACAACCGAACTGCTTTTTTCCCTCAGTTTCAGGCTCAAAAAGGGGGGTGCGTATTTTACACCAATGCGTATTATATTCGGCCAAATACGGTAGATGATTGCACAGTAAAACACACTTTTAACAAAGTGCCAGTGACAAACTATTTTGCTTCCTTATAAACCTAATTTGTTATATCCATGAAGTTCATAATACTTTTTAAAAGCCACAAGGAATAAAAATCTTTTCACTGTAAGCATCAGTTCATTATAAGCGTGTTTTACTTTTTTTTTTTTACTTCTACTGCATGTTTATAAGAGTCAGGGGCTTGAAACACTTATTATTCCCTGTGTATTTTTGTAAGGCACAAGTTTTCAATTTTGACGGAGATATAATCTTTTGGGGACTATAGCCAAAATGGAGGTTTTGACTAACACTAATCCCTACAGAAACTGAATACATCATATTATGTTAAATGTCTGGTTTGGATTGTGTTTGTAGGAGATCCAATGCTCCAGCCTTCACACTCTGCTTTACTGCATCCATTTCATATTCTGTTAAATGTCTGGTTTGGATTGTGTTTGTAGGAAATCCAGTGTTCCAGCCTTCACACTCTGCTTTACTGCATCCATGCCTTTCTGTCTGCTAAGCTGGCATCAGTAGATCCCTTGTTTCTAGGGAGCCATTAAATCAAAAGAGACATCGACGAAGAACCGCAAATTGTTTACGCAGCTATTCTGCTCTTTTTTATTTACAAATTACGGAACTGTAATATTTTTCTGAGGATCATCTACATTGTAGTTACTTTTAAGTAGAGGAGTTTGTTTTGTTGCAGTTCTCTATTTTATGTGACTGTATAATGCCAGAAATTAAGTCCCCTTTCAAAAAATCTCACATGTCACAGTAACTGCTTGTTATCAAATCATTTAGTAGTTAGTTTGAAATGACATTTGTCATAGTTATTAAAGCGTGCATGTATATGTATTTTCTTAATTCTGTAGTAACAATTTTAACTTTCATGTAACGATGAAATAACTGTATTAATATTTTATATAAATTATATTTTACAATTTTTACATTTGTATATTTTATTTTATCTAAGATTTTGTATTTAGCTGGAAAAGTGCAACAATACATATTCTTTTCTAATATATTAATTTATTTAAAGGCCAGTTGCAGCTTCCATTCTTTTTTTAGTATATTTTTTTTCCAGATGTGTTCATTTTTAATGAGATTAACTTCGAACTCATTTTCATTTTGTTAATTTTTACTGAGAGTCTTACACTGAATTATTTATCCTGCTGTACAATGTTTTAAACCTAGATGTCATAGATAGAAAAATCAGACTTCATGACATTTTTATATGTTGGTTTCAAAAGCGATATATTGCATACTACTGGTATCACACCAAACTTACAATGTATCTGTACATGTATGTGCTATATCATGCCTAAAATTTAGTACTTTCATTAGGCAACAATAGATACATACTTATATCTCCCATACAAGCTGAGAGGTGGTCATTTTATGACACCACAATGTAGATTGTGTAATTCATATTGTATAGCCAATCAGGAGTGTGCATTTTATTCCAATGTTTTTATTACAGTTTGCCACAATGCTAGTTTCTCCAAACTTTATTTCTTTATTTAATATTCTATTTGCCATTATGTTAGGTTTTTTTTCAAAGGTTCATTAATATTATTGTGTTTGCCATAATGCTAGTTTCTTTAAAGGTTGTTATGTTTTGTGTCTTTATCCCATTGGTGCTATGTCTTGTGTTATTGAGTGGTTGCTAATAGTGATAATCTTGGAGTATTTTATTTTTGTGGATATCAATCATTTGTGTTGTATCGTTTTCCAAATCAAGTTTTAATCTTCAGTGGAATTTCCCTCTGAGTACTGTAGTTCCTTATAACTCTCTCAAGCAATGAAGATAGCTGTAGTACATTTTATAGAGGTTGTATATGGACTTCGAGATACAACATTAAATTTTTTATTCTTGTACATGTATTTCATTTCAGGTAGGTTAGTAAATACATGTAGCTGTCTATATATTGTAGATTTAAATACTGGTTTAGGTTATTTTGGTCCATTGATCACCATGAAAAAAAAAAAAGTATGAAACATATGAAAATTTATTTATTGCTATATGATGCATTGATGTAGTTATGTACCTTTGTATGGCCATACGTAATTGAAGAAGTTGCTTCACCATCTGTAGTGTTAGTAGAATGGTAGAGAGCATGCTTTGTTGAGTTTTACATCGTCTTCCCACCATTTTGCTATTGTTACTGCTGTTATAGTGGATAGTTATATTGTTACCAATGATGACAAATCTTTGATCCGCCCCTTGCACTGTTTGTTAGATCTTCTAGATCAAAATTTTATGCTAAATCTCATGCACAATCACTGAAATGGTATAGAGTTTGTATAACTGTTTTGATTACTGGTGTAAATGTGTATAATCTTTCAAATTGTAGGAATGTGTTGAATTGTTCATTCAGTATCTGTACTTGATGTCCATCAATTACAATTTCACTGATCTGATTTGTGGCAAATCTTTGTTAGATTTTTAACTAGTTTTTGATAATGTCTGTTGTAGTTCTAATGGTTTAGGCAATCACCATGTCCAAGAATCTGAAATGATTGTTGCATAAGGTAAATTTTGCTGATGTTGAATAATGCTCTAAAAGGATGCAAAATACAAAATGTTATTAATAAATCTTTTGCTTTGTTTAAAACATGATATCCTGTAATTAGAATTAATATTGATGCAAAAAGGCTGCATAATAAATGCATTTTGAAAGAAAAAAAACTTTATCTACCTGCATAATGGCTGTGGGTCATGGTTATTATTTTACAAGTAGTGCTTTTTATGGAATTTAGAATCTGTTGATATCATTTTTATGTTTTGTTTATGATTACTTCAGTGCAATAAAAGTCTTGAATTATCTGAACTTCTTTTTATTATATGTATGTGAACAGAGTTATGATAAGAAAGGTAATTTGTTAACACCTCCAACTGAAAACCTTGTACATGTGTTACAATATATATTATTGGTCAAGGTTCAATGATGACATAATTATATTATATAAATACAGACAAACCTCGTTATCTCGGACGCGAGGGGACAGAGAAAAAAATATGAGATATCCAAGGATTCAAGATATGGAGGTAAAAATACATATATAGAAAAAGTGGTTGGGACTTCGAACTCCGACTTACCCATGGTATTTGGGATATCAGTGTTTGAGATACCTAGGTTTAACTGTATAAAATAACTTTTTGCTATCAATTAATATTATTTACGGTTCAAATTTAAGTGTATTCAAATTAACTTGCAAAATTGGTCTTCTTGTAATACTTGACAATATTCACTTCAAATAACCAAAAAATGAAAAATTAAATAAATGAAGATACCGATTTGGAAAATATTTATGATTATGGCAAAATGATTATGACAAAGAACTGTACCAAAAAAGTAATTCAATTTGTCAGGTTTCAATGTTTGCTTTTATTGGGATTTTTTCCAGTGTCAAAATACAAATATCATAATAACGTATGGTTAATCCGGAAATAAAATGCCCGATCGACCATCACAGTAGATACCTATAACAAGTAAACAAAAACAAGACTATCAATTTATATTCCCCTACTTGTATGTCTTTTCTATCAATCAACCAATTCTTTCCCTCTTATGTATATGTATATTGTATTTCGTGTGTATGATCATAATCATTATATACATTTTAACAATGTACTTTCTTTTTGCCCCATGAGGGCCCTTAATTGGTCAATAAACGAATTGAATTGAATTGAAAATATAGCTGTGACCAGAGACACAAATAACAAGCTTTCATTCTCTGCTGTGACTTGGTAAAGAGACTTGGAAAACCAGATGGAACAAGGAAATTTTTATGAATAGGTAACAACTTCCCTTACTCACACGAAGCAGCCTTTTTATTTATATCGGAAAATTTGTGTTCCTGTTGTGCAACTACAGTACTCAGTGGTCATGTAACGAGACCAATACCAGTACGTACACTTAAAAGTAAATATATATAAACTTTAAATTCTTGTTAATATTCATGTATCTTTACTCGATAAAGGCTGGTCATGAAGCAATGACAACATTTGTTTATGTAAGGGGGGGGGGGATAAACTCTCAAATGCACAGAAATTAAACCACTGGATTTGCATGTATTACCACAAATCTGATAAGTATACAATATTATACAATAAATATCTGGAGTCATGCACAAAACTTACAAAATGTACATTTTTAAAAATAATAAATGATTTTCTTTACCCCCCCCCCCGCAAACAAAGTTTGGGGGTATGTAGGAATCACCTAGTCCGTCTCTCCGTCCGTCTGTCTAGCTGGCCATCTAGCTGTCTTTCTGCAAATGTGTCTGGTCTATATCTTTCTTACGGAGGAACATTAGAATCTACTACTTTACAAAGAGATTGTTCATAACCTGAGGGTGTATTATGATCTTGACATAAGGTCATTTGGGCAAGTTCAAGGTCACTGAAAGATCTAGAAAAGTTCATAATTCGTGTCTGGTCCATACTTGGTGACTTCTCATTTTACACAGAGATTGCTTATGACCTGAGGGTGTGACATGATCTTGACCTAAGGTCATTTGTGCAAGTTCAAGGTCACTGACAGAAAAGTTCGTAATTCGTGCCTGGTCCATATCTTTCTTATGGAGGATTATGTTGGGATGTTTGGAGTTTCCACTTCACACAAAGATTGCTTATGACCTGAGGGTGTGTCGATCATGATCTTGACCTATAGTTACTGTAGAAAAATGGATAAATAATGCATCCACACTTTCCAATAGAGAAATACTTGAAAAATTGTAATTTTTTTTAAATATAATAGAAACAATGTTACTATTAGTATATTCAATTTGATGTTTTTTTAGGCTGCGCCTTAGTTTCCCTCATTAAAAAAATATAATGAGCAATTGCCGACCACTCTAAATGTTTAAACGAATTGTGAACACCTCTTAGTCAGGTCCATCAAATACTAGTATTAGTGACTTGGCACCTCTGAAAAACCCAATGGGGGTATTTGTCCATTTTAAACAGTTCTATAGTTTATTTTTTCCATAATGGTAATTGATGGATATCTTCCAATTTTAAACTTTATAGTCATGTTATATGTATAGGACTCTAAATGATGTCAGGCGCTGAAGAAATTAAGGTACCCTAATGTAGATTTTCCAAAGGATTTGGAAAAGTTTTGGAATTCCATGGAATTCCAAACATTTCCATACAAGAGTCTAAAAGTGTTTTTGGAAGTTTTTGGAATCTTTTGGAATTTGAATAACAAAGAGCTAAATCCACGAAGGGGCTAAATCGGCCTATTTTTTCAGGGAAATTAAACTGAGGGTAAGAAGAAAATTAAAAATAGAAATATTATCCTTGGGTATCAAACTTAAGTATTTTATGCCAATTTTTTTATTTGATGACGTCATATTTGTACAGAAAACGTCTAAACACGTGCACTTTGCTAGTTTTTATCAAAATAAAGCATTTTTTCGTCTTTGGTTCAAATTTTTGCTGTGGCCACACCCTTCGAACAAAATAAAATTTATACCATTGAAAAGAGAATTAAAATATGAATAAATAAAGTATATTTTTATTTTGTTCGAGGGGTGTGGCCACATCGAAATTAATACTTTTCGTTCGATTCAAATATCTTAGCACCGACTCACACAGTGAAAATAGCGGGGATTACCCTACATTAATAGAAAAGAAAAATATTCTATATTGTTTTTGTAAATATTAAAAAGTTTCGAAATGCGATTGATATATATTTATTTTAAGTTATTTTGTGTTGTGGTGCAAAAAAGGACGAAAAACTCTCGCTAAGCATGACTGCATGTAGATGCAATAATGTCGACATTTTGTGTACTACGTGCCTCAGTCCTGACCCAAGACTTGTCCTTCAAGTAGCTGATCTATATTCAACTCATTATTATGCTGAAATGTTTGAAAAAAAAAAATTAATGTGTTCTCTTTTCCTCTGACAGCCTATTTATTTATGCTTTGAATTTGTTTTCCAACTCCCGGCTCCTCGTCACCATGGTCACTATGTAATCAAAGGGAGATCACCCGAGAAACATGTAGGCTACATCTTTATTTTTTCTGAGTGGCAGAGTCGGAATAGCCTAGAATATTAAACAATTTACATCGGATGCAACTACCAAGACGTATTTATAATGATTGTTTTGCCACCTTACAAAACATAAATGTCGTGAAGTCTGCATCGACAGCATACAAATGGTTAATGTTACGCAATAGAGTCTATTATAACTAACATGTATTTTAATTATAACCCATACCCATGATACCCAACATGCGCTTCAGAAATCGCCAGTGGCATTTTAAGACAAAAGATTAATTAATATTTATTAGTGAAAACCTTTACTGATCTATAAATTATGTTACGAAGTACTGAGCCTAGAAAATTCGAGTTGACAAATCAAATAAACAATAATAGGCCTAAGATTGATTTTACAGATCGCGTTTAATTTTTGTGATAGGCATCTATAAGAAAAATGTCCTATATTGTATTATTAGTTACATAGTTTTTTAGTGACAGGGTACGGGATGATACCTGGTTAGTAAATTTCATACCTGGCGAGGCGAATACCCTGTCACTACAAAACTATGTAACGAATTTACCCCACCGATAAAATATTTATGCATTGTCTGTGGTTTGTAAAATTG